>NW_027397080.1:32765720-32904109 GCF_003265705.2 Callorhinus ursinus
TCAGTTTGTTTCCTGAGATTAAGAATTCCTCATATCAGTGAGATCATGTGATACATGTCTTTCTCTGATTGACTTATTTCACTCAGCATAACACCCTCCAGTTCCATCCACGTCGTTGCAAATGGTAAGATCTCATTCCTTTTGATGGCTGCATAATATTCCATTGTGTATATATACCACATCTTCTTTATCCATTCATCTGTCGATGGGCATCTTGGCTCTTTCCACAGTTTAAGCCCGAATTTTTAAAACTGGGCAATGTTTCTAAAATTTTTATTATTTTATCTTTCTGGTTTTATTGTGATGTAACTGACGTAGAACGTGTTATTAGTTTTAGGTATGCAAGGTGATGTTTGATATGTGTCTGTATAGCAGAAGGCTCACCACAGCGACCCTTAACCTCTGTTGCCTCACAGGTTTGCAGATTTTTTTTCCCTGTGGTGAGAGTGTTGGCCATCTACTTTCTCAGCAACTTCCATGTGTCCGGTGCAGTACTGGTACCTGGAGTCACCATGCTGTCCTCACGCCCCCAGGACTTGTTTACCTGGGGGGGGGGTCAACCCGCCCCGCCGCCCCCCTGTCTGGCCCCCGGGCAGCCAGCGGGCTGTTCTCTCTCTGAGCAGCCTGTTGTCAGATTCCACGTGTACGTGAGATCACATGGTGTTTTCTGTCCCGACTTCTTTCACTTGGCATAATGCCCTCAGGGTCCATCCTTGTCATCAGCAGTGACAGAATTCCCTCCGCCCCCATTGGCTTCCGTATCCCAGGAGAGCTTTATCCGTTCACCCCCAAGATGAGCGCCATGGCGGCTCAGCTGTGACGAATGCCACTGTCATGAACCTGCGTACCTTCTCGAGCTCGACTTTAGGTTTCCTCTGGGTAAATGCGCAGAAGGGGGATTGCTGCATCATGTGGCTCTGGCTTTAATTTTTGGGGGCCTCCGTTCTGTTCTCCACAGTGGCTGCCCCAGTCTGCCTCCCCACCAACCTTGCACGAGGGCTCCTTGTCTTCCGCATCCCGCGCCAACCCCTGTTCTCTCTTGTCGTTTTGGTAATAGCTGTTCTGACAGGTGCAAGGTGATCTCTCGTGGTGGTTTTGATTTTCATTTCCCTGATGATGAGTGGTGTTAAACACCTTTCCATGTACCTAGTGGCCATCCCTATGTCTTCTTTAGAAAAATGCCTAGTCGGTTTCTTTGCCTGTTTTATTTTTTTAAATTTTTTTAAAAAGTAGGCTCTGCACCCAGCGTGGGGCTTGAACTCATGATCCGAGATCAGGAGTCGGATTTCCACCGACTGAGCTGACCAAGCACCCCTCTTTGTCTGTTTTATTTATTTATTTAATAAAGATTTTATTTATTAGAGACAGAGAAAGCGACAGCATGAACTGGGAGGAGAGGGAGAAGCGGGCTCCCTGCAACGCAGGAGTTGATCCCGGGACCGTGGGATCATGACCCGAGCCAAGGCAGATGCTTCACCAACTGAGCCACCCAGGTGTTCCCTCTTTGCCCATTTTAAAATCAGATTTTTTTTTTCACTGTTGAGTTGTGTGAACTCTTTATATATATTTTTGATATTAACCGCTTATCAGATACATGATTTGCAAATATTTTCTCTCATTCTGTAGGTTGCCTTTTCATTTATTTTGAAGATTTTATTTATTTATCTGACAGAGAGAGAGCACAAGCAGAGGGAGAAGCAGACTCCCCGCTGAGCAGGGGTTTCCTGATGCAGGGCTTGATCCCAGGACCCCGGGATCATGACCTGAGCTGAAGAAAGCGGCCTAACCGACTATGCCACCCAGGCGCCCCTGCCTTTTCATTTCGTTGATGGTTTACTTTGCTCTGCAGAAGCTTTTAACTTTGATAAAGTCCCACTTGTTTATTTTTGCTTTTGTTGCCTTTGCTTTTGGAGCCAGATCTGAAAAACCGTCGTCAAGACTGATCAAGGAGCTTACCGTAAGCCTGTGTTTTCTGCTAGGAGTTTCATGGTTTCCAGTCTTTATCCATTTTGAGTTGACTCAAGAAATATTTTTAAATGAATGTTTGAGAAGCCAAGTGAAGCTTCTTTCCGGTTCTCTGGGGTTCCCCTGGCCTCTGCCCAGGTTACCATGACTGCTGCCCCGAGCCAGTGAGGCAGGGCCAGACAGCACGTGACCTGAGTGGGTCTCGGTTCTCATAGCCGGCTCTCCCCCAGGACGAAGGGGTCACACTTGGGGGTGGGCAACAGTCCTCTGTCAGTCACGGCAATAGGTCCGTGCTCATTTGCCGAGAAAATCACATCTTCTGGCTCTGTCTTGGAGCTTCCAACCTTCTTGCAGTCGGTTGGGTAAATATTTACCTGGAGGGAAGAATACTGCTGGTGAGCATGCATTGTATTGGCCGTGTGCCAGGCACTGCAGCTGGGCTTGTTATCTGCATTATCTCGCGTGAGTCTGTCCTCCCCCGGTCAAGTGCAGTGGTTCAGTTTTGCCTATTTTAAAGACAAGGAAGTGGAATAATGAGAGTTTGGTCAGGTCGCCCAGCTCACGCATAAGAGCGGGAGCCAGGAATGATCTCGGAGTCTGACTGGCCAGACTGAGCTGCTGAGTGGAGCAGTCAGGAGATCCTAGCCCCAGAGGGTGGTGGAGTTCCCTGGCCCTGAGCCCCCGAGCGGAGGGTGCCGGTCCTGGGGGCTGCACTGGGTGAGCCCAGGTGGTCGGCGGGCATGCTGGAACTGTGGCATGTGCTCTGCCTGTCCCCTGTCTCCAGGCTTGAGACTGCTGAGGGCAGATTTCATTAGCCTGACTGTGGTTTGGGAAGGTGCCAGCTCGGCTGGGTTTGCCCACTGTAGGAGCACCAAGCTGGCTTCTTGGAATTCCAGAGATTTCTTGGAGTTTCCCTAGCACTGGCTGCCCACAGCAGGGATGCAGTTTTTCCTCTTTGGGGCAATGGGTGGCATTTCAGTCTCCCCCGACCCTGGAGGGCTCCCGGCTCTCGATCCCAGGGACTCAGCCCCCTCAGGTGCCCCCGAGGAGCTCGGCAGGCTGGGGCAGGTGGTGCCAGGTGTTACCCCACTGACAGGAGTCTCAGAGCCGTGGCACGTTTCCACTTCTCAGAGAAGCCGAGGCTACATGCATTAGCCCCTCTGGGACTCCTGAGGGTGGTCTTCCACGGGGTCACGGCCTATGTCCTGGTGCTCATTCAGCCCTATTGGTCGTTGGGTAGCATGGGAACCAGGAGGGGCAGGTGTGCTGGGAACCCCAACGGCCATGCTGCCGCCTTGCTGCCTTTGCCAGAGGCCCCTGCTCTCACCCCTTCCTGACTGGGTGTCTGCGGCCCCGGGCATATAGTCCCACTGTCTGTCTGCCTGCCTCCCTCCCTCCCTCCCTCCCTCCTGTGGAGACAGGACCCTGCAGCCCCTTGTCTGGGGCTGTCAGATCAGCAGCCCACTCTGACCAAACTCCCGGGAAGCTCTTCTTCCTTCTTTGGGAGCCTTTGGTCTCTTTGGAGGACCTTCTCCTCACCCCAGGTTGTCGCTGTTCATGAGTAACATCCTTCTCAAGGGCGTCATCCTGCTGCTTCTCTCTCCTCTGCCTAGGATCATGCGACCGGATGATGCCAATGTGGCTGGCAACGTGCATGGTGGGACCATCCTGAAGATGATCGAGGAGGCAGGGGCCATCATCAGCACCCGACACTGTAACAGCCAGAATGGGGTAAGTATCTGCGGACTGTCACCCAGCCCGCTTGGGATCACCTGAAAATTGCAGGCCCGGGAGGCCTGGCGTCCCTTTGTGTGTGGCATCGTACCACTCTTGGGTCGGGACAGGAGTTTGCTTGGAGTGTTCCCCTCCTTCATCCCCTGGGCCTTGGGAGCTTCTGGAATCCCTGGATGGGACCCATTGGAATGGTGCTTGGTTTGGGATGTTTGGCATGTTTGGGATTCATCAAGGAGGGGTGGGGGACAGTCAGAGAGTAAGCTGGGAGCTGGCTGAGAGCTGCCTTTAAGCTCCTCCCCCTCCTTCCAGAAGAGTCTTGGTTTCTAGAATCCCCTGGAGCCTGGCTGCCCTGGGCCTGACCCCTCCCCTGCCCCGTCGACACCCCCAGGGGTGGGGTGGGGCCTGGGCAAGCACTGGCACTCTTGCCAGGGAAGCCCAGCGAAGCCCTGCCGGAGTGCCTGGGATAAGGGCCAGGCTTTCTGCTTTTGTAACTTGGGCAGCTGGGGGGCATTTGGCTCATCCTTTCCTGCCCTGCCTCCAACCCCGAGGGACCTGACTTCTCCTCTCGAGGCTTCCCCAGCCGCCTTTGCTCGGGGAAGGGGTTCTGTCTCGCGCCGCGCTGCCACCTGGGGGCCGGCAGAGATGCAGTGCCACTAGCCTCTGTCCCCGTGGGCCTGGGGCAGCCACCTGCTGTGATGAGAGGAGGAAGGCATGCTCGCTGGAGGGGGGGCGGGAAGGAGACAGAGCAGCGTGCATGCATGTGTGTGTGGGGGGGCACCAAGCCAGGGGGAACGTTTTATTTATTTATTTATCTTTTTTTTAAAGATTTTATTTATTTATTTGAGAGAGAGAGAGAGGGAGAGCACAGAGGGAGAAGCAGACTGCCCGCTGAGCAGGGGGCCTGGTGTGGAACTCGATCCTAGGACCCTGAGATCATGACCCGAGCCAAAGGCAGACGCTTAACTGAATGAGCCACCCAGGCGCCCCTAGGGTTAACGTTTTAATGGGTGGATACGGGCCAGGGGGACCTCGGTGTGCTGTGAAGGAGGGGCTCCCCTGCCCAGCTAGGAGTCTGGATTTGTTCAGGTGCCCTGAGAGTTCTGGGGCAAACCAGGCCGTGTTCAGAGTGCGCCCTCTGGTGGTGGCGGAGAGGATGGGCCTGAGCTTGTCGGGTTGGGGGGGCGGGGGGGCGGGGGGGCTGGTGGGAGGGCCCAGCACCTGAGAGACAGACAGGGAGGGTCTGGGCAGGCCTGGCGGGAGAGGCCTGGCACTGGGAAGGAGAACTTTAGGATGGCGGAATGGGGGAGAGGGGAGCCTTGGGTGGCGAGGACCCACGAAACTGCTGCTGGGTAGCATTTTGCAAAGCTCTGAAGTGCTTCTGCTCATATAATCCTCCCCACACTGCATTATTATCCCCGTGACCCCAGTTGCACAGGGGAGGAAGTGGAGGTACAGAGAGGCTGCATGCTTGCCCGAGGCCGCCGGGGGAAGCTGGGGGTAGGTCTGGGCCATGAATCCTGGCCTCAAACCTGTGCTTTGAGCCCCTGGAGGGAGCCTGGGGGTACAAGAGGAATCATTTTGATGTGTTGGCTTGCAGGTCTCTGGACTGGTGGTCCCAGGGTAGGGGTGCAGAGAAGTTCCAGGCTTGGGAGGACGTGTGAACCCCAGGCAGCTCCAGGTGGTTAGATGCTGGCATGGGGGCCAACGGTGGCCTCTGAGGGGCTTCGCTGGGGCTCTGGGTCAGGGAGGGGGCACCCTCACCCCACTTCCCTGGAGGTCTCATCCAGTCTATGCCTTTAGTACCGTCATGTAGCCCTGGGGTTCTGTTTCCAGCTGGGACCTCTTGGTTGGCTCCATCTGGATACTTAGTTGGCCCCTTGACCTTGA
The DNA here is from genome assembly GCF_003265705.2 of Callorhinus ursinus. Lineage (NCBI taxonomy): Eukaryota > Metazoa > Chordata > Mammalia > Carnivora > Otariidae > Callorhinus > Callorhinus ursinus. The sequence continues at coordinate 32,771,307 of NW_027397080.1, forward strand.
TGGGCCCGAAAAGACACCCTGGACCTGTCCCCAGGCTGCTCCTCCCACAGTCTCCCTCTCCTTTGTCCATGACTCTGTGGCATCCGGTTACCCACACTCAGAACCTGGGACCTTCAGTGACCCCGTTCTTCTGTTGCGGGCACTGGTAGCCGATCCTGTTGGCTCCACCTGCTGGGTAGTTGTGGATCTGAGCACCAGCCAGCTCCCGGATCGCACCTCCCATGCCTTCCCTTTAACATTCCCTTGGCCCACACTGGCTCTCTTGCTGCTGTGTGAGTGGCCAGCGTTCCTACCCCAGGGCCTTTGCACTGCCTCTTCCCTCTGCCTGAGCTCCTCTTCCCCCAGATATCTCCATGACTCCCCCTCACCTCCTTCCAGTCTGTGTAAATATGACCTCCACTGAGGCCTTTCCTGATGACCAGCTCCCTCCTTGCTCCCAGCTGTTCTCCACAGCACTGTCGCTCCTAGAACATTGTGCGTTTTGCTCATTTATCTTTGGTCTGCTCACCTCTCCCCTCCACCCCCGTTAGAGTGTAAGCCCCTTGAACGGAGGGACTTTTGCCTTCCGGGTCCCTGCTGGATGCTCAGCATCTGGGTGGAGGCCTGGAACACAGTGGACTCCCATCGGTGATCTGCTCATTGCCAGTGTCCTATGGAGCACTTCCGTTTAATAGGCACTTACGGTGCACCAGCTACCACACTGTGTGCTTGACCTTTTCTTTGCGGAATCTTCCTGACCGTTGTCTTAACCCCACGTTGTGGGGGAGGTGCAGAGGCCTAGAGAAGTTACATGGCTTCCTGAAGGCAGAGTGGTCTCCTCTACGGTAGTGTCCGCTGAGTAGGGCAGGTGCCAGCCGAACGGTCGTAGTTGTGGGAGCGAACTTTCTGGACCCACTCACGCCCATGTCTGATCCCCACGCATCTGTGAGAGGGGGCGGCTCACCCCCCTCTCCACGGATCATGCCCTTAGGTCCTGGTGGCACCCTGCTGGCCCCACTTACTTCAAGAGCCAGGGAGCGGCAGAGCTGGGAGTTCAGCCCAGGGCCCCTCGCTGTCCATTCTGGCTCTGCATCAGCAGCTGCTATCCTGGCTCCACGTGCTGTGGCCGCTCCGGAGCCCAGCCCCCATGGTCCCCCCCCCCCCCCCGCCGAGCCCGGTGAGCACCGTGATACCGGTCACCTCTGGGAGTACGGCGGAGGGCACTTCCTGGGGTAGACTAATGAGAATGCTCTGGGTGGGGGCTGCCCCTCCTGCTTTAAGCCCCCGAAGCAGGGAGGTCCAGGGCTGTGTCTGAAGCACAGGTAGCCAGAGGTGTGTTCAGCTTGGAGATCCTCCTACTGTGTACAGATGTTCATTGGCTCCTGTTTTGAATTTTTGGGTCACACCTGTTCTTCACAGAATGCCTGAGGCGGGCCCAGTGCCCTGCTAGGCCCCTGGACAGCAGCTCACGGTCAAGGTGCCTCTGCCCTGGGTCCAGGCCCATGCTGCCTGAGCCCCAGCCTGGTGGAGAGCCCCCAGGCAGCCCACCCATCTCTTAGGCTGCCCTATAAACATTCATTCTCTCTTTTAGAACCAAGCTTAAGATTCCTAACAAGCAGCTTCCAACCCAGAAGAGCAGGTTTGAGGCCTGTGCCAGGCCTGAGGGCTTCCTGTGGCAGGTGTGTGTTGACAGCGTTCCTGAGAGTGTGGAGAGCTGCTCTGTATCCTCCTGGGTCACTGTGTCCATGTTCCAGGTCATGGAAGGGAACAGAAACGCCACCTGCCAAAAGTTCACACCACCCTGAAGTGCAGGGACTAAAAAGTCAGCCAGTCTGCTCGTCTTCTCTGCCCCCCTGGCCGAGTCCTGGCCCCACACCTCCCCTGGCCCTACAGGCCCTGCTGACCCCTTAGCTTGCACCTCCTGCTGTGCACCCCTCCCCCCCAGCCTCCACCCTGCACAGTCCTGCCTGCTCCCCGCTCCCCTGGGGTACAACTCCATACCTGCCTCCTCCCGATTGACATCATTTCACTCGGGATGCGCCCTCTGTGGGGAGGCCGCCCCCTACCCCCAGCGCTTCCCACACTGCCCCCTTCAGAACACTTGCCACCGTGGGGCATTGTCCTATTTTACTTATTTATCATTCGTCCCCCTGTCTGAACCCAAGCCGAGGGCAGGCGCTCTGACTCATTCCCCTGAGTCCCGCACCAGGTGCGGAGCCTGGCTCCACGCATGCCACTATTTCCCGCCTGATCTGCGATCTCGGGTCCCCTGGCATACCCGCAGTCAGCCACGGCCCAGAAGCAGGTGACCCTCCCTCCGACGGAGCATCAGAGGGTCAGTAGTCGCCTAATCTGCGTCACCTGCCCACGTCGTTCCCCTCCGTCATCTCAGCACGCAGGCATTTCTCCTCCTTCCAGCAAGAAGTACACCGAGATGGAGCTCAGGTCCGTCCAAGACTAAGCTGCATTCCCATTAAAAATGATTCATTTTATACACGCACGTATGCTACCCGTGTGTGAGTGTAGCCATACCAAAGTTTAACTGCTCTCCAGTGGAGACACCTGGTTTCATTCGGGTTTGGGTCTTGCTGACAGCGCTTGGATAATTCCACCAAGCCGCCCCGAGGCGGGGCCTCTGTTCCTGTCCTGCTCGGCTCTGCAGGTGCCTTTCCAGCTTTCTGCCAGTGGGTGGTGCTGTAGCCACAGAAGTCTACTTAGAGGCGCACTTTGTTTTAGGGCCAGTGTGACTTAGGGGGCGAGTAGGGGGGAAGCCGGTGCAGATCAGAGTGGCCACAACTTAGCCCTGGAAACTTTCCCAGCCACTCTGGTCCCCTGCTTGCTGAGACCTGACTCTGGCACGTTTATAGGAACAGAAACTGGAGGAACCCCCAACCCTGTGTTCCTGACTCACCTGGGAGGCGCAAAGGTGCAGGTTCCCTGGCTGTCCTTCCAGAGAGGCAGGGGCAGGTCCCGTCGGCTTGACGTGGGCCAGGGAAGTTGCATGCCCCAGAGGCGGCAGGTGGGCTCTTGCACAGGTGCCCCAGGAGGTACCACCGGCCCTCAAAGTGACCATTACTGCAAGCTCAGTGGACGAGGGGTACTGTGAGGATTAACTGGGAAAGCGAATACCAGAGCAGGCAGGGCCGGATGGGCAGGCTCTCAAAGGTGAGCCCCCATCTCCCACTCCCTGCTCCCCACCCAGCCAGGGGGTAGCCGGGGGGGGGGGGACCTTGCACACCTGTACCCAGCCTCCTAGAAAAGAGGGTTGATTCCCGGGAGAAAGCAATAGACGTGCCAAGTGCTCTGCTTGGCAGTGAGGGTCTGAGGTCCCACAGTTGGGACTCCAGCATCTTGTGTCATTCAGTTCGAGCAGACGACGTGGAAACAGTTCTTTGTGCCAGTCCCGGCTGGGGGCAGGGGATGGGGGAGAGAGAGGCACTGCTGTCCTGTTGAGAAGTACTTCGAGAACATACACTGAAGTGTCCCTTCAATCTGGGAAACAGCCCCCAATACTGAAAATGATTTAAGTAAAAGGACACCCATCACAGGATTGTTTATGATAAGCAAATGGATCCAACTGGACCCAAGTCTCTGATAACGGAATATTCCATTCAATTTGGCCATTAAACATACTTTTGCAACGGGGTGTCATGACGTCAGTCATGGAAAGGGCCATGCAGAAGAATGAGGAAGTCTGTCACCTTCGATAGAGAACAAGCACCAGCGTAGACTGTCGCGTGCCGTCCAGGTGGCACTCCAGGCGTGGGTGTCCTCGGTGGCCGCGTCGATCCCTTACGGAAGGGGTCCTGGGTGTCTGGGGACCAGTGACAAGATGCACACCTGGTACCCTGTACCCTTTCCTTCCTTTCAATTTTGAGTCCTGCAAATGGGCTCCTATTTGAAGGATAAATAACAGTTAAATAAAGGAATATTGATTGCGAAGCACCATTTGTAATGCAGGCAGGTTATTTTTCCTTGTTTTGAGTAGAAAAAAAGCAGGTTGTGGACACGTATGTTTATGTTTGCCTGACTGTATTAGACTGAATAACTCAAACGAACCAGGGAGATCCCATTTTTGGGGAGAAGAGCCTGGGAAGGAAGATCCTGAAATAGAACACTGGGTTCTCTTTGGACGGGAGGAGTGATTTTTCCCTCTTCGGTCTACTTCATTGGGTATTTCCCAAACTTTCCATAATGAGCATGTCTTTTTTTACTTTCCATTATGGAAGTAATACACGTCTTTTGTAGAAAAATTAGAAAAAAGAAGCCACTGCTAACCCTCACTGCTCAGAGAATCCCACTGGTGTCCCCATGAGGCCTTTCTGTGTCTCCCGTGGTTTTGCAATTAGGAATGTGTGATGTCAATAAATGGCGTTACTTTCACAGTGGGAAAAAGAAAGGCCACTTTCGAGGAGCACGTCCAGGGTTGGGGCTAACCTGTCTCTGGTCTCTGCAGGAGCGCTGTGTGGCCGCCCTGGCCCGCGTCGAGCGCACCGACTTCCTGTCACCCATGTGCATTGGTGAGGTGGCGCACGTCAGTGCAGAGATCACCTACACCTCCAAGCATTCCGTGGAGGTCCAGGTCAACGTGATGTCCGAAAACATCCTCACAGGTAACTTGTGCACGCGTCTCACCAAGCCAGCTCGATCGGGACTGGCGCCAGCAGCAGCCGTAGCTCACGTTGATGGGGGACTGACCCTGGTGCCATCCATGAATGATGTCCATTACTGCAAGCTCAGTGGACGAGGGGTACTGTGAGGATTAACTGGGAAAGCGAATACCAGAGCAGGCAGGGCCGGATGGGCAGGCTCTCAAAGGTGAGCCCCCATCTCCCACTCCCTGCTCCCCACCCAGCCAGCTCCACCCAGGAGCAGATACTTCTGCCATTCTTGTTCTGCAGGCAGGGACAGGTTAAGCAGTGAGTCCCGACAGTGTGCTCCCCCAGTGGGATTTGAGCTCGGGCCCGGTGCGCAGCCACTGCCCCTCTCGGCTTCCCCGGGCGGTGGCCTGGTGACCGGCTCCTCAGGGGCAGAGGGGTGGCAGTGGGCTGGGAGGGCACCAAGCCGCCCTCCGGCCCCCTGCTGTCTCCCCACCACCACCACCTGCCTTGCTGTTCCCTGGAGGTGGGGGGCCACTGGCTGGGGGGGGAGGCGGGGGTGGGGTGGGGGGCCCTGCCCTGCCCTGCCCTGCCCTGCCCTTATCCTTGCACCCCTGGCCCTGCATTCCAGGCTTAGGCTGAAGCTCACTGGGCGAACCTTTGACTCTGGTTTGATCTGAATATTCTCTTTCTCAGAGTGGTAACCATGGAAACCCCTTTTCATCCTCCCACCAGGCTCTGCAGGGGAGTGTGGCGCAGCTGCTTTTTATAACCGGGCTGCTGACTGGGAAGGCAGGCCCCTTTGTCCGCTTGCTGCCCACCTCCGGGTCCCACGTCGTCCATGCAGAGGGCAGGGTCCTTGGGTCTGCCTCCTGATGCCCCTCGCCCCTTCCTTGGCCGTGGCTGCCTGTAGGTGCTGTGCTCAGAGGTCTTTCAGGGGCTCAGACTTCTCCCCTCCCTGGGCCTAGAGCACAGTTATCCCTCTGGAACATCCCGGTGACCTCAGCAGGCCCGGCTGCGGTGCAGTAAATGATTTAGCCGAGCAAGGGCCTGAGCTCGGGGAGCACTCAGCATCCCTGTGCCCTGTGTTTGTGGCCAGGCCCTGTTGCAGCCCGTGGCTCTGGCACTGCAGGGACCATGGCACAGAAAGGGGTACCCGGGCATGGTCTTCTCACGATGGGGCCTTGGGGTCCCAGTCATCGTTCCCTGTGCTCTGTCTCTCTGTGGCCCAGGCCTCCTCCCCTGGGCTGTGCTGGGCTTGACGGGAAGTCACTGGCTTTGCTGCTGTCAATCTTCAGGCTCTCCCCGTGGCCGTCCCAGCAGGGTCGCTTTCTCATGGTGATTTTCAGCGGGAGCCAGGGACTTCAAATGGGGGAGGGGCCCCTGAGGAACAGAAAAAAAAAAGTCTCTCTGTTGGCGATGGGGAAGAAGCCAGGAGAAAAAGTGGAGCTCAGCCCCACGGCTTTGGACCCCCCGCATGGTGACTCTCAAGGGGACCATTTTGGTTGTCACCACTGGGGCAAGGTGCTGGCATCCAGTGCGGGGGTGGGCAAGGATGCAGCTGCACAGCCTGAGCGCACAGGGGGGTCCCCACCACGAAGGGTGACCCAGTCCTGTATATATGTTCCTGTGCCAAGGCTGAGAAGCCCCGCCCTCGACCGTGAACTCTGGAGGGAGAGGGTCATGTCTTCCTGGCGGCTTCTCTTGGCTCATAACAGGCATAGAGCTGATAACTACAGGTGAATGAATGACGGAGTGAACGCATGACCACGTGAACAGAGGCTGTTGGGAAGGTTTGTGTTTCTGTGCGGAGATGGGAAGCTGACAGAGGGTTTTGTCTGGAACGACACGCTCTGCCTGAATTCTAAGGGATCGCTCCCACTGTGGGGCAGGAGGCTCTCGCCCGGAGCCGTGGCGGAGAGATGGCAGCCCTCTACCCCACCAGTAAGGATGCACCCCCTGCCCCCCAAGCACCTGGTCGCTCAGCCTCGGCTTCGCTCCTTCCCTGCAGGATGGGCACACAGATCTGATGTGCCCTGTGAAGGAAGAACTGGCAGTGAGGAGAGGTGCTGCGGGCGTCCACCCTCACGGGACAAGGGGGCAGGCTCTGTGACCCCACTGGGCTCTGCTCCTCGAGATGGGGCCTCCTGACCCTCAGGCCTCCCCTGTTACATGAAGGGGGCAGCCGCTCTTGGAGCCCTGAGGGCTGTGGCTGTTCTCCGTGTCTTGGTCATCTTCCCCAGAACCTCCTTCTGAGGGGCCAGATGCCTCCTTTCTCATTCCACCACTGTGGGTCTGTCTCTCTCTCTCTCATTTCTGCGTCTCTTTCTGTAATTGCCACATCTGTGCATCTGCATCTCTGTCGTACTCCCTCTGTCTTTCCAAGTTTGGATCCGTGCAGATCTCTCTTATTCTGGGACCCTGTGTCTCTCATGGCCTCCCTCTCTGTCCTGACGTGTGTCTTTCTGCCCACGCGTCTAGGGGGTGGCTGGTAGCTTCCTTGTCCCCTGCAGTCCCCCCACTGCCCACAGCAGTGCCTGGCCCCGTGGACCCAGGGTGGCTCTGACGGGGGGCGGGGAAGGAACTGAGACCCCAGGAGGCAGGGGTCCCCTGTCTTGTGTGTCCCCGTCCCCCGGGGCTGGGCTGCCCGTCAGGAGGCAGCCCAGCCAGTACACGCCAAGGCAGACAACCAGCAGACCTTTGCCTTCGAGACACAGCTCATTCATCTCCGGCAACTGTCAAAATATTAAGCTAACTGGGACATGATTGTCGCAAATTGTTCCAGAAAATAGCTGGGAGCTCTTAAGATTTTAAAACAGGTGTTTTTAACGCTGCAATTGTCTTTTGATGGTTTTATTAAATGACGGAGAAAGTACAATGAGCATGTTTGGCCTCATTTGCCCCGTGGTGCTCATTTGGGTCTGGAGGAGGGCCACTCCGGGTTTCCATGGAAACCGGCTTGTCAGGCCGGCTCTGGCAGAGTCAAACAGGAAATCTTTATTCCGAAAAGCAGGTTGTCAGATTCACTCTCAGTCAAAGTGCAGTGAAAATATTTTCCATGTTATTTGCCTGTGGTTCCCAAGCACAGGGAGCCTGTTGTCCTGCTGGGGCCACCGTGTTGGGGCCGAGTGCTGGTGGCGCAGGCCCGGGCGCCGGGGGCTCACCCTCCTACGTGACCGCAGGGCCCTTGGGGCTGTGTTCAGGGGAGGAAACCAAAGCCCCCGGCTCCCTCTGGGAAGGCAGGTCAGAAAGCACTGATAGAAAGGGAGCTCCACGAGGGGCTTTACAGAGGATGCCTGGCTCCTCCCCATCCTCCCCGCTTGCTTCCCTTTATTTCCTGCAGTTTTGCTGTTCTCTGCACTGAGGATCTTGTGTGTTGAGGAAGCTACTTTTTAAGGCATCCTTGCAAATATTTCCCTCAAAGTACTGGGACCTGGAGGTGTAGGTCTATACACAGAATAGCACTGAATTGCTGTGTGACCCTAGGTAAACCCCTTGACCTCTCTGGGCTCCAGCTTCCTCCTATACAAGTGGAGGGTGCGGTGGACCATGTGATCTCTGGACTTTTCTGGCCCCTGGTTCTCAGCCCAGACAAGGCCTCTCTGGTAGCCCCAAGGAAGGTTCTGTTTCCTGTCACTCAGCCCACAGTGGGAGTCAGCTGCCCACTGCCCGTCTCTCAGCACTCCACTCTGAAGTTTCTCGACTGAAGCTCTTGAGTCGGTGGCAACAAACCCGAGCGTCTGGTGTGAAGTCTCCCACTTGCAGGACGGGCCTTGCCCGGCTGGCCACGCAGCTGTGCTTCAGTTTATGGCCTGGCCACAGCCGCTCCCCAGGCTGCCCGCGTGGGCTCTGGCTCCATGTCTCCCCGAGCCTCATGTCCATGGGCCGCTGTCCTGGCCCCCGTCTGGCAGGAGCTCTTAGCCATGTTTAGCGGGTGGACGTTCCCTCGCTGAGCACTGTGGCTTGAAGCTCCCGAGCAGAGTGTATTCAATGGGAAGTTCAGGGTCTGCCGGATCTGTTTGCAGAAACTCGAGTTCAGCTGGGGCTGAGTGCCCTGGCTTTGTCCCCTCTTCTCCGGGAGGTGGCTGGTGAGGGCCCCACCCGAGGCTCCTCAGGCGTCCGGGCGTGTGGATGACCGGACTTCCCTTCTGTCAAACATCCATAAAGGGGCTGCAGTCGGAGCCCTCTGTGTTAGCAAATGCTGGAAAGCCAGGACCCCCAGACTTAAAGTGTATGCTCTGAAGCCTTTCCAGCAACCTCCAGAGGGGCAGCATTGGGGGGGGGCTCCCCACGCTCTGTGCCCACCCTCCCACCTTGTGTTTCAGCCTCACCTGCCCTGTGCTCTCCCTGTGCCATCACTCACGTGGTTTTTTTCTCTGAAGGTACTAAGAAGCTGACCAATAAGGCCACCCTGTGGTATGTGCCCCTGTCACTGAAGAACGTGGACAAGGTCCTGGAGGTGCCTCCAGTCGTGGTAAGGAGACCCCCTCCCGCTTCTCTCGGGGGGCAGATGGCAGAGGCTAGCCAGGTGTCCCAGGAGAGCAACAGAAGGGGCCGGGGGTCGGCTCGGCCGGTGGAGTGGGGTGTCCCTGTCTGGTATATTTGTGCAGGTTTTGTTCATGCTGGGAGTGTCCTGGTGGACGACCCTCCTGGAGGACCCTCCCTCACGTCCCCGACCAGAGGGGAGGCGGGGGTCCGGATGCTGTCGGGTGACAGGTCCTTCTGCGAGAGCCAGGACCTCCCGGCTGCCTGGCCCAGGCCAGCCGCTCTCCATCCCAGCCCCTGACGAGACGGAGGCTAAGACAGCTCTGTTTCCGCCTCTTCGCCCACTGTCGTGGGTTCTCTCACCCTGGTTTTGCTGCAGAAAGAAGTGTCTTTGCACGAAGGGAGCCCGTTGTGTTCGTTCTGGGCCCGCTGCGGGCACGCTCGGGTGGACAGGCTTTTGGAGGGTGAATGTTGTGCCGATAGAAGGATTTAGTTCCTTCCCGAAAGTTACGCCTCACCGCCTCCTGCGGCGCCCCCAGGACACGCGTGCTTCTCCCCCGTGGAGGCCCACCGCTCTGCTCTCACACCTAAGCTCCTCTGGAGGGAGTCACCCCGTGGTTCTGGCGGTGTCTGCCGTGCAGTGAGCATTTTCCTGCACTCGTACAGAGAACAGATTTTTAACATAACGAAACCAGGAGCCGCCGCTATAGGACTGGTACCTGCTATTTGGCGCAGAGCTCACAGAGAAGCTGGGTCCTCTCCTCCTCATATGGGGACGCAGGCCCTTCCTGCCTGGGGAGGCCTGCTCTGTCTCCCTGGCAGACCTTCCCACTTCCTGCACCCCTGCAGGTGTAACACTGCCGGGGGGGGGCACTCCCTGCAACCCCCCCACCTCTGCCCGTGCCAGCCCAGGGTCCGAGCGCACCCTGGGGGCAGGCGAGGCCTAGGTGGCATATCTCCCCAGATGGGGATGGCTGCCTGCGGGGCTCTAGCTGCCGTGCAGTCTAGATATTTAAACCGTCTTGAGACAGGGGAGCCCTCTCACGTTGAATGGGAAGGACGCTTAGACCTTGGCCTGGGTTGGCTCGGTGGCCTGCCCTTTGGTCCTGCGAGAGACGAGGTGAAGTGCTACTTCCCGCTGACGGTACTGGCCTCACCCGTCCCTGCACAAGCGAGGAGAGCGGGTGGAAGCTCACGGCCAGGCCACGGAGCCCAGCGGCTCCTAGGGATCACCCCTCTATGATGGTCCTGGGGCTGCTGGGACGGAGGCCCCAGGGGAGGACGCTTCCGGTGTCTTCCAGCTTCTAGTGGCTCGTGGCTGCATCCCTCCCACCTCTGCCTCTGACTGCCCCCATGGGGGTGTGCACCTCCTCCTCAGTCGTTGCCCTTGGGGTCCGTTCTGCTGCAGCGTTACCTCATCCAGACCCCGGTTCTGTCAGAGGTCACCACGTGCGCGATTTCCCGTGGGCGGGAATTTCGACAGACACTGTTCACCCCAGAGCACTGCCCTTCCGTGCGGCCCCACCTGCCCCCTCCCGCCTTCCCTGTCTCTCCTCTCCCTGCAGCACTGACCAGGGGGAGGCCCAAGACTCAAGAAACAGGAGTGAGTCTGAGGCACAGTGATTTTTCTCTTTAGAAATTACGAGCATAACCACCCCTGCTTTCATCTTTTGCACCAAGCACTTGGTGCTCAGTTAGCCGCATTGCATGTAAATACGACATAATTATTGAACCGATTTCATTTTCAGATGCCACAGATTGTAGAAGTCTCTGGCGGGCCATTCCCTGGCTTTGGCACCGGATGATACATGTTAAGGGGCTGATATTGAAGGAAGATTCTGGGGCTGAACACATGAGCCTTTGCTTCCTCTGGCTCCTCAGGGCCAGGGGGCTGAGAGCTTAGGGTCTTCAGCCAGCAGGGCAGGGGCGGGCGGCGTGCCGGTTCCCATCCTCCCACAGGGACAGGGCAGCTCTCCTCCCCGGGGAGCGCTCACCCCCGCATCCCAGAGGGGCCTGGAGTTTTCCCATCTCTTTTGTTTAGCCGGGTTTGATAAGGCATACATACCAACTGGGCCCTTGCAGAGACGGAAGCAGAGAGGGCTCCAGATGGGAGAAGCCATGCAGCTTCCAGCTGCAGCCGACGCCAATATTTTTGGGCATTCGCCCCCTCCACCACATGTGAGCCCCACATAGAAGCCTTCAGTTGATTTTGAAATACAGGTCTGCTGTTGTCCTTATCCGGACGGATCCTGGAAAGCTCGGAGTCTGGCGTTTATGCTCATCGCTGGTCGCGTGGCCACGAGGCTTTCTAATACTGCCCCACCCCCGAATCATACCACTGACCTTTTATAGACCGCTGTCCTTTATTTGAGACCACACACATCTGTCTGTGCAGGTGTGTGTGTGTGTCACGCACGTCTCTCACGTGTACAGTCGTACCACAGACATGTATGTCACACGCATCTCATAGAGCACACTCATGTGTGCATCTCCCTGGAAGAAACCCGGCTGTTCACCTTGTGCAGTGGTATTCAGTGTAAGACGCTGCCACTTGGCTCCACCCTCTTCCTCAGGGAACAGGGACCCCAGTATCCCTGCAGTGACCCTGGAGAGGCAGGGGGGCCCTCCGAGAGCAGACACTTTGGTTGTTGGGTTTTTTTCTTTTTTCCAGCGTCTGCAAGTGCGCTTGAGTTCAGAGTCTTGCCCAGGCCGTTGGACGTGTGCGCTGAGCTGGCTTTTGCTTCACATCAGCAGGGCTAGACGAGCCCTTGGGGGTGAGGGTGGGATACCAGCCCATCGTTGGGACTTCTAGCGATTTTATCCCTGATTCAGAGGCACCGTTGTGAGGAGGCTGCGTTTCCTCCATCTTCATGGCTCGTGTCTGGCTGGAGCCCTGCCAGCCGTGTGTGACAGCCCAGGCCCAAGCAGCATGTTCACACGGCCAGGACTTATTAGGCTCAGGAGGTTGGCTCATTCTTAAAAAAAATCTCTTTAAAAGGCGCTTCTTGAGGACACTTGAGTTCAGCCGTGCATTTTACCGGATAGGCGCAGCACAGACTCTGCTTGCATGCTCTTTACTTTGGACGGTGGGACAGGGGGCCACAGTTTATTTATGGAGAAAAAGGTTTAAAATTTAAATTATCCACTGCAACTTAAACACTCAGGGTTTGTTTCTTTTGAACAGACTCCTCAGACCCATTCTCAGGGTTCTCCAGCCTCAGATAATGGTAATTAAGCCACAGAGTGGTGTTTAGACCCTGTGCGATTTGCAGCAGAGCCACAAGCAGGAAAATCAAGATGTTTAAGACTGGCTTTTGAAAGAAGATCTAAAATTGCCATCTGAAGTGAATTTGCCTAAATCAGAGAGGCTTCAGCGGGGGGCCGAGAGGGGCCCATGGGGCCCTGGGCTCCGTAGCTTCTCCACGGGCTCAGCCAGAAATGCTGCCTGAGTGAAGGCAGGGGCAGGTGTCAGAGCTAACTGAAGGGAGGCTGGCTGGGCCGTGGTCAGCATGGGGGGCCTGGGCCGTGGCGGCTGGAAGGGAGAGGGCTGCCAGGGGAAGCTGGCCCCCGTGGACCTGGCCCGGGGCTTCTCCAAGGGGTCCCACATGGAGGGCGTGTGTGCCCTACACTGGGCTGGAGGACAGGGCCCTTGCTGTCACATCAGAGAAGCCCAGCGTCTCCTGCTATGCCCGTTAGGAACCCCAGTTTTTGTGCCAAGTTTTATATTCTGTTTATTCTTCTTGGGTCTGAACGTCCGCGATCCCTGAGGAGAGCTTCGCTGGGATGTCTTAGCTTTGGTGCACGTTCCCGCAGGTGGGCAACCTGGATAGGCTGGGAGGTCAGCAGAGTGAGGGTGTCGAGGACATGCAGGAAACCGGCTCTCTCCTCGCCCTGTCGGGGCTCCCGTGATTCTGTAGTTCTGTCTTCAGGGATAAATCCTAGGAAGGAGGAGGGGGCACGTGTAAAATGTGACAGAGATTGTTGACGGGATGTTGTTTTAACAGCGACAGACTGGGAGCCTACCTGATGCGCTCAGTACCGGGTCCATCACCTAAGTCCTGTTAGGCAGAGAGGTTGGGCTGATGCAGTTGATTGCTACTTAGAAACCCGCATCTGGCACGGGAGAAGTTTTATATACACGTGGGCATGAGAACAATTCGAGGAAGACACAGAGCAAACATTTGAGTCTGTTTATCTCTGGATACATGAGATTTTCACCTTCTCTGTGTTTTTATTGTTTATATTAAATATATATTATCTGGACAGGGATGGATGGGCTCCAGTTACATAACTGGAGACCAGGCAAGGAGAGCCTCGAGCCTGGGAGGCCGAGCCGCGCCTGGCTGGGGAGGGCGAGGGCCGGGCTCGCTGCTGCTGGCCTGACCCTCCGTCCGTGCCTCTCTGCAGTATTCCCGGCATGAGCAGGAGGAGGAGGGCCGGAAGCGGTACGAGGCCCAGAAGCTGGAGCGCATGGAGACCAAGTGGAGGAATGGGGACATCGTCCAGCCCGTCCTGAACCCAGGTAAAAACTGGGGTGCGGTTCTGGGGTCCCACCTCTGCTGCCAGGTGCCGAATGCGGCAGGCTCATGAACCTTCTCCTGGGGCCGGTGCAGCCCTTCACCCTGTGTGCTGTCCCGGGGGCTCTGTCCCCTGTCCCTACAAACCCATTCCCAGTAGCACCGTCAGCAGTGAGGGGACGGGACAGCTCTGGGGGGCCCTGCAGGCCCGTGGAGTATGGAGGCAGAGGCCCCACTGCCTGGGCACACAGGAGCGAGCCTGTGCATAGAGGTGCTGTCATGTCCTTCCCCCAAGGTGACTCAGGAGCACATTTCCAGCTCATAAAAAACAGGCAAATGGCAGCATCTCTTTCCAGTTGTTCCTCACCAGCCTGCCACTCGGATGTCTGCGGGCACGCCCGCTTCCTCTCCGGCCGCGTCCTCCCGGGCTCTTACTCCCTTGCCTGCAAGTCCAGGTGACCGGCGTTAGCCAAGTGTCTGTCCAGAACCGAAACGGAGAGGTCCAGGGCTGGTTTCCCTCCAGACGGGACTTTCCTTCCTGGGTCCTTAGCAGACAGCTCCCCTGGGGCTCAGACGGTTTAGGGCAGGGTCTCTGGGGGTGTCTCTTCCCATCAGGACACGGTAAGCCCTTGGGACGTGGGTCTTCCCAGTAACGTGGGTCTCCTCGGCACACACACGACCACGTGTCATTCGTGTGGAGAGGACTCTCAGGAACGTTCTGTGTGTTGTCTGCGGGGCTCCAGAGGGTGACACCTCTGGGTGCCCTGGACACAGGTGTGTTTGAGTTCCTGATTTGGTCCTTGACAGCGGAGGACCGTGTTGTGCCCTGATGTGCCCTGGGCTCTCCCCCCTCCATGCTGTGCCACGGCTCTTGCTAACCAGGACGACAGTGAACTCCAGGGCATGGACCGGACCACGTCTGTGGCCCCCTGCCTGCCCGCCTGGGCTGCAAGCCACATCCAGCATCAGGGCAGGGGCTCTGGCGACAACCCAGCAGGTGTGCGCCTGAGGACGGGACCGCCTGGGTTTCAGCTCCTGTGCCCTGGGTTCCTCGGGCTGTGCCTGTTCAGTTTGCACAGGATTCTGCAATTCTTTTGGTCTGCTCACGGTCCGCTCACGCATGTCTCCCCCTTATTCTTCTCACGTTCCAGCCTCAACCTGCCCACAGCGGAGGCTGGCGGCCTGTGCCTGGGGTGGTGTCTTCACTGTTCTTTTCACACCTGCTTTTCAGCGAACATTTCAGCCAAAATGATAAATTAGTTGTTGGTATTCATAAGAAAGAATGTGGCTGGAAGAGACGATCTGTTTATAACACAGTCACGCACAAGACAGGCCTGGGGTCACTCCTGGCGACTGAGGGCAGCAGAGCCAGACCCAGGCTCTGCTCTTGGGGGCAGGCCAGCATGCTTGTCAGGCAAAGACACGGAGGATGGCCAGGTGATATGAGCGAGTGGAGATGTCTGAGGAAAGGTACAGACTTGGTGCTTAGGGTACTCCAGGACAGAGAAGCTGGAGGGGGCTGAATGGCAGTAACCCTGCCCCCCGACGCAGAAGACATGTCCATCCCCAATTCTGGACCCTTACTTGCAGAAAGGGTGTTTGCAGATATAATCAAGTTAAGGATCTCGAGATGAGGTCATTCTGCATTACCCAGTTGGGCCCCCAACCCAGTGACCAGTGTTCTCATTAGACAGGAGGGGAGAGACAGTGTCAGCCCAGCCCCAGCAGGGACGGGCCGGGAGGAAGTCTGGACGACACGTGGGGGCTGCTTGGGTGCCCCTCTCTGTGGGCCCTTTCTGGCGAGTGCTTGGGGTGGAAGCTGGACTGAGGGTCGAGTTCAGTCCTGGATTCCTCCTTGACTGTCTGGGAAACTGAATATAATAATGCTCACGGTTTCCAGCCTAAGTCCTTTCATGCATGGGGTTATTTCCTGTTTGCTATCCTGTTTGTGAATCGGATACATAATGTTTCTCAGAATCTGTTATTCTCTGCTGTTAATCAAAGGTGACATTCTGAATCTCAAGATTTCTTTTTTTTTTTTTAATTTATTTGACAGAGAGAGAGAGAGAGAGCACAAGCAGCGGGAGTGGCAGGCAGAGGCAGAGGGAGAAGCAGGCTCCCTGCTGAGCAGGGAGCCCGATGTGGGACTCAATCCCAGGACCCTGGGATCATGACCTGAACTGAAGGCAGTTGCTTAACCAACTGAGCCACCCAAGCGCCACCGCCTCCTTTTTAAAAAGATTTAATTTACTTATTTGAGAGAGAGCACACACGACCTGGGGGGAGAGGGAGAAGCAGGCTCCCCGCTGAGCAGGGAGCCCAACACGGGGCTCGATCCCAGGACCCCGGGGTCATGACCCGACCTAAAGGCAGATGCTTTACTGGCTGAGCTACCCAGGCGCCCCCTCAATCTCAAAATGTCTTGATAGATTTTTATAAGCTTTTATTTTTATTTTTATATGTTCCAGTAAAAATGCATCTTTCTCAGATGACTAGTTTAGGGACTGGCTTTTAAATGCTTCTTAAGCAAGTCACATGCCCATTCCTTGGTGTTTTGGAATGCGGTCTGCATTTCTGACCTCAGTCTCTCAGTAGAACTGGCTTTGCCCTGGCAGGGCGGGGCTGGGCCTCTGCAGGCAGGCCTCCCAGTGCCCGGGGGAGGGCAGGATGGGCTCCTTGGGGCCGAGCGGGACAGGAGCTCAGCAGGAAGGGCAGAGCGTGTGCTCAGCACTGGGGGTCTTTTGAACACTCCAGCCCCTCCCTGTGGGAGGATCCCGCCTCCCCCCATATCTGCAGCTTTTAATTGTTTTCTCCATCTGACAAGAGAAAATACAATTTCCTTGAACGGTTTGATCCACAGCCGTCAGATGTCCAGCTTTGACCATGTATGTGGCCATCTGGAGCCATTTGGGGGCTGTCAGGTTGATGACAAAGAAATCCAGCTCCAGTTGCTGGGCTGGGCCCAGGCTCTGCCTCCCTGTGGTCAGCCCGTGCCCGGCCGCCCCTGAGAGTGCTTGGTGTCCATCTGGGGTCTCCCAGGATCTGACCAGGCCCCATCATCCTGCACCCATCAGCATTTGTTCTGGGGAGAGCAAGGTGTGAGGAGGCAGAGGTGGGGCGGTGAGGGACACGTTGTCTGGTGTCGGGCTGCCCGGGTTTGAATC
Organism: Callorhinus ursinus; assembly: GCF_003265705.2. NCBI lineage: Eukaryota > Metazoa > Chordata > Mammalia > Carnivora > Otariidae > Callorhinus > Callorhinus ursinus. The sequence continues at coordinate 32,788,050 of NW_027397080.1, forward strand.
CCACTTCTGCCTCCGTGGGGACTTAATCTCTCTGCCTCTGTTTCCTCGGCTGGAAACACAGGAAAGGGGAATCCTGTGTATGTTTATAGCTGTGTTGAACCTCTCCCGTTGCTGCCCCGGGGACCTCACTCAGGTTCTGGACGTTGTTGTGACGCTGAGACCCAGACATTAGGCACCATGTTAGCCAGGGTCATGGTAGCTGCTGAACCCTGAAATCCTAGTGCCTGACTTAGTAGAGGTTTATTTTCGTGAAGTCCAAACCAGGCGTTCCTGATCAGGGGGTGCCCTGCAGGTGGGGTGGACTCATCTTAGAGCTGTGCATCTTGAACAGGTAGCTTTCGGGGTTACCTTGGAAGGGGAAAGATCGGGGGCTCACCCATCTGGGGTTTGGATGGGTTGGGATGAAAGCAGGTAGCACTTCCACTCATGCCCTTTTGGTGGGAAGGCAGCCTGCAGAGGAGGCTCGGCAGTGTGGTCTAGCCATGCGTGGAGAAGGCGAGGAGAAGGGGCTGCCCAGTCCTGCCCGCTGACCACTGTGTCCTGTTTCTTTCCCTTGCCCGTGTGGGTCCTTTCACCCAGAATCCTGTCCAGCCACCACCTGACCTCAGAGAGCGGGATCTCGGATTGCGTGTGGTTTCTTGTTGGGTTTAGATGCAGTACCTTGTGGGCCAGTGGCTGGTGACCAAACCATGGGTCCCCTGCACCAGCACGGTGTCCACATGGAGATGGGACAGGAGATGAGAGACGAGGGGCAAACGCGCTCACATGTTCCCGGGGCTAGTGTGCTGGCAGGGGAGGGCTGCTCTCGGAGGGTGGGAAGCTCCTCAGTCCCCGTCTGCTCTCCGGAAGGGTCTTCCTTGTCCGCTATCTTCCACGGCCTCTTCTGAAGTGGGCGCCTGCTCGCCTACGACGGGGGACATCAGAGGTTATTTAGGGCTTGAACAGTTGTCTCTCCTAAACCTCGTGGGTGTTGATCTGTTGGCTTCCTGTCAGCTGCTTGTGACAGTCACACCCAGCATCCTTCCCAGACACGCTTGTCAAGCTCTCTCTGCTGGGTGGTGGCTTCCTTGTGGCTCTCTTGTGGACACACTCATGGGCTGAGTCGTGATGGGCTTTGATCTCTCTCCCTCCATCCCCAGAAGCAATAGGCTTTTCCCACCTTTTGGTGCCCCAGGTCTCTGGGCTCCACTCACTCTCCGTTATGCTTCCAAGCTGGCTGTTTCTTTCCTGACCTCCCTTGGTCAGTGCAGGAAGGAGAAGCTCCCAAGACCACTCTGACTCCTTTCAGCCATTTCCCGGGGTGCTGTGGCCCCATAGGCTTATCTTCAGGTTGACCAAGTGTCCCACCTTCTAAGCCCAGGGGATGGTAAACAGTGCCCTTGACCCTTAGAATAAAGGTTTTCCTTTGGGCGGGCCCCAGTTCTGGTGCCAGTCATGTATTTGTTAAGACAACACTGGCAGCAGTGACGGAGAACCCCCAAATCTCTGTGGCTCAACCTTGCACTTGCAGAGCCTTTTTACGTGTCACTGTGCTTCACCTGAGATACGGAGCATGAAGGAACAGGGGAGAGGCCACTGAGGATGACCGAGGGCAAGAAGTGTCCAACCAGCGACTGAACCAAACACACACACAAAGTAGACACAGGCCCACCCCCGAAGAGCCATGTGGGGGCCAGGTTCACGGCCAGGGGGAAGCAGGACTGGGGGGCAGCTATATGGGTGTATTGTTTTTCCCCATCAGAATAGTGGTGCTTTCACTTATTTAAAAGCTTATCAGTTCAAGTTCTAAGAAGATGAAATAATTAGACACGGTCTAATTGATACTTTTAAACATTCCTAGAAGACAGTAGGGGCATCTCTTCGACTAAGTTGTGATCATTATTTCAAATGGCTTGTCGTCTGAATAGATACTTGACACGAAAAAAAATTTTTTTTTTAAAGATTTTATTTATTTATTTGACAGAGAGAGACACAGCGAGAGAGGGAACACAAGCAGGGGGAGTGGGAGAGGGAGAAGCAGGCCTCCTGTGGAGCAGGGAGCCCGATGCGGGGCTCGATCCCAGGACCCCGGGATCATGACCTGAGCCGAAGGCAGACGCTTAACGACTGAGCCACCCAGGCGCCCTGACACGACAAAAATTTTTGTGTGCCATTTCCTGTGGTTTGAACGTCTAAAAATTTCATCATTAGCCACCTGCATAACTGTTAGCTGTTCAAAGCAGTTCCTGAGATTGGGCCAAATTTGAGACTCTTAGTTTTCGTTGGTGCTGTAAGAGTCACTTCTGTGTCTTTTATGAGTGGGACACAAACAGAGGCAGCGGAGTGTGCCCCTTGTTTCTCGGGGCCTTTCTGTTCTCCACCTGCATGCTTTGCAGAGAGACAGGGCCTAAGGGAGACTGTCTTTGAGCTCAGGGGTGCGGTGGCCTGTCTAGTGCTGGCTGGGGGAGTCTCTCTGACAGATGTGATGGCAGGGGGTCTTCATCAGTGTGCTCTGTGGCTCCAGCAGCTGTCCCCAGGCAGGGTCCAGGTGTCTGAACCCCCAAGGGCAGCTGTAGGCGTGGCCCTGGCTGGGTGCACCCTCACCAGCAGGGACTGTCCCCTGCACCTCCCATAGCACCACAGGGATTTGGGGGGTACGTCTTTTCCATTTCCGAGTGAGATGAGAAACTGGGGAGGGCAAAGTCCTGCTTCCCATCCCGTGCAGTGTGTCTGCATGTACTGCATTACCCTGGGGCCCAGCGTGGTCTCAGATAGATAGTCCAGGATGCTCTGGACACCCCTGGGGTCTGGGACGCCTGCACTGAAGGGGCAGCTGGGAGCAGCAGCTCCTCCCTTGAGTCAAAGCCACAGGCCATGTGCATCGAATGCCGTCCTCACGGACATCAGGGGACACCTGGAGTGCCCTTCCTGAGAGCATTTGCTGTCATCCCCATCCCGCCTTGCTCGGAGTCGTCGGTGTTGTCTGTTGGTTGGTTTTAGGTAGTGTCCTCGTACCCCAGCGCATGGAGGGACCACTTGCGAGGACCGTTTGACCCACATCCAGATGGGTGTGCTGGATGGCCAGGTCCCCAGAAGGTGGCCTCACAGGTGGGAATCCTCCACTCCATGGTGGCCCAGGAGCTCCTGACTCCAGGCCAGGAGCCTGAGGCAGGAGCTGGGAACTCACGTGGCACACAGCGAGCCAGGAAAGCAGGTGGAGGGAGCAGGCTAGCTGCGCTTGAGAAGGAGAGCCCTCTGTCCAGAGTCGGAGCCACTTCTCCGCTCCCTGTGCAGCCGAGGGCCCTGCCGGCAGCGTCTCACAATGGCCTCCCAAATGCCGCAGAGGGCACTTGACGCAAGCGCTCCAGACTCCTCTAAGCCACGAGACTCGAGGGCAAGTACAAAATGAATTTGGATTTAAATACTTAATGGACGTACTTAATGGACTCTTTTTACCCGGGCTCCAGTTTTCCTGCCTCATGACCCCTTCAGGCAACCACATGGTTTGAAATTCCGCACCAGGCAGGGTCTGGAGGTGATGCTGTTGCTCGGCCTTGCTGGGGAAGGAGTGGCCACCCCCTCTGAGCACCAGCTGTCCAGGCAGGAGACAGAGGAGCATCAGCCGTGCCCAGAAGGCTCTGGGAGGTGGAGGCAGCGGTGGGTCTGCTCAGAAGACCCTACACAGGAGCGTTGCCCGCACCTGTTAGAAGAGGCAGTGTTGAGGTGTCCTATCTGTCTTTTGGGACAGGGTTTTATTTCATGTGTTTGTTTAAGTGTAGCTTCTTTCAGATATTCTGGCCGCAGCCGGGATGGGGGAGGGAGGGAGGGAGGGAGGCCCCCAGGGATGTGGTGAGCTGAGGCGGTGAACGGGAGGGAAAAGCCGGCTTGCCTCTGGGTGCTGAGTCTTCCTGGGCCAGGTCGGAGCCCGAGGGCTGGCAGGAGTCCCGGGGTGCCGTTCAGGGAGGCTGGGTCTGCAGCGTCTCCATCTACCACTCTGTTCAGTGAAGAGTGCATGTGCACGCTCTCGAGGTTGCGTGATGAGTTTCTGAAACTGTCTGCAATTGTTTACAAAATTGTGAGTGAAAGCCAGAGGGATGACTGTCCAGACGGAGGGTCACCACAGCCCTGGGAGCACGTAGCTGCGAGGTGTTGACTGGCTGCCTGTGTCTTGGGAACGGGCCTTGCTGGGCACACTGGTGTCCCCAGGGATGGACATCATGACCCGCTAACAGAGTGGCCGATGAAACCTTGAAAGCCTTTCCTTCCACGGACTGGAACACGTGGAGACCACGGTTCTCCTTAGAGGAATCACACCTGAGCTGCCGGCACTTGGACGCCCTAGGCGGCCGTGCAGATGCCACGTGCTCAGTCATAGGCATCAATCTGCCCCACGGCCTAACCTCTCTCCTTTGTAATTCCAGAGCCGAACACCGTCAGCTACAGCCAGTCCAGCCTGATCCACCTGGTGGGGCCTTCCGACTGCACCCTGCATGGCTTTGTGCATGGAGGTAAGAAGTCAGCGGCTGCCGCTCGCTCATGCCTGCCTGTCTCCCCAGGAGCCAGGCTGCCGTCTGACCCAGTTTAGGCTCCAGTGTTTAACGAGTTAGAAGTTTAAATTTTTCAGAGGCTGCATAATAAATTACCGAAATACAGTCGGTGCCTGTTTTTTAAAATTGGAAATAAAAGTCAGATGGATGACTATCCTGTTGGAGGGTCACACGCAACCCAGGGAGCATAGAACCATGAGGTGTGTAGTGGCCGTGGGATGGGGCAAGGCCTTTCGGGGGACAGTGATGTCACCAGGGGATAACAGTGTGACCCACTAACAAAGGGGCTACTGAAGCATGTTTTTGCCTCCTGTGTTCTCATTTATTTCTAACTTTGGTCAGATTCCACTTTAAACAACATAGACCTTAAAGTTCGTGGCTCGGGAAATGCGGTGGGACATAGGGGGACTTACTCCAGGTTCATAGAAGGACGCTTTTTACTTTAGTGGGGGATGCTTATTTTTTTGCAATTTAAGGAAAACAGTAAGCATGGGCACAATACCATTCATTTACACTCTCATCTCCAATGCCGGGAGTACCAAGCTCTCTTTTCTTTTCCTCTCAGAAAACTCCTATTCATCCTTCAAAACCCAGCTCAAATGGTACCACTCTGTGCAGGGTTACATTGATATTTCTACCAGGCGAGGCCTCAGGGGCAGGGCTTGATCTTGTTCTTTGTGTTGGCTCTAGGGCCTCACACAGTGTCGAAGAGATGCTTTACAAAGCTTTACATGAGTGAGAGGCACAGATCACGTTCATGGGATAATGGGCCCTGCGCCTGTCAGAGTCAGAGAGTGGGCCCTGATTTGGGATATATTTTTAAAGTTTGCTTCTTTTTTAGCTAATCCTCTTTGGTGTTTTGTTTTGTGTTTTTTTTTTTTTTTTTTTTTTTTTAACTTTCATCATTGTTTTTCTCTTTCCACTAAATGTTGGCCACAGTGCCCTTAGGTCTGATTAACTTAGATCCTGCCCAAGGGAAGCTCCGCTTCATGACAAATGCATGCCCAGGCCTGCGCATGCGGTGGCGGTCTGAGTGTCTCTGTCCCATGAGGACAGCCGTGGCCCCATAGGCTTGTCTCCTCTTCTTCACCAGCCCTTTCCTGCCTCTTAGAATTGGGGGGCAGCCCCTCTTCTGAGCTCCCCATCGGGAGCCCAGGCCCCGTAACTGCTGAGAATCGTCTTTCAGCCTCCTTGAGCTCCATTCCGCTTAAAATTTGTGAAACTTTGTGCTAGAATTTTTGCTTGTCTTGTCCACGTGTTGGAAGTTCGGGAGAGGCGGCGTCTCCACCCTTCGCCGTCTCCTTGTTGACAAGCCCAGTCTTCTGTCTGCACCTCCTGGCGGTGTGAGTGAGGGAACTGTTGCAAATCTAGAAGCTGTGCTCATTTACAGAGCCTGAGCTGCTGTGTTTGAGGCAGGCATGTTTCTTTAAGAAGTGCGTTTAAGGAATGTTTATGAGGGCTTTGCAGTATTTAATGCCTATTTTAGTAGAGGTTTTGTGCCCACAAGTTAAAAAAAAAAAAAAAAAGCCTAATATTTTCCCCAAACGTAATCATCTCTAAACATCACCTAATAAGTCCTCAGGAGCGAGTGAACAAAATAAACACTGTGCTGAAAACACCTGGGAAGAACTGTAATTTTATGGCGTTTTCCTACAGAGAGAATGCTGTCCGTAAGAGTGGTGTCTAAACTCATTTCTGTCAAAGCCTTCTCTAACTTGTAATTCAGTGGATGCCAAGCGCAGGAGAAACGCGTGAGCTGAGATGAATGCTAATTCGGCTTTTATTCAGTAATTCTGTGCTGTGTCTGCGTCTTTGAAAAATTCTTCCCCCGTCCGATTCTCTGTGCCATTTACACACCGGGGAGTCTCGATCCTGCAGCCCAGCTCCTGCCCCACCGCTTAAGAGCACACGACATGGACGCTGGCCATGCTGAACTGGGGTGGGTAGGTGGCCCCATATGGGACGCAGGACTGCAGTTGGATGCCAGGTCTTTTGGCCTGTCCTGGGTGCGTGGACTGGCCCTCCGGGGATTCACTGAGGGAAGCAGAAGCCGAGGGGAGCAAGCAGGATCATATGGGGGATTTTGGTCCCAGGTGCCAGGAAGGAGGGGCCGTCTGCGTCCCTGTGGTTCTGATTTCAGGGTCTTGGCACAAGCTCCAGCCTGGCTTTGGGCTTCTGCCTTCCTTGAGTCCTGAGTGAAGCCGTGCAAGTCCCTTCCTTCTCCTCTGGCCTCCCCGTCCCCACCCCTCCCCCACTATTGGTTGTGTCCCCCGAAGGGGTGGACCCGGTGGGTATCTGGACAGGGTGTTTAGGTTCATGCCACAGTGAGGACCTTATAAACTCACCTGGACACCCATCCTCGATAAACACACTCAGTAAGAATAGGAATTGATGGTCCTTCCCGGACATGGCAAAACTCAGGTGTCTGAGCCCTAAAGGGAGCATCTTCCTCAAAGGGGGAGCTCTGAGGACTGTCCCCAAGGTCAGGACTGAGGTGAAGGGCCATACTCTCACTGCTCATTAACGTTGCTTTGGGGATTTGAGCCGCTGGCATTAAACCAGAGGGAAACTCAGGCACCGGACTTGGCCGAAAAGAGGGAAAGCTGTCTTTGCAGATGGATGATCCAAGAGATTCCATGATCAAGGTAATTCAGGTCGTTAGAGAATTCAGTAAAGCTGCAGCATCTAAAATGACCGATAGTAGTAATAAAAACACTTGCCCAAAATAGAAAAATGATTTTTCTTTGTTTTTGTTTGTAGGTATGTCTGTTTTCCCAAGTGTGTTTTCAGTTGAATTTTATTTATATCATGAAACACCGTTTTTTATAATTTGGTGAAAAGGTGCTGGGCTAGTTTTGTCTGTTTGTTTGATTTGTCTTCTTAAAGGCCTGTTCTCTTCTTCCCTGTTGGTTCCCGAGATGTTCTCTGCTGCTTTCTTCCTCTGGGACGCTCCCTGCCTGGTCCTCTGTTGGCTGTTCCACGTGGGCTTTGGGGGGGGTGGTAATCACTGTTCATGCCGGCCCGACCGTGACAATGGTGGGGGGCTCCCTGGGGTAGCCTGGCGTCCCGCTCAGGGCAGGCCGGAGGCGTCTCCACCATGAATTCTTCACTTCTGAACTTTTGGTGGCCTTGGATGTTTCTTTGGCACTTACTTCAAAAAAATTTTTAATTATTTTAAACCAAGATATTCTGTGGAAGTGGTCCAAGACGGCTTTCAACAAAACGCAGCTGCCCCTGGGGGGCTCCTGTACTGGCTGTGCTCCTGGTTTGTGGCCCCGTCTCCCCGGGGTTGCTCAGCGGGCCAGCCTCAGACCCGGCCTGCGTGAGTGCTGCTGAGCGCTGAGCCCGTACCGTGACTGCGTCTCGTCACTGCATCTCCCACCCGCTCTGAACACCCAGCCTCCAGTCCTCTGTGCAAAGCCTCTCGGGACAGTTAGGCCTGCCAGACAGCCGTTCAGTACATGTTTCCCTGGAGAGGGCTCCCCTCTGCCCCCTGCAAGCCGGACTGCTCGTTCCCTGCACCTGCTCCGCACTGCTCTCCTTCACAGATCTCCCATTTTCCGGGGGCTTCCTAGGAAAGGAAAGGCTCAGCTACTGTGCTGAAGTCCCCACACAGTGGCTTCTACCACACAGACGATGGATGTGTCCTGGGGGATGATGCAGAAGTCCAGGGCTCATCTGAAAGCTTGCTGGTGTTGGCGACCTAGGCTCCCCCTGCCTGGTCTGCCGTCCCCGGGGCGGCCCCATTTCTGTGGTGCTGCGGCACATGGCGGCACCAGCATTCCAGCCCGGACGGTGGGGTGGGCGGGGGGCTCCCAGGAAGCGGCAGCCACCGCTCACGTCTGCTGGTGGGTCTAGCTGGCCAGACACGTCAGTCAAACTCTCGAGTTGCTGTAGGAGAGGGGGAGGAGTGATTGGGGGAGCAGCTCTGTGGGGCTGGACCTCGCGTGTGTAAAGCGTTTTCTGGCTGGGTGTGGCAGTCTCTCCCCGGGACTTGGAGGTGCACCCCTCCTGGCCTCCAAGGTTCCTGTTAAGAGATGTGGGGAGGTCTGGGTTCTCTCCGCCAGCTCTCTGGCCGCACCTCTGCCTCACCCTGTTCCCTGAGCCTCCCTGCTTGCTCTAGCCTCTGCCTGGGGCCCATCCACAATCTTCCCACTGACTGCTTTCCCGAATGCCATTAAATTGAGTGGTCTGCAGTTTCTGGGCTCCTCTCGTTTGTGATGTCACCCCCCTACCCAAGCTTGGACTTCACAGACCCTCCCCTGGAGCCTCTGCTCTGCATGGCTGGGCCCCGCCCCCAGGGGTTCAGAGCACCCCAAGGGTCCGAAGGTCTGGGGACCATGCTGGTGAATGTCTGTTGCATGTGCTTGAAACCCGTCCCTGCAGCTCTGGCCACAGCCAGCTTTCTGAGGCCTCCTCCGCCTCAGGGCGCCTTCCCTGGGGATTCTGACGGACGGGTGGGCCTGGGTTACCAACAACCACTGTAAATGTGCAGCCCTGGGAAAGAGGACACAGCTGGGAACCGTGAACCGAGCCCCCAGAGCATGTTTCCTGCCTTGGAACACTTCTCATCTCAGAAATCTTCCTTGTTGTCTGCTTGTTCCTTAAACAGGCAGCCATTGTTGTGTTTCATGCTAACTACTTAAAAGCTGGACGACAGAGAACCTTGTTCTTAGAGTTAATTATTGTTGTCCTGTTAATTACCCCATGGAAGACCCCAAAAACCAGGAGAGGAAGGAAGTTTACAGACTCTCAGTCAGGGAAGGGTGTCGGGGGCAGCGACAGCTCTGTTCTGGACAGTCAGCCTCCCCACCGCCACAGCGCACACCTTCCAGAGCTTCTGTGAGAGCTGGACCTTCGGGGCCCTTGTCCTAGGGGCTGACCTGGGTGATTCTGGTCGCCTCTCCGGTACCTGTCCCGGATCTTTAGAGCGTCAGAGGAATGGACGTGGGATTGTCTGTGGTAGAGCTCTGTGTTCATGATCACATCTGGTTCTGGGTAAAAACTGCCTCTGCTCCAAGATGAGAATCAAGGCAGGGACGTGGCAGTGAACTGGGGCTGACCTGGTTTCCTAAACCTGGCTGTCCCTCAGCAGTCATCTTGGTGCCTGTTGGGAACACAGATTCCTGGGCCGTCTCCAGGAGGGTGTGATGAGCTGGTCTGGGCCCCGGCCTGGGGACCTGTACTTTGAGCCACAGGTGCCCTGGGGGTTCTTGTGATTCGGGGCTCCCAGAAACTCGCAGCAAGAGGGCTTCTGTCTCAACGCACCAGCAGCTATGCCCTCTCATCCCGTTTCCCCAACCTCTCGAGGGCATTGGACACCCGCCCCCCTCCAAGTTCCCTGCTGGGTTCATGCCCCCCCCCCACATCTGTGCTGGCGCCAGAGTGCCCGGGCGTGGACACAGATGCTACGCCCCGCCCCGAGAAGCCTGCAGTAAGTCCAGGGCGGGCCCAGGCATCTGCATGCTCACTCGCTTCCCGGGTGACTCTTCCCCGCACTGACAGTGAGGGGTTCTGGGGGGTTCCTGAATCTCAGATTGCCGCCTGTCGCCTGAGGCCTGGGCGTGCTTGCTCCCCCTGTCCTGGGCCTTCTCCTCCCTCTCCCATCTTTTCTCCTCGTGCCTCGTCCAGCCCTGTGGCCTCTGTGGCGTTATCCAAGTGGCAACCGATAGATTTGTTCTATCCCACTTGAGTGGTCTCGGCATCTTCACGGAGGAAGTGGCCCCGTGGACCTGATCTTTCTCTTCATTTCTCCCCTTGGCCGTTCTTCTCATCACTTCTGTTGGACGGATGACACCCTCTAGAGTCGTGTGGCCGTCCTAACCTCCCCCCCCGGGCCTCACAGCTTCCCTTTCTGGACGGGGGTTTGGGGGGGATTAAATGAGATAATATGGGGCAAACAACCAGCGCATAGGAAACACTTAATAAAGTCGGTGGTTGTTATAAACAGCAGGCCCTTGAGCAACACAGTTTTGAACTGCACGGGTCCACCTATGTCTGGATTTTTTTCAACAAAGACAGGACAGGCTGTGTGTGTGTGTTTTCTCTTACGATTTTCATGTCATTTTCTTTCCCTTAGCTGACTGTATCGTAAGAACACATCACACGCGCGGTACGTGCTAATCCCGGGTTGCTATTATGGGTGAGGCGTCTGCTCTGTGGTACGCTGTTAAGTAGTTAGGTTCTGGGGGGGAGTCAAAAGTTATAGGCGGGTTTGTGAGGGGGTCGGTCGGCACCCTTAACCCCACCGTGTTCCAAGGGTCAACTGTAATTTTTACTTAGTTTACTAGTTTTATTATAATAGACACAGAGAACACACGGAGGACACATGCTTTTTCTCACATCCGGTGGGGCGTTTGTGAGCTATCATTTACTTGACCACAAAGTGCATCTTAATTTTGGATTCCCCAGCGTGGGACCTGTGAAGCCTAAGCTTCCATAACAAGAACGTAACCACCTGCAAGTTAAGACAGTCCTCTAAATAAGCCCTGGTCAAAGAGAGAGTCAAGTGTGGATTTCCAAACGATCCAGAACTACAAATACCAGAAAGGAGAGCGTTTCCTGTCAGAATTGGGTTTGGCTAAAGTTGTTCTCAGAGGAGAGAGTGGGTCACTTGGAACTTGTGTTACCTAAAAAGGAAAATTAAAAATAACTGACTGCTGGAATTGCAAAAAGAGCAGCAGATCCACCCCCAGGAAGGAGAGGGGCTGGGGTGGCGCAGGCCTGGCTGTGTGCTCTGGTCTGGGGACCCCCGGCCCCCTGCTGTCCCACGTCCCTGCGCCATCCCCCCCTGGTCCCACCTCACAGCCACGAGACCTGTGAATGTTGGGCCGTCAGAGCCCCCCCCCTTCCTGTCCCTCCCTCCCTGGGTTGCTGAGTCCTGGGGCCCCATGCCCCTGGCATCTCCCCTTCCTGACCTGCCCCCGGCAGCGCATCGGTCTTGGCAAAGCATGGCTCTGCCCGTGGCACCCGTGGCTCTCAAACCACGGATCTCACTGCTGCCTGCAGGATGCCGACCAGCCTCATCACTGCCCTTAAGACTCTCTTTCCCTAAACGTGCCTCTTGCTTTTCTGCCTCCGTGTCTTCGTCCATCCTGCTCTTCCCGCCTGCGCCCATTCTGCGCGTCCAGCCCCCGTCCCGGCTCCTCCATGGTGCCTTGGGAGCCCGTCTCTCCCCGGGGAGTAGCAACCTTCCCTTTGTCCTTATGCACCCTCACACATTTTTTTTCTTTTTTAAATTTTATTTTACTGTGTTATGTTAATCACCATACATTACATTAGTTTTGGATGTAGTGTTCCATGATTCATTGTTTGTGCATAACACCCAGTGCTCCATTCAACACGTGCCCTCTTTAATACCCATCACCAGGCTGACCCGTCCCCCCACGCCCTCCCCTCTAGAACCCTCAGTGTGTTTCTCAGAGTCCACAGTCTCATGGTTCGTGCACCCTCACACATTTTTGTTCCTCTCTTATGCATTTCCGCCCTTCTGCCTCTTCAGATGGCAGAGATATTCTCAGGGGTTCATTTCCTGTAGATGACGAGCTTTCTTGTCCTGACTTCCTCCCTTCCCGACTGCTCTGCGAGTACAGTCTGCAGGGAAGGAACTTGAAGAGTGTCTGCTGAATGAATGAAAGACGTCATTCAGAAAGATGGTTTGAGTTGATGCTGCCAAGTGGCTGTGTCCTGAGCTGTTAGCAGTTTTTCTCGGTTAGAATCACAGGCAGTAAATCAAGCTGGGTGTGGAGCTCCAGTGTCCTTAGATCAGGCTGCCAGAGTGGGCCCCAGTCGGCGGGCACTTGTAGAAGAGGCCTGGCTTTACAGTACCCTGTGGCAGCTGCGTCCCGTAGGGGAGCCCACACCCGTCTACCTGACCCTGCCTGGCACTTGGCTGGAGTGTGGGGTGGTCACCGACCCAACTGGACTGACTCTGCCTCTGTTGCCGAGGCCAGGGGCCTGGTCGGTTTCAGCCGTGGCTACGCCCCAGCCGCTGATCACGTCGGAGCCATGAATGGACTCACGACGTGGGGAGTGTGAGCATTGATTGTCTCTGGGAGAGAATGCTGCACGTTCAGAAAGTAAGGGGACGGGCTGAGTTGTTTACTATTCTGTGCTGTCCCTGTGAGTCTGCAAGTAAGTTTATCCATGGGGACCCCTACTCCTAGCTCTAATGCACTCTTGACGGTCTGTGCTGGGGTCCCCTTACTGACCCAACAGGGCTCCCAGCTCTGCAGTTGACTTGCTTTGGAAAAAGAATAATGGAATCGTGACTGTCATAAAACCTTCGTCAGAGTTACTGAGGTTCCACTTGTCACAGCGTCCTTGGTGTCCTCAGGCCAGCTGGAGGCCAGGCACCTCTTTCCTGGCAGAGCGGTCTCCCCGGCCCACCTGTGCCCCCTCTTCCTCCACCCCCCCTTTCAGCCTGGTGCCTTGGTGAGCTGTCTGTGCTCCATCCTCCTGTCTCTCTCATAGCCCTCTCTGGAGCTTGCCCCCAACACCTCCCTCCTGTCAAGGAGTCCTCTGGCCAGCCTGAGAGCAGGTCTTGGTGCTCACAGTTCATGCAGCCCAACCTCTCTCCCTAGGCCCCTTCCCTCCCCTCCCTGCACCCGTGGCCTTGGGGCTTCATGCATGCTCCCCGAGGGCCTCCTGCTGCCCCAGGCCCACGGCTCCCGGGTTTATAGCTCCAGCCAAACCTCTTCCCTGGACTCCAGCTGAGTCCTCAGGACCTCCCCTGGGATGGCTGGTGGGCTCCCCCAGCTCTTCCCCTGTAGTGGCGGCCAGGCCCTCCCCTCGGTTGTCTAGCCAGAATTCCTGTGACCTCCCGGGACGTGGCTGGCTCTCTCGAAGGCTCTGCACCTCATCTATCAGCCAGTCCTTTGGACTCTACCTTCCAAACATATCAGAACGTGAGCTCTCACCACCGACACCATCTCCTCCTGGTTCCCGTTTCCACTGACATGGCCTCTTGCCTGACTCCCCTGAACCATGTCTTCTAGACACTGCAGCCTCCCCCGTCCTCTTAGAGCAGAAGTGCAGTGGGGCCCAGCCCCCCAGGCCCTGCTGGGGAGCCTGTCTCACTCCCAGTAGAAGCCAGATCTTTCTTTCTTTTTTTTAGAGAGGGGAAGGGGGAGAGAGAATGTTAATTAAGCAGGCTCCAGGCCCAGCGCTGAGCCCCACACAGGGCTCAATCCCACCACCCTGAGCTCGTGACCTGAGCCGAAATCAAGAGGCAGACGCCCAACTGACTGAGCCCCCAGGTGCCCCAAAGTCAAATCTTTTTATTTGTGCTGCCTCTGTCCTTATGAGGCCCTCCAGGAAGGCCTTGCCCTATGCCTCCCGGTCCCCCTTACCTTGCTCCGGTCCCTCACCTTCCCAAGACTGCCTGGGGCACTTCCAGCTGTGGGCTCTGCCCCTGCCGCTCCCTCCTACCCCGGCTGCGCTTCTTCCATCTGCTGACTTTCCGCCGCCCAGCCTACTGCACAGCTGCTCCCCTTTCTCTGCAGGTCACTGGAGAAAAGGTGGGTCTTCCTGGGCCCCTGTGAAAGGTGGACCCCCTCCCCGACCTGCTCACCGTGCACCCAAGCGTTCACCACGCCCTAACAGACAGCAGCCCGTTGGCTCCCCGCCGCACCCAGAAGGCAGGCTCACAGGGTGGGGACTTGGTCTCATGTGCTCACTGCTGCATCCCCGGCTGAGCAGACATGCAAGGCGCCGAGTGAATGACCTGGAAAGAGTGCAGGGGCCCCTAGGCGGGAAGAACGGCCGCCTAATAGCGGCAGAGTCAGCCCCACGGGACACGTGGGGACGCTGCAGAGCACAGCGCAGACACCGCCCACCTGAAACATCCAGCAGCCAAGGGCCGCATGTTACCGGGGGTCCTAAGGCTGGGGAACTGCACAGCTCAGCCGGGACCTGAAGGAGAAGGCAGAAGGAAGAAACGGCAGGCCGAGGCGGGAGGGAGGCAGGTGGTACGTAGGCGGAGAGAAGGCTGGTGGCCCAAGCACAGGCCCTCTGGGAGGCAAGGTGCAGGAGGAGGCCTCCAGCCCAGATGCTCTTGTTCGCTTGGATTCCGTGGGGCAGTTGGGAATGAGCAGTGTTTTGCACCCGTGGGAGGAATCAATTTCGCGCAAAATACAGAATAAGGCACAGATGCTCCTTTCCAGTTTTGTGGCCTCATTTAACGGGGGCCCCTGCTGCATGGTAGACAGTGTGCCAAGCCCTTGGTTGGGGAAGAGGGAGAAAAGAGGTGAGTGAGGCATGTTTCTGACTTTAGAGGAACGGGTCTAGGGGGGCTCCTGAGATGAGCAAGCAAATGCTGGTTTGGGCCCCCAGTCTTCTCATCATGCAGCTGAGCGCTCCTCCTACCTCTCACTTTCTAAGAATCTTTGGTTTTGAAAATGTTCTCTGCAGCTAAAGCCCCAGAGAGCAGCTTCCTGTCCACCCAGATGGCTCCAGGGCGCAGGGCAGGAGGCAGGGTCTGGTTACCACCCTGAAAGCCCAGGTGCCCGCGGGCTGGCCAGGAGCTCCCGCCCCTCCTGGGCTGTGGTGGGGGGGGGGTGGCACGCGCCGCCGGGTCTGACCGCCCTGCTGATGCCTGTCCCACAGATTGGTTTCCTCCTGCCCACTGGCCCTCTCAGTGGCCTCCTCCAGCCGGGGACGTGTGTGGCTGGCCAGCAGTCCTTCTCTTTGTCCAGAAACGTGGCGTGTTTTGCTTGAGGAGGCCGGTCAGCTGTACAGCAGCAGAATGTCCTTCTCTACAGATGTCCGGGGATGTTTTATCTTTGGTGCCGGATTAATTAGCTTTTGCTGCCTATTTAGCTGCATCATTAGGGCCACTGATGGCCCCTAACGATGTCTTTCCTGTTTAGTATCACGAGTAACTTGCACTCTTGAATTCTTAAGTATTACCCTTCACCCTGACTTGAGTCTTTCCTTTGAGGAAGCTGACACCACCTGGAGTGGTTCTCGGCCCTCAGAGATGGGACCTGGCCCTGCGTGGACTCCAGGCCTCAGCCTGCCCTTCCCAGAGTGGGTAGCAGGGAGGGGCTGAGCGTAGCACCGCCACCTGATCCATAATCTCCGTGGCAGTTGGGACAGGAATCCGCCTGCCCTACTTTCCCTGCTGCCTTGTTCGGAAGAGGGAAGCATCGATTCTCAAGCAGCAGTAAGCACATGCAGTTGTGACCTGACACAGAATGTGAGGGGTGAAACACGCCCAGGCAGCCCCTTTCCCCGGCTCCCAGGCATGTGGGAACCACAGTCCAGCTGTGCCCGAGGCCTCTGCCACAGTTCCTGCTTTTTGGTATTTTGACAGTAGAAACGCATCATCTTTACGACCTTGTGTATTAATTGCCAAAAATAATCCTTACTAATTACCTTATCTAATATTCCCCTGCCCTTGGTCGCTTTTCACACAGATGCCCACAGGTACATCTGGAACCTGGGAGGGAGACGCCGCACTGTCTTGGGAGGTTGTCCCTCAGCTGGCTCTCAGAATAACCCGTTGCCATTGCTGAGGGGTGGACTAGTTAAAATAGAATGAACTTACTATTGTTTTCTTAATATAGGAGGCTGGCACCCACACTCCGTCAGCTGGGATTAAATATAGAAACGGGGGCATCTGAAATCGCCACCCACAGTGCAGGCAGCAGCGGTGCTGGGCTCTGAGCTGCTAACTGCCGCTCTGGGTTTGTAGGCAAGCGTGGCCCAGGCAGCCAGTCGGGCCTGGGAGAATAAATTTAAGCCTCTGTTTTTAAGCCAGCCGACATGTTGTCGATACTTAAAAAACCCATGAGCAGTTGAATGTTAGATTCAAAACTATCTCCGGTGCCCGCTGTTTATCTGTATGTTGGTGGCTAAGCAGGTCTCATTTCCCTCCTTCCCATAATTCCTGGAATGGATGCGGAGTCCAGGGACAGCAAATCTACAATTTTGTTGTCATTTTTTAAATGGCGAATCCTGGGTAATGAGGACAGCACAGGACAGACTGTAATTTGCCGAAGTGATGTTCCTGTCACGGGCAGCCCCCATTGTGCCTGCGTGGGGAGGAAGTGACACGGTTTTCCAGCACGACCCTGGGAAGAGGCACTGTGTGGCAGGCTCGGGTGCTCGACGTTTCAGACTGAAGTGTAGAAAAGGGAACAGGAGGTGGGGACTTCGGTGTCAAGGAGGGCCGGAAGCTTGGGCTGCTCTGTAGCACAATTAGCCGCAAACAGTTGCAAACTGGGCAGGGGGCTTTCTGCAGGGCGGGGGTTGTTTGTTTGTTTTAAAGATTTTAGTTATTTGAGAGACAGAGTGAGAACGAGCAGTGGAGAGGGGTTTAGGGAGGGAGAGAAGGTGGGTGTTTAGGGAGGGTGAAGCAGGCTCCCTGCTGAGCAGGAAGCCCAACGTGGGGCGCCTGGGTGGCTCAGTTGGTTAGGCGACTGCCTTCGGCTCAGGTCATGATCCTGGAGTCCCGTATCGGGCTCCCCACTCAGCAGGGAGTCTGCTTCACCCTCCGACCCTCTCCCCTCTCACGCTCTTTCTCACTCTCTCAAATAAATAAATAAAATCTTTAAAGAAAAAAAAAAGGAAGCCCAACGTGGGGGGTGGTCCTGAATGCCCAGGACCTGGAGATCACGACCAGAGCTGAAGGCAGACGCTTAACCCACTGAGCCACCCAGCCGCCCCCGGGGATTGTTTTTAACAGAATTTACTTTTCTCAGCGGACACATGGATTGTAACGTATTATGTCTACCGCCCTCGGCACTGTTTTGCAGTAACAGTCCTTACAAATAAGTCAGGACAGGATGAGATTTTTCATTATCTTATTTCCGCACGGGCCACGTGACCTCATGGTTTTCTCCCAGCTGCAGATGACAGGAGCGACTCAGAACCAGCCCCATGCAGCAATGTGTCCCACGTGGTTCCTCTCCCTCCTATGAAGAGGGAGAAGACCGCTTGAAGTTCACATCTTATTATACTCTTGACTTTAGATCAGCTGTCTTCCCTCTGAGCAGACACCAGAAGTCACTTGACATGCGGGACCCCAGAGGACCACTGTTTCCAGCTCTGAAGGCACCAGGACACCTCCCTTTTCTTTCTTTTTTTTTTGTGGGGGAGGGGCAAAGGGAAAGGGACAGAGAATCCCAAGCAGGCTCCACTCCCAGCACAGAGCCTGACACACGGCTCGATCTTAAGACTCTGAGATCATGACCTGAACTAAAATCAAGAGTCAGACACTTAACTGAGTCACCCAGGTGCCCCCAAGGAGACCTCCCTGATTCAAGGCCAAACACTTGAGTTTTGGACAGAGATTTTCCATGTAGTGAACCCTAAAGCCTACCTTGCTGTCACTTCCCATTGAATCGGCCATGGCCTCTGTGGGGGGGTATAGATTAATGGAAGTAGTAAGAGCCTTCCTGCAGCTTGGACCCCCATAGCCCCTGCTCCCCTAGGCTGTCCCCCGTGGAGCAGACCCCGACCTCTTCCCAGGCCTCCATGTGCAGCAGTGTGTGGGATCGCTCTGGATCCTAGTTGCCCGCTGCCCATATTAGTCACTGTTCCCGGTACCTGGGATAAATCCCGGATTTGGGGCACAGTCTCATAATAGACACCCATGGTGCGACCGGGCCTGCCCCCTTATCTGGGCACTAGAAGTCTGTGAATTCAGTCCATAAAATGCTGAGTTTGTGTGTGTGAGGTTTTGGAGTTCATCATGGTTCTCTCCCCTGTCCCAGCTCAGATTTGCATGCTGGCTGCTGGGGTTGGGAGGAGGCTGTCTTTTTAAGTTTTTTTTTTTAATTTAAATTAAATTAACATAGAGCGTATTATTAGCTTCAGAGGTTGAGTTCAGTGATTCATCGGTTGTATATAACACCCAGTGCTCATTCCATCACGTGCCCTGCTGAATGCCCATCACCCAGTTACCCCATCCCCCACTCCCTCCCCTCCAGCAACCCTCAGTTTGTTTCTGACAGTTAGGAGTCTCTGAGGGTTTATCTCCCTCTCTGAATTCATCTTATTTCATTTTGCCTTCCCTTCCTCTATGATCCTCTGTTTTGTTTCTTAAATTCTGCACATGAATGAAATCATATGGTAGTTGGCTTTCTCTGATTGACTTATCTCGCTTAGCGTAATACCCTCTAGTTCCATCCACGTCGTTGCAAATGGCAAGATTTCTTATTTTGGTGGCTGAGTAATGTTCCATTGTGTTTATATACCACATCTTCTTTATCCATTCATCTGTCAGTGGACATCTGGGCTCTTTCCATAGTTTGGCTATTGTGGACACTGCTGCTGTAAACATTGGGGCGCACGTACCCCTTCGGGTCCCTACATTTGTATCTTTGTGGTAAATGCCCAGTAGTGCAATTGCTGGATCGAACGGTAGCTCTATTTTCAACTGTTTGAGGAACCTCCATACTGTTTTCCAGAGGGGTTGCACCAGCTTGCATTCCCACCAACAGTGTAGGAGGGTTCCCCTTTCTCCGCATCCCCGCCAACATCTGTCGTTTCCTGACTTGTTAATTTTATCCATTCTGACTGGTGTGAGGTGGTATCTCAAGGAGGTTTGGATTTGGATTTCCCTGATGCCGAGCGATGTTGAGCACTTTTTCATGGTCTGTTGGCCATTTGGATGTCTTCTTTGGAAAAATGTCTGTTCGCGTCCTCTGCCCATTTCTTAACTGGATTATTTGTCCCTCAGGTGTTGAGTTTGATAAGTTCTTAATGGATTTTGGATACTAGCCCTTTATCGGATAAAGCATTTGCCAATATATTCTCCTGTTCTGTAGGTTGTCTTCTGGTTTTGTTGACTGTTTCCTTTGCCATGCAAAAGCTTTTCATCCTGATGAAGTCCCAAAGTTCATTTTTGCTTCTGTTTCCCTTGCCTCTGGGGACGTGTCTGGCAAGAAGTCACTGAGGCCGAGGTCACAGTGGTTGCTGCCTGTGTTCTTCTCTTAGGATTTTGATGGCTTCCCGTCTCACATTTAGTTCTTACATCCAGTTTGAGTTTATTTTTGTGTGTGGTGTAAGGAAGTGGTCCAGTTTCATTCTTCTGCGTGTGGCTGTCCAATTCTCCCCAACACCATTTGTTGAAGAGACTTTTTTCCATTGGACATTCTTTCCTACTTTGTCGAAGATTGGTTGCCCACAGAGTTGAGGGTCCATTTCTGGGCTCTCTCTTCTGTTCCATTGATCGATGTGTCTGTTTTTGTGAGGAGGCTGTCTTCTTAAATGTCACTCTCCAACAGACATAGCAAGGTAATTGTATTGTGAGCATCAGTTTTGTTATCTGACAAATCACCTAGCTCACCTGGCTCTGGATTGGACACGCGTGCCTTCCCCAGCTTCAGCTGTGACTGATTGTGAACCAGATTGTTATTCAGATATGGGCCCTACAACTTGCCAGTGGAGCAGCTTCCTTGGGTTGAATGTGACCTGTAGTGGGTGATCTTTCATTTGCTCATTTTTTTCATTCATTCATTCAGCTCATTTGCTGATTTATTCATTCATTTTGCTCATTTATTCATTCGTTCATTCATTCAGCACAACCATTTCCTGAGTGCTACCTGACAGGTTCCGAATTGGGTGGGGACACAGACAATAAGGCGTGTCCCCACCTGGTCTGGCTTCCATGTCACAGGTGCTACAGCCGGTCTGGGGGTGTCTAACATCAAGAGGTCCCCCAGCTGCAGCTCTCTTTCCCCGGGGTCCGCTCTGGGCTCAGAGCTGATCCTGGTCCGCGCACGCTGGGGTCCTCTGATATTTTTAGTAACAGTGAAGTCCCTTGTGGAATCTCTTCCTGCATTTTGGATAAATGGGGAAGAAGCCCTTCTTCTATTTATTCTCCCATTCTGACGGCTTCTGCTTTTCAGGACACACAAACAAGGGGTTAGTGGTAAGTACTTCCTGCATTCCAAACACCACTTCCGATTCAGACTCTACCTTCCCCACCCCCTCACCTTCCTCCCCACCCCCCAGCCCCGGAAGCTGACGGCGCCGCCTGGTGGCTCACACGGGCAGCTCTGGTCTCCTGCCCTTCCACGCCCAAGCACGCTGATTTTGCTGTCACCCCCACCTGTCGCTGTGATCTTGCATCTCTTCTTCATATCCTATCTCGGGCGGGAATTCGACCTCACATCTCAGGGTTGCAGGTCCTGGATCAAGAGGCAGGCAATGCGGCATGGCCTCTGGCACCCCGTGGCCAGGGGCTGGTCCCCACTCTACCCTGAGCGCGTGCCTTCGGATGCACACCTCTGTGCCTCCAGTTCCTGCTCTGAAAAATGGAGACAGTAACGTGCCTCCCTCCCAGGGCTGCTGTCCAGTCACTCCGTCCTTCACTCTTTCATTCCTGTGTTCAGTGTTGATAGAGAGCCTTCCGTGGAGCAGACACTCGGGATACATCCGTGAGCAAAGCACAGTTCTCTCCCTCCAGGGCCGACCTGGCACAAGCGAGTGCCACCGGCCCCTTGGGAAACCGAGCTATTGCTCACGGCCAGCTCACCGCTCCCAGCGACACCGTTGCTTCTGTACAACACGTCCACTTGGTTCCATCTCCTGGGCCCGACTTTACGGTCTCCTCCATTTTCTCTCGAAAATCCCTCCTTGTCTCTGTCTCATCAGAAGGACCCTGATGGTGGCTCCATCTGAGAAAAGGACAGCCACACGTAATACACATTCTGTTAGAAACGTCCAAAATTTTCCCGTTAAAATGCCCTGAACATGCCCCGGAATGCTAAAAGGGGGGGAGGATTTTAACTGAGTTTTCCAGTTAAACCCCCTCTCCGTAATTTCTACCAGAATCCTGTCTCTTCATCATTCTTGGGTTCAACCAATCCTAGATTCTGGATTGGTGTTTCCTTAATGTACATTATTGTTGGTGCAGTGGTGTCTCATGGCAAATGCAGCCTCTCTTGACACTACTTCAGACTGAAGTTGTGATGAGCTTTTTATTGGCTGCCCGAGGAGGTTTGCTTATCGTACTTAGAGTAAGTCTGTGGGAAAATGCCTTCTGAATTCAAAACCAGTGAGCAGGGGCCGCTTGTCCAGCTGTTGGAACAACTCACTTCTTTGTGAGGCAGACCGACCCAAGAGAGCTCCGTCTGTGGACTCACTCGCTCTGCGAAACCGAACATACTTGCACACGCATGCACGCGCGCGCCCTCACACACATGCTCACCCCCCACATGCATGCACACGCATACATGGTCTCACACGTGCATGCACACACTCCCGCACATGCATGCACACCCTGAAGCCACACCACGTCAGGAGGTGGTCCATGGATCTCAGACCTGCTTCTGTGCCCTCTGTGGTTTGCACGTGGTAAGGGGAGGCTATCACTTGGACTCCACCCTTGTCCCCTAAGCGAGGTGTACGATTCTCACTCAGCGTGTTTCCTGGCCTTCTGAGACATTTCACTTCTCTTTCTTTTTCTCTTTATCTTCCAAATGTCCGATCTCTTACAAACTCTCCATTTAAATTGGTGTTGGGTTTTACAGACCTTTGCTAGTCCTGCGTGTCGTAGCAGTAGGTGCCATTGCGGGGCAGCATGGGGCTCGCCCGTCACCTCTCACACCAGCACTAGCAAAATCCAGAGCTCCGAGGGCAATCTGCCTGCCCAGGGTCCCCAGCCAGGCAGTGGCGGGGGTGATGGGGTGGTTACGCCCCCTCCGTCTGACCCCAGAGTCCAAGCCTGCACCACCATGAGGGCAGGGCCGTGCTCACACCACCGTGCGGTTCAGCCGGAGGCTGAGGTGGCCTTCCAGGGAGGCAGTCCATTCTGACAAGCACAGTGAGTTACCTGGGTGGTGTTTTGTGTTTTTTCCTCCTTGGAGTGCGGGGCTGGGCACGTGGCTGAAGGGCCTCTGCCCTGCCAGGCCTGCACTTGCCCCACCTTCGCTGAGACCCCCTGCTGTGGGTAAAGACCCAGAGGGCCTCGTGGTGGGCTTAGGGAAGGCTGCCTGTGTCCGTTTGCAGTAACAACTTCACCCAGCAGAGGCTGCTTGCAAAGCAAAGTGTGACCCTTTGTCTCAGACCCCTGAGCCAAGCTGCATGAAGGCCAGAGGCCCCCTGCCGTGCAGGAGCCCCCCCCCCCCCCCCCCCGCCTCGGTCACCTGGAGATTAAACCTGGCACCTGTGACTCTTTCCTCTCAAAAGAGCTGTTTCCCCAGCGTTCTACCTGCACAGTCTTTAGAATTGGACCGGTATGTGTCAGAGCCTGTGTTGTTAATTTGGAAACTGAGGATACCGATCCCCTCCTTCTTGGATGAAGCAGATCAATATGCCAGTCTCTCTGAAAGCGCCTTAAAAACAGCAGCTCAGTCTCCGTCCCCATCTGGTCATTTATCATTACCATCATATAGCAGCATCTTCTGTCAAAAAAAGTCACAGTAATGAAAGCATCCTTTTTTAATCAAGAACAGGAATGTGTTTTTTCAAACCTTTCTATTCTGGAAATGCTCAGCTATGCATAGAAGTGGAGAGAAGAGTATACTGGACCCCAGGTGTTCCTCTGTCTCCCAGGTCCCTTGTCAGTAGCATCTTCTGCTGTATTTGTGAGGCCCCTCAAGTATGGAAGGGACCTCTGCTCTTTTTAGCTCTGTTGTATTTTGTTTTCCCCACGCAGTAAAGAGAGTTTAATTAGCCACCAATGTTTAAAAATTGGTAGATTTCTTGTAAATGTGTAGGTCCCAGTCTTGTCTAGAAACATCAGAAGGCAGGGAGCGTGAGGCCCTCATTCCTAGGGGTGGGAGGGAGTAGGCGGGGCCAGGCAGCGGCCCTGCTCACCTCCCCACACCATCTGCCTGACCCTACAGGCGTTTGGTTCTACAAGCCTTATCCTAAACATGCTTCCCCATGAGCCTGGCTTTCATGAGGGGGATGACATCTGTTTTTCTGTCTCTCTCTGGATTTTTAGAAAGCATTCTGTATCCTAGGGTGAATGTACATAAGTTTCAAGTTCTTTCTTTCACTCATTCATTCATTCATTCATTCATTCATTTATTTTTAGAGAGCAAGAAGAACGTGGGGTGCGGGGAGCAGAGTGAGAAGGAGAGAGAGAATCTCTAGCAGACTCCCCACTGAGCACAGAGCCTGATGCGGGGCACAGTCTCACAAAATGAGATCATAACCTGAGCCCAAATCAAGAGTTGGATGCTTAACTGACTGAGCTACCCAGGTGCCCTCTAAGACTTTTGATAGCTGTTTGATAGATATCACTTCCTTCTTTTACAGGTCAAAAATGGTTGAATATTGACAATCTCATGTAGTTTGGCCTAATAAAAGACATGGTTTAAATGTTTAAATATGAACTAAGTAGAATGTGTTGTTCTGGGGGGGCAGGAGTTGGGGGTGGGGACACTAGCAAGTGTGTAGTTGTGATCCCGTCAAATTAAGGGTACGGTTGAGCAAAAGCCAATATCTGCAGCCTCTGGTTTTAAAATCACCTTGGCCTTGGGGCGCCTGGGTGGCTCAGTCGTTAAGCGTCTGCCTTCGGCTCAGGTCATGATCCCAGGGTCCTGGGATCGAGCCCCGCATCGGGCTCCCTGCTCGGCGGGAAGCCTGCTTCTCCCTCTCCCACTCCCCCTGCTTGTGTTCCTGCTCTCGCTGTCTCTCTCTGTCAAATAAATAAATAAAATCTTTAAAAAATAAAAATAAAAAAAAATAAAGTCACCTTGGCCTTCTGTGAGCCTGCTTTTCTTGTTTGTTTGTTTGTTTGTTTGTTTGCTAGCTATAATGGCTTTATTGTGATGATTCACATGCCATACAACCCAACCATTACAAGTCTTTGATTCTTAGTGTATTCCCAGTTACACGACCATCACCACAGTCAATGTTAGAACATTTTCATTCCCCCAAAGAGAAGCTCCGTACCCATTAGCACTCACTCCCCGTGTAACCCTGGTCCCCCAGCCCTAGCAACCGTTAATCTGCTTTCTGCCTCTACGGATCTGCCTGTTCTGGATGTTTCTTATAAAGGGAATCCTACAATCTCTGGTCTTTGGGGCCTGGCTTCTTCCACTGAGCATTGTGTATTCAGGGTTCCTGTGTGTTGTAGTGTGTGTCGGTGCTGCTTATTTTTGTTGTTGGATAATAGTCCACCGTGTGGATGGGCCACATTTTCTTCCTCCATTCATCAGTTGATGAGCATGTGGGTCGTGTCCCCTTATTGGCTATTCTGAGTAATGCTGTTATGAAAGCCGTGTACAAGTTTTTGTGGGACCATGAGTTTTTAGTTGTCATGGGTGCGTACCCGAGAGAAGAATCACCAGGGCGTATGGTAACTCTCCGTTTAGCCTTTGGAGAAACTCCTGACTGTTTCCAAAGCGGCCATACCGTTGCCATCCCCACCAGTGATGCGTGAGGGTTCTGGTTTCTCCATGTTCTCACTGACACTTGCGATCTGACTTTGGATGTGGCCATGCCATGGATTTTGTAACAAAACCTTCCTGGGGGCATAAGGTACTTGGAGAGGGTAGGAAAGGGACTGTCGTTTTGTTAGTGGCCTAGACTGTCATCAGCTGTGGTCGTTTTCAGAAATTCCTAAAGAAGCCAGGTTCTCAGCATGAGCTTCAACAATGCCCCGATCACGCACCCCCGTACCCTGTGCTGGTTGTGGTCCCCACTGGCAGGTGGTAGGAGGGCTTTTGTCTCTTATGGCTGGTTTCCAGGGTAGGAAGGAGCCTCGCCGTGTCTGACGTGTCACATGCCCCTTCTCTGTGCAGGTGTCACCATGAAGCTCATGGACGAGGTGGCTGGGATTGTGGCTGCACGTCATTGCAAGACCAACATAGTCACTGCCTCCGTGGACGCCATTAACTTTCACGACAAGATCAGAAAAGGTAACGGGACTCTGCTGACAGAATGCGGGGGGCCGTTGGCTCTCTGGCTCCCTTTGCCAACTTGCTTGTGGTTCGCACCCAGTGTCGCCAGCGCCCTGGTGTCTGCCCGTTTGCCAAGAGAAACGGGAAGCCAGTCTTGCACTTTGTTCTTGTTGATGCATCTGTGAGGCTAGGATTTGTTGGTTTGATTTTTCATCTGGTAAGACCCGTAATTTAGATGTGTTGGGGGCCTTTATGCTACTGAGGAGCGCCATAAACCCCTCTTAAAATGCCCCATGAACAGACACAGCTCCAGTGACTGGTGCCCCCAGATTTTACATGTTTCCTCTGGGGGAGGCATAGATAATCCATGATGTAAGTAGCGGCAGGATCCATGCAGAGAAGCCCATTGCTCACAGTCCTCGGCTAGCCCGCCTGCACCATCCAGGCAGCGCTGGGGTTTGGTACCTCCCCTGTCCCAGAGACTTGGCAGCCACCCAGGAGAGCGGGCCAGCTCCTCATGCCCATCCCATGTGAGTGCTGAGGGCGTGAGGTGAGTGACGGTCCCCTCCTGACACATGGTGATTTCTGCGTTGTGTCTTGTTGTGTCTTCTGCGGTTAGGCTCTGTGCCCCAGAAAAGTAGCGCTTCGCTGCGGGGTCAGGTGGGTAGGGGCTGCGGGGTTGGGTGGGGTCATGGCTGCAGGAGCCTGGTATTGATTCCAGAGCAGCCTCGCTGGGAAAGCTGTCAGGTCGGCCCCGGCCCCGGCCCCGGCTGGGAGGGGTGTGACATAGACGCCTCTGAGCACTGCTCTGTCCCGAGCCCCTCAAGGCTGTCCTGACTATTCGGAGGCCGCGGGGCCAGTGCCGCCAGCATGCTCTCCCCTGCAGAACACACTGGTGGTGAATGCCCAGGTGCGCGTCCAGGAGGGTCCAGGCGTTGGAAGGGTAGGGGGCTGGCTGCCTGCCTGTCCTGGGTCATTGAGAGCAAGTCAAGCATACCCTAGTAGGATCTGGGTGTTTTTAGGGTAAGGAAATGGTCTGTGGCACCACTCTGTCTGCTTTGCGCAGTCCCTTCGTAACTGAGGGCGTGAGGTGAGTGACCGTCCCCTCCTGACACATGGTGATTTCTGCGTGTGTTGTGTCACTGTGGGTGTTTGCCACAGACACAGACATCAATGTCATTTTAAAATTTGTCCACAACAAGTGGGTCTTGTCGTCTTGGATTGCCCTCCATGGGCCTCAGGTGCATATTATGTGCAGTGGTGGCACGAAAGTTTTGGAAAGGCAGGATCCCGTGCCAGGATTCCCTGCCTCTCTTTTTCTAGAACTACTCCCTGGATAAGTCCCTGCGATCAGAACTTCATTGTTAAACACAGCTTCAAAATCTACAGTGGAAAACGCATTTACATTCCATGACCTTGCTCTGTTCCGTGTCTCCCAAGTGCCCTTTGAGAAGCGCCACCTAGGAAAGGAGACTTTCCTGGAGAGCCAGCTGATATGCTCAGTGTCAGCCGGCTCAGCAGACGTGCTGTGCAAGCTCAGGGAAGCTCCCAGAGAATGCCCCAATCCCTTGTATGACCAGAATTAACTTCCAAGGGGGAGGTGAGGAAGGAGAATGGTTGGTTCCTGGTCCATGTGAATTACTAATTTGCAGGCAAGACCGTGAACTCTCCTTGGTGTACAGGGCCCTTTCTGGGACCCATTTAGCATCGTGGAAGCCACTGGGGCAACCTGTGTGTGGAGCTGCCCTTGACAGACGCTTTCAGTTTCTAAGACGTTCCTCTTATTCCAAAACACAGAGAAAAGGTTCTTCATTTTCAGAAGCCATAGTTCTGGCAGGATGTTCTACTCTGGATGGGTTTCCTCCAGCGGGCAGAGTGAGGGGTGGGCTGCGAGGCCTACCTGGCTGTACCCTTGGGTGCTGGAGCCTACACAGCCCTGGCCTGGAACCCACACCACCCAGGGCCCCTCGCCGGTGTCCCAGCCCTGGCCTGGAGTCCGTGCCGCCCAGGGCCCCCGTGTCAGCAGCCCCTGGCGAGCAAAGAGAGAGGGTTTCTGCCTTCTCGGATCACTTCTTGTTTTGTGCATAAAGGGATGTGGGCCACAGTAGCAGCTAAGGAGTCTGGCCTTTCTGTGCCAGTGTCCCCCAGGCGCTGTTAGACACTGTCACACCTTAGAGACTGTGCCGGTGTCCCGGGTGGGGTCTCCGTCTGGCAGCGCGCCGGCCACACCCGCCTCAGACACAGAATGGGCCCGTCTTGTCCTCAGTTCCGGGGGGGCAGAGGTCTCTGCAACACGGCTCCTTTCCTCCCCTATTCTTTGCTCCTTTCTGGGCATACGCGGTGTGAGGCTGGGGTGACCCTGCGCACTGTGGATTCTTGAGTGCAGGCAAACCTGTTGAGGTCCCGTTAAATCCCAACCTGTGGGTTCTAGTGTGGCCTCCATGCTCCTGCCATCCCTGATCCAGCGGGAAGGGGCCAGGAGAGCCGGATGCTGCCGCCCGCCAGGAGGCTGGGTGGGACCCCCACACACTATACCACGGTGGGACAGGGGCAGAGCTGAGTGCTCTGGAGAGTGGTGTTTGTGTCCCAGGGCTGCACCACAAGGGACCACAGACTGGGGGCTTCAAACAGCAGACCTTTGCTCTCTCACAGGCTGGAGGCCCCAAGTCCCAAATCCAGGTGTGGGCAGGGCCACTCCAGAGGCGCTAGGGGAGCGTCCTTCCTGCCTCTTGCAGCCTCTGCGGGCATTTCCCGGTTCGTGGCCACATCACTCCAACCTCCCTCCACCTTCACGTGGCCTCTCCCGTCTCTTCTTCTGCCTCTTATAAGGACACTTGTCAGAGGATTTAGGGCCCACCCGGATAATCCAGGAGGATTTCATCCTGAGAGCCTTAAATCAGTGGCATCTGCAAAGACCCTTATTCCCAGTAAGATCACATTCGGAGGTTCTAAATGGACTTACGTTGGGGTGGAGGGCACTGTTCAGCCCACTACACATGCTTTCTCTCCTTACAGCTTGATTCTAGTAGACACTAGCTTCACTTTCTCTTTTGCAAAATTGTGAGGTGAGTAAAATCTCTTCTGTGCCCCAAGTTGCCCCTTTCCCCACATGGATGTGAATGTGAGTCCTCCCTTATGAGGGTCAGCGGTAAAGTCAGCACCCAGGCCAGAGAAGGAGTGACTCTGAGGGGCCTAGAGGGGAGGGCCCACGGTTTTGAGAAGGACAGTCATACACCCAGGGCTGGGGAACCTGCCTCCTGAGAGCAGCCCCACTAGAGCAGAATTGAGAGGCCCCATGCTTCTCCGGCGGGGCCGGGGGGGGGGGCACTGAGGAAGGAGCAGCGGCTTTCCTCTGCACGGCAGGAGACAGGGTCAGCCCTGGGACACAGAGGGCAGCTCCGAGCTCTGTGCTGCTCATCTGTAAAATGAAATCAGCGCAGGGACTGTTTTCAGGAACGATATTTTCATGGGAAAGGCACGTGCCGGCGGCTGAGCCACGGGGCCCCCTGGGGCCGTGGTCACGGGGCAGCAGCTGCCCACAGCCAGCGTCCGGCCTCCTCAGACACACCGCCCTGGAGGGTGCAACCCTAACAGGCCACCGCTCCTCCCCGAGGGGTGCCCCCCACCCTCTGACGGCTGATCTGACGCGGTGGGGAAAAGCCCAGAAATGTAGACCCATCGCCAGCCACACGTGCCCCCACATGTCAGTTCACTGTGGCCGCTCTAATCAGTTACCACACAACCCGTGCCTGAAAGGTCCCAGGCTCCCTCCCTCATGCTTCTGCAGGTCAGGTCCATGGGGCTGCGTTCCCAATGTGGGGCCCGACTGGGTGGTGCAGCAGAGGTGGCCAGCACCGTGGGGTGGGGTGGGTTGATCCAGGACCCCCGGCATCACTCAGGGCAAGCTGGTGACACTGGAAGACCTGAACGCTTGCCCCGTTGCTGATTGTTTCTCTTTAAGATGAGATGTGAAAATGCCAGGGCAGCTGTTGAGGGCAGTAAAAGTGGCACGTGGTTCCTGTAGCTCTCAGGGTTCGGGAAGCCCTGGCAGGAACCCCTAAAGCTGGAGCTGTTGGTGGAGAAGCCGTCTCCCCAGACTGTTTGGGTGGGAAGTGAGGAACCTTCTGGAAAATGCTTTGGGCTGTGTTATGTAAGACACACCGAAGTTACTTCACTACCTCCCTGCTTTTCTGAGGAACGCTCGCTGCCGCTGCTCTTTTTGGAACTTCAACACTGAGCTGTTCTTAATGTTTGAAGTCCTTGGCAGCCCCTCAGCTGTGGTAAGAGCAACTTTTTATTATTCTGTTTGCCCAATCCCGGCAAGCCGTGCTGCCTGCCCTGGGTGAGACGCTCCTCCGCTGCTGGGGGTCGGGCGGGGCCCCCCCTGCCGCTCCCTGGGGCCCCAGAAACAGAAGGGAGCTGCGCTTCCTGAGTGTGCGTTAGGCCCCGCTCGAGGGCCATCCGGTTTACCTGCCCAGTGCCGCAGGAAGCCTACTCATCCCCACTTCTCCGGTCTGGAGCCCGAGGGGGCCGCAGGGCCGCTCGCCGTGGAGCCGGAGGGCAGGCCGCACAGCCGGCTCCGGGGCCAGATCTCTGAGCCCCTCACTCGGGCGCCCCCTCACTGCCAGGCTTGATCGACACGGGCATCCGCCACCGCCGGGGCCCGGGCATCACCGTGGCGGGTGACGAGCCTGTACCCTCATGTCAAATGCAGCGCCGTTCACCCTTGACCCTTACGCAGCTGCCAGAGTGGCGGCTGGCCCGCTCAGTCGTGTGAAACCCTCTCCTGGCTTTCCCAAGTCTCTCGAAAACATGGCTATGGCTTCTCTCAGTTGGGGGAGTCCAGCCGCAAGGAAGGCACCACTCTGTCCGTGTCTCTGGCATCGGCCTTGGCCCGGGGCCCTTTTCCCACTGATGTTAGTCAGTCCCGCCTCCAGCTGCACCCTCAGTCTCATCAGCTTTGCCTGGGGGGGGGTTCCCCACCTGTGCCGTCCCCCACACCAGTTGCTGACCCCCCGTGGCTATTTGCATCATAATTAAAAGTATAAACAAATGGTGAATGCTGCTCCTCCGAGGCGCGCGCCTCATTTCAGGTGCGCACTGGCGCCACGCGCGGCTGGCAGCTGTGTATCAGACGGCACAAAGAGAGGACCTTCCCAGCATCACAGAAAGGCTGCTGGGCAGCGCTGGTCTCTGGACTGTCTGGACTCTGATCCCAGCATCTGATGCTCTGGGATGCATTTCCATAGACCCCCTAGAGGTCCTATGGACACTCAGTACAGAGCCTAGTGCCCCAGCGCCCCCTTCAGCAGGGTCCCCCCCACCACCCAGCTCGCTGCAGAGCTGGGCGTGCAGGTTTCCCGTGAGGCAGCTGTGCCCCTAGGGCACTCTAAGCTCGCCATCTGCAGGGGCACCCCGCTCAGATCTCGGGGGTCCAGTTGGGGTTCACTAGATAGGCCTGCTTCTTGGCTTCTTGCTGGTACTCAGGGGGCTCTGCTTTTTTCTGGAATTCACAAGAGGAATTTGCTACAATCTCCAACTTCCAAATTCAGTTAGGTATCCAGTGATTGGAACCACCAGATAGGAGACAGAACTTACAAAGTAGCAGACGATTGTGTCCCTTCATTCCGGTTGGATACCTTGTGTCAAGACAACTACAAGGTTTGACTTCTTGAGCCCTTGAGGGAGCCGTGAGCCGGTTTCCACATGTGGCCACCAACCATCCTTCCCACTGGAAACCCACCAGGTCTGCGACCGTGTGGCTTCCGGGATCCTGGCCCAGTTGCCTTTGGGATTCGTTCTTACTTGGAGCTTCATCAAGTTTCTAGATTCCTTGTATTGTCATAGAATCCCTGCTTGAAACGTGGAGATATCACATAAAGTGGTAGAAATGTATGATAAAACCACATAAAGGTAGTATTCTCTGAGCTTTATAAAGTATCGTGCTCCTGATTTTAGAGTTACTTATGACGTAGCATCAGCAGCAGCCCCGAAAAACTGGACTATGTTAAAGTCACCCAGTGCAGCATCTACCTACGTAGTCGTATTAATTTTCTATGGCTGCCGTAACAATATGCCAAAAACATAGTGGCTGAAACGACACAGATTTGCTGTCTCAGTTCTAGAGGTCAGAAGCCTGACCGGGTCTCACGGCGCTAAAGTCAGGGTGCCGTTCCTTGTGGAGACTCTAGGAAAGAATCTGCTGCTTGCCTATTCTACCTTCTAGAAGCCGTCTGCCTTCCTTGGCTTGCGGCCCCTCCTCCATCTCCAAAGTCAGCAGGGTGGCATCTCTCGGACCCTCTGCTCCGGCCTCCTCATCCACTTGGGAGGACCCCTGTGATGAGACTGGGCCCACCTGGATGACCCAGGCCGGTCGCCCCATCTCCAGGCTCCTGACCACATCTGTAAAGCCCCTTTGCCACACAAGGCCACATAATTCACAAGTTCAGGGGATTAGGACATGGACAGCTTTGGGGGCCATTGCTCCTTCTGCCCTAGTAGAGTCCGTTAACTCCCTCTGACACAGAGGCAGGTAGGGCTCCAGACCGTTTCCGAGCTCTGCCTTTTCCCGGCCCTGTGTTTTCTTCTATAAGCTCTGTAGACAGGACCCTGGCAGAGCGCACAGGAGAGCAAGAAGGAGCTCAGCCCTGGGGGGCTTCAGGGAGGCATGAGAGGAAGTGCCCCTCAGTCTGTCCCAAACCCCTCAGCTGCTGATATCCGGCACCTCTAAGGCCTAGGGGATTTGCAGAGAGGCAGCTGGGGTGGTGAGCTTCCTGGCGAGTCTCAGCCTCTTACAGAGAGTTGGCACCGGAACTCGGGTCTAGAGGGTACCGTATGTCCTGGGGTCCTGAGTCCCGGCCTCTCAGACCATGCTGACGTACCGGGCGAGCTGAGCTGCGGCCCTGGCCTTCCTGTGCAGGGACCACCGCCACTGTGGTCACGTCTCGGCATCTGATCAGGCATAGTTGCTCATCTCCTGGGACCCGGAGAGAAAGGGCAGGGTTTTTAATGCTTTGCTACCCTGTGTTCTTCACAAGCTGAAAACGTAAAATCTCCCTTGCTAACGCAATGGCCTGTTTGAGTCATTTAGACAGTGTTAGAAGCAGCCTCTTGGCCAACGTATATGTGCCCGCTATAGAAGAAAATTGTGATTTGTTTTAAAACATTACTTCTTATTACCGTGTTGGTGTAATTCTCCACCCAAAGACCCTAAGAGCGTTGTGTGGGCACACTCCACCTTTGGGCTTAAGGTGGCTTTTCCTGGAGGGCTGTTAAGCAGAAGGGCACTCAGACCCTACCAGAAATTTCTGTCCTGGGCTAAACGTCCATGTGACATAATTAACGTGGGCAAGTGATCTCCACGTGGCCACATTTGCAGGCTCACTGGTTTGTCACAATCTCCCCTGAGAGACAGCTACTCCTGTGCCTGTTAGCAAATGAGGAAGCCAAGGCACAGTGTGGGTGGCCGCCTGCCCAGTGCACCCCAGAGCCTGTGGAACCCGAGGTCCTCCGCAGGGCACCGTGGGCCATCTGGGGCCGCTCCGGGCCTCAGAGAGCCTGCCTTTCATGGAGACACTTGGCGGGGAATGGCTGTCTGTTCCCACTTCAGCAGCTCAGAGGAGAACTTGGGGCGCCCTCCCGGCCTCCATGCCCTGGGCCGGGAGAGTGGCCTGACCACCTGAGCCTGTCCTGGTGGGCTCGTGGCTCCTAGCACCGATGACAGGCGGCAATTTCCCCCTTGAGCTGGTCGCGCCTGGTCTTTTAAATAAACAAGCCATTCTGCAGGTGGATTTGGACATGTGACCTAGTGGAAAAGCTCCCAGGCAGCGTCTCGGTGCTCTGGACCACTCTGCCTCTGCCGTGCCCCCCAGAGAGCCTCTGAGCACGTGGCTGCTGTGCCTGGCAGGTCCCGCTCCCCAGTCTGCAGCTCCTCGGGCCAACGGAAGTGCACGCCAACACGAGCCAGCCGCTGCGGTGCTTCCCTGTCTCAGGTGGTGTCCCGGTGTCCCAGGCAGGGGTTGGGGTAGGCCTGGCACGCCCCTCCTGTGGTCCTGCCCCTGCACCTGGGATGGACTGAGCCAGGCCTCGTGGGAAGGAGCCTGACGCCCCATCTCCATGAGGTCTCTGAGTGCCCTGCCGCTGGTCTTGTGTCCTGTGTCCCTGTGCTCCCTGGGGAACCATGTTGACGGCCTTGCTCCCCTTCCGGGTGACGGAGGGGCCCGCAGGCCCCTGGTTCCGGCTCTGATCCCATGAGAACGCACTGTTCCGGCCTCACGGAAGCGGCAGGAAGGGGGAGCCAGGCCGGGCTGCGCCTTGGAGCAGGTTCTGTCCACCAGAGCCCTGTGCATGATGGCGGCAAGGAGCACCTGCCCCCACTGACCTCTGGCCTCATGAGATAGGAGTGGCGGTCCCTGGCGGTGAGCAGGTCGAGCCCGGATGCTGGGTGTTCTCGTATGAAAAGTCCCGCAGACCCTGGCTGGGTGTGGTCATGAGGGCAGCCGTGCCTGGAGCCGCCTTCATGCCGGGCACACTCAGATGGGGGTTTGCCCATGCTTCCAAACACAGGTGCACCTACGGGGTCATCCAAAACAGAGCCTTCAACTTGGGGGCCCCTGGGGAGCACTCTGGCAGGGGTGTCCTGACCCCCCCCGAAACCAGAAGCAGAATTGGTGTTATATTCCTCTCAGGAGAGCCGGCCCCCGTGGCAGTCACAGGTTCTCCAGGGGTAGAGAGGACACTACCGTGGGAAGGACACACGGAGATGCGTCTGCGCCGCCCCCATCCGGCCCCAGGTGCCGAGCCGCCTGTAACTCGGCCACGGCCTGGTGAGCCTGTGAGTGGCGTGCCCCAGTGGGTCACAGAGGCAGCTCCTAACGGGGCAGCAGAAATTGCCCACCGACCCTGGGCCCTGACGTGCTCGCACTCTGGTCTCAGCCCAGCCACAGGTGTGTGTTGGGTGCTTTGTTCGTGACTCTGCCCTCATAGAGCTCCCCTAATGGCCCTGTCACTGACCGCGTGGCCTTCCTCCCCTCCCGGAAATGGCTGTACGGGACACGAAGCCCTCCCTGTAAGTATGAAATTGAATGTGGCTTGGAACATTCTGGTACTCTGTAACATGGAATAACTGCCCCTGCTTCTGGCCTGCCCACACGCTCACCCCTAACAGTCACCACGCTGTCTTGACTTGTCTGTCCTCCTGGGTCTTTGAACGTGTCTCGTGGTGCCTGTCTCCTCGGAGCTCGGACACCGGGGTTCCCAGGGTTGTTAAGAGGTTCCCACGGCCAGCACTGGTTCCAGGGCTGGTTCCAGGGAGCAGGTCTCAGCATCATGTGCTAGACTTGGGCAGGGATTTCCTTGAACCCATCCCAGAACGAGGCCATGCTGGGAGTGGGGGCGGGGGGCCGTTCTGGCTACACGTTGGTGGGGGTGCAGCCGGGTGTCAGGCCCTCCCCCCGGAAGCCCCTGAGGATTAGTGCTGCCTCGTGGTCCAGCGCCACACCATCAGCCATGATAATGACGGTGCTGAGTGCCTTCTGCCACTGGGCACCAGGTTAGCACCCTGGCTCATTTCGTGTCTTCCCCATAGTTACCCTGGGAGGCAAGTCAAGTCTGTTTATAGGAGAAGACTGGGCTCTGTGAGATGAAGGGAGCAAGGTGCGAAAGGGCCAAGGCTGGATGGCAGGCAAGAGCCCGTGAATGGGGGGCGGCGGGGAGGAGAACCACTCTAGGTTGGGAAGCAGCTGCCAGGGTGGAGAGTCATGACCCAAAGGGCACGGGGAGCACAGGGAGGTTGGGTTGAGGTTGAGAAGGAGAGGCTCCCCCGGGATGGTGTTATGGGAACGTAGGACTCTGGACTGCATCATAATCAACAAGGGAAACCATGCCAGCCCAGGCAGGTGGTGAGCACCTGGGGACTCGGACCAAGTTCAGGGTCTCAGCTATGTTGTGGGGCAGAGTCTGCAGCTCCGAGGAGAGCTCTGGTCCTGTGAGCAAGCCTGCCGGAGAGAGGGAGAGCCTGATGGCACGGACGCGGTTTTGACAGGACAGAAGGGCAGGAGGACATGGGCTGAAGTACACACAGTGGCTCTGGGGGAACGCAGCCAAGCGCCCAAGGCTGCCGTCAGACCAGCATCAGGAACAATAGCCAGGGAGCTGGGAGGGTACCGGGAAGGTGGCTTAGAGCAACATGGCGGGGCAGCCGTGTGGCACAATAAGGTCACAGTGTGGACGGTGTGGCTACGTGGCCTTAATGTGACTTCAGAGGGACAGAGCCAGCTCACCCCCCAGCTGCCTGAAAGCAGGTTGGGGGCTGCCCCTCCCAGGGGGCAGGGGGCCAGGTGACGGCCACCACTCCAAATGTCCATGTCAACACTAAAAGCAAACACCTGCTCCCGAGGCAGGTGAGCATTCAGGGCTACTAACGAGGCACAGTGAGAATCCGTCATTTCCATGTCCTCGTAGTTGTTAGACGCTGCCTAACCGGGTGTCTCCTAACGCCCTCGGTGACCTGCTGCCTGTGCCCTCCCGCCCCTCCCCGCCCCTCCGCCAGTGTCCTCCGCTAACCCGCTGTCCGTGCCCCGCAGGCTGCGTCATTACCATCTCTGGACGCATGACCTTCACGAGCAATAAGTCCATGGAGATCGAGGTCTTGGTGGACGCCGACCCCGTGGTGGACAACTCGCAGAAGCGCTACCGGGCTGCCAGTGCCTTCTTCACCTACGTGTCCCTGAGCCAGGAGGGCAAGTCGCTGCCCGTGCCCCAGCTCGTGGTGAGTGACTCCCCACCCTGCTGGCTGGCCCTGCCAGCACTCAGTGGCTCCCAGGAGAGACTGGAGTCCTGTGAGCCCCTTCTGGGGGGCAGGGCCCCAGCCCGGCCGCCCCGCGGCCCAGTGACCTGGGCTGCACTGGCCCTCAAACGCGAGGGCCTTCCCCTGTGGACTGTGAGGTCAGACCGGGCAGACAGGACGAGAGAGACCTCTTCACGAGCTACGAGCTCCTTGGCTCTGGGGGTTCTCTCTCGAGGGTGAGTACAGTGCCCAGGGGCTCCCAGAGCTATGTATAAAAGCTACAGTGGGGCTGAGGCCCCTCCCAAGGGATGGGTTCTCGAGGAGCCTTGGCCTGAGTGTCCTGCTTGATGGGGACTGAGCCAGACCCCGACAGCATGGAGCTGGGCATCAGGGACTCAGGGTCCTTCCCTGCCTCGGCTGCCTGGCCGGGCTCTGCCCTGGGTATGCAGAGAGAGATGGCAGGTGTCTGGCCACACAGCCTCCCACGTGAGATGCTGCCACCGCAGTGTTGAAGGGTCCCGGAGCAGGAATCCCAGCAATTTGACAAGTGCTGGACGAGTGCTGGGAGAGTCAGGGAGCCAGAGGTGGCCGACGACGTTCAAAGTGGGGAATGGGGAAGGCGGTGGGTGGGTGGTGAGGATGCTTGACTGGGAGGTACTCGGGAACTGTGGAATGAATGAATGAGTGAATGAATGAGTGAACACATGCACGCTGCTTCCAGATCTCCCTTGAGGCCAATGATGGTTTTACCCTAAGCCTCACGCATCCCTTACCAGTGCCGGTCACAGTCCCGTCTGGACCTTGTCCAGGCACTGGCCAGCAAGGCCTCTGCGGCTCCCCGCAGCCAGCACCACCCCAGCCCCGGGGAGCGGGGCCCCCGCTGCTGGCCCCCCTGTCACCAGACAAGGACCCGTCGGGCCGACAAGGCTGAGGCGCTTGTGGAGGGTCGTACATCCCGTCCCGGGGAGCCTGCATTTGGGTCCAGCACACGACTTGCGGCTGCTC
This sequence comes from Callorhinus ursinus, assembly GCF_003265705.2. Lineage (NCBI taxonomy): Eukaryota > Metazoa > Chordata > Mammalia > Carnivora > Otariidae > Callorhinus > Callorhinus ursinus. Next base: position 32,825,174 of record NW_027397080.1, read on the forward strand.
AGGCTGCTCCTGATGCCCCTTGAGCCGGCCTGCACGTCTGCCGCTGGAGGCCGCTCTTGTGGGGCTGCAGGGGGAGCTCCCCGCCCCCGGCGGGGTGAGGGTCGGGGGCAGAGTGGCCTGGGCGGGGGCGGGGGCGGGGGTTCTCTAGAGCGCCTGGCACTATGCGGCCCCCTGCCGCTCCCGCGGCGGCTGCTCCCCAGGCAGATCCTGTGCCTCCTGCAGGAGAAGAGTGGGCACTGAAAACCTTTACGACAGACACGCCACAGTGGAGACCCGCTTCTCACGCAGGCCGGGAACTAGGCTCCCACGTGCCGCTCCCTCCGGCCCCGCAGTCTCTCTCCATCGGAGCTCTGCCCCCACCCGCCCCCTCTACAGGCAGGGAGCCCCACACAGCCCTCCTGCTGTCAGCCCAACCAGCCTCCCTGAGACCCGCCTCACCTGAGCGTGAGGACTAGGGGTGTGCGTCCCACACGCTGCCTCTCGCCCTGACCTGTGGCCCCGGGGGGGATGGCTCCCATGCCCACCCTGTCCCCTTGGCTGATGATTGTGTGTTCCCCCTGACCGCCTCTGGCCTTGACCTTAGCAGCCACGTGTCTCTGGGTCTTGGGCCACTTTTCCTCAGAACCTTGCCTGCTCCTCTTGGCCCTCAAACACAGGCTTTCCCCGCCTCTCTCCTGAACCCCCCGTCCCATCTTCTTCCATGTTGTCACAGTGCCCCATCCCGAATGCTGAATTCCGCCTCACACAGGCAAATACTTGCTCTCTGTTCTCCTTAGCCTCTGGGCTCCGGCAGCGCAGCCAGATGCAAGGACACTCTGCGTCTCTATCTCGCCGGCCTGGCATGATGCGCCAGGCCTCGGGAGAACCTGTGCTCCCTTGACACAGAACCGCAGTGGCCAGTCAATCCATGATCCCCCAAAACACCAGGCCCTTACGGGTGCCCCCCCATGCCCTTCACTCCCCCCTGAGTGGCTGGGTCCAGGCCTCGAGCCACGAGCACTGTTCTGTGCTCACTGTTCAGTCCCCAATTGGCTCTGCCAGCTCTGCCGGTCTCCCATAGGGACCCGCACGCATCTCAAATGTGATGTATCCTGAATTGAGCTCGTCACCTTTCCCCAAAAAATCCCACTGGTCCTCATGGGTTCCCTCTCTCAGTGAGCCTGGGGACTGGCCTGGCTCCTCTCCTCTATGCTGCTCAGCCCCCCACACCCACGGTCTCTAGGCCCCATCGCTGGCTGGATCGCTGCTCAGCCCCAAGCTGTACTGCCTCCTCCAGGCTTGCTGCCCTCCACCCGACCCCACACCGGAGCGGAGGGAGTTTGTTAAAATCAGATTTTCTCCCTCTCCCACCTAATCTGCTCTCTAGCCTTGGTGCCCTCAGCACAGGGTGCAGCAAAGCTGGCTTCTCTGGCTTCAGCCCCCAGACTCATTCCTGCCTCAGGGCCTTTGCACACACTGTCCCTCTGCCTGGATACCTTCCCTCAGACTGTTGCGGAGCCAGCTCCTTCCACGGTTTCTCAGATAGCCCATCCTTAGATCGCCTTCCCTCCACACTCGAGATAAAGCCTGACCCCCACCACTGCCCAGCGACTCTCTCCTGTTCCCACACCATCTCCTGGCAGCCGGCACCATCTCAGAGCCTCTGGTGCATCCAGACCAATGTGTGATTCCAGGATGCCCGGCACAGAGTGGGGCTCAGGAAAATACCCGTGGGTGGGCTCATGGGCTTGCTCGCCTCTCCAGCCACATTCCTCTGCCGCACTGGTCAGTGCCCTGCTGGTGGACAGTTGGCAACTGCAGGTCCCTGAACGCCTCGGGGATTCCCCACTCACTGTTGCAGACACGCATGTACTGTGGGGGCACACGTGGGCATGGGCATCCTGCTGCCTGGGTTCTGGTCAGGGTGTACTGGTTGTGTGGTCCCAGGCTTGCTCTTCTTGGATGCGCCTCTGTTTCCTCATCTGTACCAGGGGGACGGCCCTAGTGCATGCCACAGAGGGTGGGTGAGGGTTCTGTGAGCTAGCTTATGTGCCTGGGAGCGCCATACTCGTCTGCTGCTGTGCTTTCCAGACCCCTCCCACTGGAGCTGACGCTCTCCTGGAGGGAGCCAGTAAGCAAGTAGGGACACCAGACTGTGAGATGCTGGTGAGGGTCATGGGGGAGGAAGCAGGAGGTGGGGGATCGGCATTCCCTGGGAGAGTTGTTGCTACTTAAGGAGGTTCCTTCCACGGAGGGCCTCATGGACAGGGCTGCGTTCAAGCAGGGCCTGGTGTTGGGGGCAGGGGAGCCATTTCCCAGAAACTATCTGGGTAAAAGGAACCAGGGACTTGGAGGCCTGCGGGCTGGAGCCGACCGCCCATACAGGCAGAGGAGGGGGCAGGAACACACCTGAGGCCACCCAGCTGATCCCGGCCAGGCCCAGCCCCGGGACCCAGCCTTCTGACCACGTGGGGCCTTTCCTCTGCTGTCAGCTGAGGGCGTACAGCGGCCTGCAGGGCTCCCCAGATGGACATGAGAGTAAGCACAGCCGAGGAGTCAGACCATCTTCATTTTGCAAAGGCTCATTCTGAGTAGATGTGAATTGACAGGGATTTCCGGCCAGGTTCGAAGGGCTGCAGCCATGGCTGAGTTGTAACGCTTGCCTGCCCAAGAGCGCAGCAGCTGCTGTGTGCTGCCCCCGCCTGCCCTGCGTGCACCCCCAAACTCAGCCCGCTGGGGAGACCAGTGCTGTAGCCAGGAGGGGTCCAGTCTCCCATGGACAGTGCCTGTGGTCCAGGAGCCCTTTGTGGGGGTACCCATGACCCTCACAGAGGCGGAAAGCAGTCCTGGCTCTGGGCCAGTCTATGTACCCGGGAAGCTGCCGTGCCCTTTCTAGAAACCCGTGACGTGGTTCGGGGGTGTCAGTCACAGGTGGAGGGCCAGCCCAGAGGAAGGGATGCTAGTGCCCAGCAGGCAGGGAAAGACCCCTGCTTGAATGAAGGGGACAATGGCCGAATCCCTAGGTTTGAGGGGCCAGTAGTTAGTAATGGCCGTGTCTTCCTGCTGCTGGCCTCACGCTGATCCAGCCTGTTATCTTGCTAATTAAAGATGGTCTTTGATTCTTCACAGAGGTGTCCTGGGGCCTAGGCTCTGGCAGGGAGGGTGGGCAGCTCCCCAGAGAGGGGTTTTCAGCTCAGCCTGTGTGTGCACTCCCTTGAGGACCGCAGTGTGACACCGTCTGCCTCCCCAAGCGCACAGGAGCTCCTTGCAGCCAGCCCGCCTGTGCCTGGGGGGGGCTCAGCCCTCCGCCCCGCCCCGCCCCCCTCCCCCATTGTCAGCAAGTCTTCTACCTCCTGTCTATTTTTAGCTTCCGTCCCCAGGGCCCAGCTGACACGGAAGGCAGCCTTGCTGTTTGGGGTTTCTCTTGGTGAATATTTTATGCCGGGGGAGGATGCACAGAGTCCAGCAGCTGCTGACACTTTCCAGGCTAATGATTAAAGAGGCAAATGCGCAGCATGGAGCCAGGCTGCTGGTCTGGACACCCGGCCCAGGCCCCCCGGCTGCCCGGCCCCCCTCTGAAGGCCGCTCTGTGGCCATGACCTCTGACCTTGGGGGTGGAGGACATGCCCCAGATTTCACTGAGCAGGGCTGGAAAGGAGACCTATGCAGAGACACGGGGTGGACGCCACTAGGGTGGTTGCCTGGGGACCAGGCACCAGGTTGGTCCCAGCACCCGCTATGGGTGCTGTTTTCAAGCCCTTTTTAGTCTCCAGAAACGTGAGGACCAAATTGTGTGTGTTGAAGGCAGAGTGAGTGCTGTCCTGCCCGACCTGCCTCCCATTCTTTGGTTGAGATGTGGGTGCTGCTACCCCCGAGGGCCCCAGGGAGACAGGAGGTGTCGCTGGCGAATGTGTGAGGGTGGAGGTGCCAGAGGTGCAGGCGTCCTGGCCCTCTGTGAGGACCGTGTGTGTCGACACGGGGCACATGGGATGAGGGCGAGCCTGGAACCCACTGCAGGCACGTAGGCATTGCAGGGTTTGAGAGAACCTTTCACCGCTTTGTGGATCATTTGGAAAAGGAACGTTTGCCCCGGTGAACTGAGGCCCACGTAGGGGCAGCGGGGGCGGTATCTACAAAGCAGGATTGCTCTGCTCCCAGAAAACCCAAACCACAGCGAGCCTGCCCCATCACAGAGGATCTTGGCCGGTGCTTGTGGACGCCCGCCTCCTGGTGGATCAGGAGGCCTAGCCCCGGAGGCCTCCATCTCAGCCACTGAAATGACCAGAAAGTGTTTTCTAGGTTAAAACGGGAGGCAGTGAGGAAATCAGGGGTGCAGCCATCCCTCTGTCCTTTTAGCACGAGGCTCACCCGAGCCGGTGAGCTCCACGCAGAGCACAGTAAGAACGCGTGTGTGGAGGGCATGTTATTTTCATGCTTACTGAACAGTCACTCGAGAGGCCTGGGGTGCCCGCCTAGGCCCGTGCACACGCATTGCCATTCCCAGTCACCTGGGAAGGGGCTGGCGGGGTGGTTGTCCCGGGCGCCTGTAGTGGTGACGGCCTGGTCATAAAGAGCTGGGGCGTTCGTGGAATGCCAACCCGCTTCTCCTGCGCTGGTGGATCCAACACTGGGAGTCAGGGTAGATAGTTCTCGTCCTGCAGACAGGCGACCAGATGGCTAACTCTGGTCCAGGGGACCGAGTGCAGGACCCTGAGCCCCTCAGCCATGACTAGTCCCTTCCCACCCCTGAGCCTCAGTTTCCCCACTGGAGCCATCACAGGCCAGGCAGTTGCTGTTCGATCGGGCCTCTCTGAACTGCCCCGGTGATGACCTAACTAGAAGGCTCCTCACTCTTTCACCCTGAACAGGACGCGCAGGGAAAGGCTTACAGCAGCTACCAGTTCTCTGCTTCTCTGGGCCCAGGCCTAACCCCAGGCACATGGCACGGTGGGGGCTGGGGTCCTCCCGATGGCTCCGTTCCTCAAGATGAAGCATCAGCCACCGAGGAGGCTGCCACTCTGCTGACCGTGGCCAGGCCTGCTCTGCACAGCCCACCGTAGCAGGTGGAGCACACATCACCCCCAGCCTATAGGACCAGGGGGTCCCTACCCAGGGCTTATCATGGGTGGGGTCCCCAGGTTTGCTTCACAGCATGGGGAGACACATCAGCAGCCTGGACACTCAGTGTGCTGGAATGATTTTCAGTTGCTCCTTAACTTAAGAAGTTCAGATGTGCCATTGTGCAGCACGATTGATGCTGTTCCTGGAAGGGTGTGAGAAGCCACATTACTGAGGGGAGCTGTGCTCCCTGCTGCCCTGCACAGGGGTGAGTCCAGGACTAGACTGTTCAGGAAGCTTCTTGACCCAGTGTTCCGTTCTCTCCCTTGGTTCTGGGTACTTCACAGAGAGTCTGTCTTGTGATGGGAAAGTGCCGGGATCCTGAAGCTGAATGGTTGGTGATGGGGAGCTTTAGTGGCCTGTGAAAATCGGGGGTGTGGGTGGCCCAGGGGGCGTGCTGCCCCCACCTGCACATGCCCTTGGACTCCCTGACAGCTCCATAACAGCCTCTCTGCTGGAAGGCCCATGCTTTGGGGACCCCACCCAGTTCACATCCAACAGCCAGCTGTCCAAAAGGGAGAGGGCCCGTGGCACACATGATACACCTTTTCTGGTTAAAATGCTGGTAGGTTCTACTCATGAACTACCAGTCTTACTGCTTCGTCGCCGTGTTTTCATATCCAGGTGCCCCCCTTGCTCTTTTAATTTCTGTAGAGCGTGAAAACCCCGAGGCAGGCTCTCGGAGGGCACTGCTAGGCCTGACTCCGTGTGGTGCCAGGAAAGTGGCTGCAGGAAGGGAGGCCTGTGGGTGAGACTTGCAGAAGGTGTGGGGGGGCGGGGTCCCAGCTGGTCAGGGCGCCCTCAGTTCCGCAGCGGCCGCCTAAGGGGAGAGGCCTGTGAAGGTTGTGGGGACCCAGGAAAGGGTTCGCAGCAGGGCAGGCTTGTACCTGGTGTGTCCTGGGGTGGAATGCAGGGCCACCTGCCCCTGAGCACGTACGAACACTGCTGCTTGGTGGCACCGTGCTTTCTCTGCAGGGTGGGCTGGAGCCCTGTGTCAAAGAGCTTGTGAATCCAGGTACATGGTACTCAAAGTGTAGTCAAAGGTGCAGGTAAGAAACAGGCCCCAAGACCTCCACAGTGATCGGAAGGAGGCGGAAGGGTCTCCCTGCACACGCGCGCATGTGCGTGCACACACACAGACGCAGACTAAAGCATGTCAGCAGGAGAGGAGGTGCTTATTCTGGGGGCTTTATCCGTGCCTCTCTGTGCTGGACACTCCTGGTCATGCCTTTTGTCATCGGCGCGGGCTCCTGAGGAGAGCCTGAGTGGGCTGAGCTCTCGACTCGACTGGGGACACATGATGCCTAACCATGTGTCCATTGAGCAAAACCACTGGTTTTGGGGAATCTTTAGCACAAAGACCACACCAATTTGTTATTACGGCTTCTTTTGGTTTGATCTTCCATTGGTTTGGCCATTCATTCATTCAGCAAATGCCCCCTGGGCCCTCGCTGTGTCCCAGGCATGGTGCCGGCTTCAGACAGAGAACAAGAAAGACGGACTCGACAGCGTGCACATGCACGGCCTGGGGCCGGGCCCAGCCTCAGCAAGTGGCAGTTGCGATCTTGTCACCGTCCGGGGGTCACAGGAGTAAGGGCTCTGACCCATCCCCACCCCCAATGCCTTGGGAGAAGCTGCTGAGAAGCCGCCCAGTAGGACCGAGCCCTGTTTCGCCTCTTCTACCAGAGACTGTCCCCCTTCGCTGCCTTTCCTGCGGCCCCATGCTCCCTGCCCCTTCCTCAGCCTCCTGCTGGCCTCTCCTAGGGGTGTCCACGGCTGCATGGCAGATCGGTTCCACAGCGACCTCACCGTTGGAGCCACCGCGATGAGCCCCTTTGTGTGTGCCTCAGGCAGGGTGGTGAGGGCTCTGCCGCCCGCCGAGGTCACGGTCACCGGTGGAGCTGCCTCTGGGGACATGGCTGCTTGCTAGGCTAGGGCTCCTGGATGCCACGCTTGTCCCTTCCTGGCCGCGTTGCGTGGCTCCAGTCATCAGAGACATCCTAATTGCCTGCACGATTGTCCCAAGATCCCTCCTGTCTCCCAGTAGGAAGACGGGAGAAGGTGTGTGCGTGGTTTCCTAATTAAGAACGTCGGCGTCCCTCAGGCTCGCAGGAAGTTGTTCTGTCACCACGGGAAACCCTCTTCACACCAGACATTCTTTAATTACGAAAAGGACAAGCTATTGATTTTACTGAGGGTGGAACTTAGTCACTCGCCCTCCGTGCCAAGTTCCAAATGTGTGTTCTCGCAGCACAGAAAATGCAAACTGGAAAACATTTGGTCTGTACTGTGGGGCTCTGTGAGCCACAGGCTTCGCTCCAGTGGAAAGGAGCCCGGAAGACAGCCCCTGGCAGGGGGAGCCGGAGGAGGGAGGGAGAGGACGCCGATCTGAGGCCCCTGCAGCCGCCTGAGCAGAGGGGGCGGGGGCACTTTTGACCCCTGGGTCTCTGCAGCTGGGTGTGACATGGCAGAGGCCCTGCGGCCTTACGAGGACCCCCGGGGCTGCCCTCTGCCCTGGGCAGTGCGGTGGGTTGGCAGACGGGAGGCCGTTCCGTCTCTGAGGCTGTGGGTGACATGAATGTGCGTCACAGGCACACATGCCTTGCCCTGCGGTGGGGGGTGGGGGGCAGCCCTGAGACCGCACGGCCAGTTCGCTGTGGCCCAGAGCCTGGGTTCCTCGTGCCTATGGGCAACGGCATGCCAGGGTCCTGGTCCCCCCCAAGGGTGCTGGCGAGTGCTCGGGCTGTCGAGACCCTCTGGCCTTTGGTCCAGAGCCCTCCGCCCTGCGGGCAGCTTCAGGCGCTTGAAAGCAAACGTGATTTCCCATGGGGGAGCTTCTTCCTTTCCCCCACCACCCCCAGCCCTCCATTAAAAACAGCAATAGCCAGCAACTTTTGTATTGATTTACTTTGCCAGATGGAGGGAGACAGGAGGCCGGGGGGCAGCCGCTCGGCTGTACCACAGCCCTCTGTCTGGCTCTGTCAGCTTCACACCCGGCAGGGAAGTGGTGGCCCCTCTTAGTCACTTGGCTGGGAGGGCCGTTCGTCGGCGCTCACGGCCTGGGGAGGCCGAATGTCCTCCAGCCACCAGGGCAGGGACTGTGCCTGCAGAGAGAGTGGGGACGCTGCCCTGCCCGCCGCTGTTTGCAGGGGGCAGCGATGAGCTTCACTGCCCTTGACCGGCTCCCAGGGAAACCGGGTGAGGGTGTACCGCGCTCCCAGGGTGGGTGCTCGGTGCCTTGGTATCAACCAAATACTGCTCCTACGCCAGGCGGGACTCTAGAGCCCAGAACATTCAGCACATGCCGTCATCCCGAGACCAGAAGAGAGACGAGCCTCGGCTGGCTCCTTCCTCCCCGGCCTTGCGAACGTCTTGGCCTCGCTGTGGCTGGCCGGCTGCCTCCCCATCCATCACGAGGCGGTGTTCGTTCTGTCTGATGAGTTAGCTGCGGAATCTCGAACGTTGGTGCTGGGCGCTGCCTTCTCCCTCCACCGAGCAACTAGAATTTATTGTGTTTTGTGCCAGCAGCATAGACCGGAATTATTTGCACTTCAGGCCCTGCCCCTCCTCAGGTGACCATGGACTGAACTAGTGAGAGAAGCGTGCAAAGCCTTTGGCGCACACGTTCTGGAACCCTGGATGGCCTGTTGACTAGAGGGGGGTGAGTAGCTGCAGTTGTTGGGGGTAATCCGGTGGAGGGCGGGCCTCAGGCCTGACCGGAGGATGAGCTCTAGAAAGCCATGGTGGATGGAACTGTCACAGCCACGTAGGACGAGGGGAGGCCTGTGGGTGCCACCCGGCATGCGCACAGCCCCAGGGGGGAGCGCCTCCTTAGGATTGGTGCTAGGTGCCCTGCTCGCCTCCTGAGGCCTGGCCCTGATCAGGACCCGACACCGCACCGCTCCGGCTTCCAGACTCTGACGTGCCGTGCAGATGTTCCCTCTCTCGTGCCCGCCCCTCATTCCTGAAGTTGATGAACTAGGGGGAGCATGTCTCGCGTGTCGGGCGAACGCATGGGGGTGATGGCCCCAATTCTGACTTCCCCTAATGTGATGGGAGGGAGGGGCACGTTCGCTCGTGTCTGTGGAAATCTGGAGGACACCCTGGCTGCTTGCGGTCTTGGTAAACCGGGCTCCAGCAGCCGCCGGTGTTGGGCTCACGGCTCACGGGAGCGACCAGGTCTCGGAACCTGAGCCAGACAGGGGAGATGCAGGGCACATCTGCCCTTCTCTTCTAGAGCTCGAGAAGCTCCTTGGGGAGGCGCCTAGCTCCAAGGCTGGAGTGAGGGGCTGGGACAGGAACGCACCCCTGAGCCTGGGCCCCTGGCAGGCTGGCACCAACGTGAGAGGGCACCTTCACTCCCGTGGCCCGGGGGCTGAGCCGCTGCGAGTCCAGGTGGGCTCCAGACTTGTTCTGGGAGGGCAGGCCCTTCCCATTCACCAGGGCGACATCGCAGGGTCACTGTGTCCCCCACTGCCTACTGCTGAGGCCACCGGTAAGAGCCCATCGTCTGGAAGGACCTGCAGCAGCGGTAGCGCCCAGGCTCAAATCGAGGACCTGCCGCTTACCAGCTGTCACTTGGGCAAGTCCCTCACCACGTCTGTGCCTCGCGTCCTCATCAGTAGAACGGAAATGGTAATGACTTTGGTGCTCCTCCTGGGTTGTCGTGTAGATTCGGACATGCTGGCGTGGTCCTGGCACGCGTCAGGACTCGGTGCAGGTGGCTCACTAAAAGCTGTTGCCCAGAGAACTTCCTCCTCGTCCCTAGCCCCAGGTTCATGCCTTGTGCACAGCCCGCGTGGGAGAAGGGGTGGGAAGGCTTTTGGCTCAGTCCCTGCAGGAGGTTTACCTGGGCAGTTGGAGGGACAAGTCACAGCCGTGTGGGTTAGCCCGGGACACTGTGGGTATCCTGGCCGGGAGGAAGGTGCCAGGTGGGAAATAGAGCCCATGGTAGGGGAGCAGCTCCTCTCCAACCCCGGACTCAGCCCCTCGACTGACTGTGTGTGACTTGAAGTTCTTTGTGCCCAGGGAAGGGAGAAGGGGTCCCTGCAGCTGCCTTGATGGGTCTTGTTGGCTTTTATTTTTTTTTACCTTTTAATTATGAAAAAGTTGAACTATACGCGAATGTAAAGAGAAGAAAGAACTCCTTGTAGTTAGCAACACAGGGCCAGTCTTGCTCACGCAAGTGTACCCCGGCCCACCTCACCCCGCGGGCCACTGGAAGCAAATCTCAGATCACATCATCGCCTCCGAGGATTTCAGTGTGTTTCTCAAAGAGAGAAGAGCTCTCTCTTCTTTGTTGCTGACTTATTCTTACCAGTGGACTAGACTCTGGACAGCTCCTTGCCCCGTAGAGACCTGGCCCAGGGGACCAGCCGTCTCCACAGCTACTGCAGAACCAATGGCCCAGCATCAGGCTCCTGCTTATAAATAGAGCGTTGCTCGGAGTTAGAAGGGCCCGGAAGGTCATCCAGATTGATGCCCACCCCAAAGGCATGTTACCTGGTGGCTTGTGGGGGCCACTGTATTGAGGCCTGAGGTTGGAGATGGCCTGCGTGCTCTCCCTGCTCCTTGTATCCACACAGACCCAGTAGATCAACTTCCCACTGCACAGATGAGGTGCCCGAGATGATCCTGCGACTCTGCCTTCTGCTCCTTCCCAGGGAGGCCGTTCCCGAGGTGGCTTGCTCTGCCCAATGGGCCTGGCTCAGCCACTTGCCTGACCCGCTGGGGAGGGCAGCAGCTGTTGCTGTTGGCAGGCAACCTGCAGACCGTGTACCTTGGTGCCCACTTGGCTACTCTTCCCACTGCGGAGCCTCCCTGGCACCTGGCCCTTGAGACCCCCTCACTCTGTTTGACCTTGTGGTGGGGCCGCGTCATTGTCACTTTCCCATGGACTGTATAATCTGCCTGTTCCCCTGCATCTTGCCGGCTAGACCATCAGCTTCCGAGACAGGTCCCAGCACCAGGCCCAGAGCGGTGTCCGGGAGGCGCTCAGTGCACCTGTCGGGAGTGAGTGCATCACGGCTCGGCCGCTGTAGAGAAAGTGCCAGGTGGAATTCAGGGAGTGTTTCCTCGGCCCTGCTGCCCCATGTGCCGGGACTTGGCTGGGAGGCATCGCCATGCTGAACCTTCTTTTTGACTTTCTGTGAACTGTGAGGAGGGGTGTTCGCCTCTGGTGGGTTTGACATGTAATGATGTACTGTAGAGTCCTCCCATTTACAGTGTCCGATCCAGCAGGTGTTAGTATGTTCACAGAGTTGTCCAACTATCACCACAGTCCATTTTAGGACATTTTCATCCCCCCAGAAGAAACCACGCACCCCTGAGTTGTCAGCCCGCCCCTAGCCCCTGGCACCACTAACCTGTGTTCTGTGGATGTGCTTACTCTAAATGGTATAAATGGACTCGTACGTGAGGTTGGGGGGGGGCTTCTTTCACTGACTTGTTGGGGACAGGTGAGAGGACTTTGGTACCCCACCCCCAGCACCCCTATAGGGTAGAATGTAAGTGAGTCTGTGAGCCTTACGATGGTAAGTGGCGAAGCCAGATTCAAACCAACCTGGCTGGTCCCCTGCCCTGGCTCCAGAGGGGAGGCTGGGCTGGTTTGGGGGCAGAATGAAGAGGCCTCTCCGGGAAGGGCATGCAGTGTGGTGGGGGGACCCAAGGCAGACCAGCCCGTTCCAGAGGGCAGGCGGCACTGGCCAGTGTCTAGGCATCTCCTAGAACTGTCAGGATCAGCATTTTTTTTTTAAGATATTATTTATTTGACAGAGACACAGCGAGAGAGGGAGCACAAGCAGGGGAAGTGGGAGAGGGAGAAGCAGGCTTCCTGCAGAGCAGGGAGCCCCATGCGGGGCTTGATCCCAGGACCCTGGGATCATGACCTGAGCCAAAGGCAAATGCTTAACCGGCTGAGCCACCCAGGCATCCTGGGGGCTCCTTGTCACTCACAGGTCCTCTGTCTAGGGTACCCCTGATGGAGGCTCCATTCGCTGCTCTCCCTGGACCCGTCCCTGCTCTTCTGAGCCCTGAGAGCGCTTGGCTGTGACCAGGCATTTGGGGCCCAAGTTCCTTGTGTGAATCCCATGTCTGCCGGTTTCCAGAAACACTCGTGGGCTGGAGACACAGAAGGGCCCCTCCCATCAGGCAGGACCTGGCTCCAGTGGGCTCTGCAGACGGCCTGGTGGCCATCAATCTCTATCCTGCTGCCTTGCCCAGGCCAGGCTCACGCTCTTGTTTTTGAGAAATTCTTTTCTTTCCAAGCCTTTTCCCTTCTTTCCCCTGTTCCAGGAATGGAAATTCCACCAGCTGGAGGGAGGCCCTGCTCCAGAATCCCCCAGCAGGGAGGGGCTGGGCCTTTTGAGCTGGGCGGACCCTCGGCACATGGCCTAGCCCATGCTCTCTGCTTCAGCCAGTTTCCCAGCCCCGGGACCCAAACACACTGCCCATGAGCTGGTCCTCGGTGAGGCAGGCGGGAAGCCTGGCTGCAGCCCCTCCTCCCCCTGAAGAGGGGCCCAGTCATGCAGCTCTTCTGAGCCCTGGCCTTTGGCTGCAGGTGGTTGGGAGCCGCGGGTCCCCTCAGCCACGCCAAGCACATTGCACAGAGGAGAGGGAGCAGAAGGCCCCACTGACCTAGCCTGGTGGACTTGACCTTGCATTCTTGGCCTCTTCGCTGTCCCCCGTTTGCTGCAGGGATGGATGGATAGAGGGCGGGGCCCTGCTGCTCGGAGTGGCCCCCAGGCCAGCAGCATCGCATCATCCAGATGCTTCTTAGAAATGGGTCTCAGGGGGCGCCTGGGTGGCTCAGTCGCTGAAGCGTCTGCCTTCGGCTCGGGTCATGGTCCCAGGGTCCTGGGATCGAGCCCCGCATCGGGCTCCCTGCTCGGCAGGAAGCCTGCTTCTCCCTCTCCCACTCCCCCTGCTTGTGTTCCCTCTCTCGCTGTGTCTCTGTCAAATAAATAAAATCTTTAAAAAAAAAAAAAAAAGAAAGAAAAGGGTCTCAGGACCTGGCCCCTGGAACCCCTGCACCAGAACCTGCGTCTATAAGACCCCCAGGTGACTTACATTGGAGAAGCTCTGCCTGGGTTGCACAGAAGCCGGCCCCGCGGAATGCAGCCTTGTGGTTGTGGGGTGCCTTCAGCAACAGGGACGAGCCCCTGGCCTCTTGCCCCCAGGAAGCTACCCCTAAGCACTGCCTGCTCTAACCGAGAGAACACTTTGTTTCCCCAGGCTGTTTCAGGTCAAATTGCATGGCCTCAAATTTCATTTTTAAAAAAGCCAGAGATGAAACCAGAGCAGCAGGAGGGCCTTCCTCAATAAAGCGTCTTGGGAAGCCACCAGCTTCCACGTGTGCTCCGAAGACTCTTCAAATACGAACCAGAACTGCTATAAGGAGCATGATCTTAGTTCTTTAAATACCCAAATGTTCCACTGGCTCCAAGCCACAAGGTTTTGACAGTTTACACCTGGTGACATTTAGCGAACAATTTCTGAGAAGGCTGAGGGGGAGGAAATATTTGGTTTAACCTGACATTACATCCTCTGGCTGATTGTTCTCTCTTTTGCCAATATACCATTTGCCTGTAAAACACTTGGGCCTAAAAATAGCTGCTGGGGCTTGGTGTCATTGTGGATGAAGGGCAACTGCCCCATTTCTTTGGCTTTCAGACACCCTCACGGTATCGCAAGGAAATGTCCCAGAGGAATCAACACAGCTCTTGGAACCTGAATTCCTGAGCAGGGCTGGCGAGAGAGAACTTCACAGTGGGATAGATGGGGCCTCAGGGAGTGGCCTCTGCCTGGCGTCACACCCCTTAGCGACCAGGCCAGCCCACTCTTTTTTAATTTAATTTAATTTTGAGAGACAGTGGGGGAGGGTGCGGAGGAGCAGAGGGAGCGAGAGAATCCTCGAGCAGACTGTGCTGAGGACGGAGCCCAACGTGGGGCTCGATCTCACGACCCTGAGATCATGACCTGAGCCGAAACCAAGAGTCAGATAGCTTAACCGACTGAGCCCCCCAGGCACCTTCAGACCAGGCCACTCTTAAAAGTGAAAGGAGGCGGGCGCCTGGGTGGCTCGGTTGGGCGACTGCCTTTGGCTCGGGTCATGATCCCTGGCGATCAAGTCCTTCACTGGGCTCCCTGCTCGGCGGGGAGTCTGCTTCTCTCTCTGACCCTCCCCCCTCTTGTGCTCGCTCTCTCTCTCTCTCTCTCTCTCTCTCTCTCTCGCAAATAAATAAAATCTTAAAAAAAAAAGTGAAAGGGGCACCGTTCACAATCCTGCCAGTTCGGCCAATTCCCTCTGGTCAGTAGGCTCTGCACCCCCCACCCCGTGTATGGGGATGTGGCTTCCTAGGTTGCTCAGAGGAAAGACGTGACAGAGAAGGGGTGAGCAGGACCCAAGGAGCCGCTTCCTGGTCATCTGCGCCATCCAGGGCTCCCTGCCCACAGAGCGGTCACTGTTGCTCCTGGTACAATAAAGTGGCCTTCCCAAGGGGACACAGCCAGCACAGCGCTTGTCCCCACTTCCCTTTGGGGCAGGGACTGTGAGCAACTGGCATTCCCTGGGAGTGGACCAAACGCAGCATCCCCAACAGGGACCCTCTTTTCCTTCCTCACACCTGGCCCTGTTTTAGGCCTTCCCTCCCACGTTTCATTTATCAACAGCATTTCCAGCTGCAGTTCATTATCAAATGGGCACTGGGCTTGGGGCTCCACCTGCTGTGAAGGGTGGCGTGGGGGTGCCCCTGACACTGGCATCCCTACAGGGCCAGCGCCTGGCACCCAGGCAGCCCCAGCTGGCCAATGGAACCCCGGGGGGGTCTTCTGGGCCCTCCTGGGGTAGGGCCTGGGCCTTGGCCCACAGTCAGGGTTCCGTGACCTCTCTAACCTGCCTGTCTCTGTGTGTGGTCCACAGCCCGAGACCGAGGACGAGAAGAAGCGCTTTGAGGAAGGCAAAGGGCGGTACCTGCAGATGAAGGCCAAACGGCAGGGCCGGACGGAGCCCCAGCCCTAGGGGCCGCCCCCGCGCTGGGCCTGGAGTGGCCCCAGTGTCTAGTCACTTAGAATTCACCCCCTTGGCCAAAAACCCAACCCACACTGAGAGCTGGTGTTGTGTGAAGTGTTCGTCTTGCAGTGTTAACCTGTGCTCTCCCGAAAACCTACACACCAAAGCTTTATTTCTATCACTCCAGTGTAAGCGCTCCCTAGGGAATACTTGCGTGCACACTGTACGGTGTGTAAAAAATCCAGCGTCACTAATAAAGCTGCTGTTTGGCTGGACCTTGGTCCTGAGTGGTCATTTGTCTTGGGGGGCTGCGTTCCTGGTGGGCACTGATGAGGGGACTAGAGGCTTCCATGGGCCCACCCCTCCCTCCCCCGCCCCGGGTGCCAATGCCTGCGTGTACCCCAGAACTCAGGTGCTTGCTGGAGAGAACACCCCTTCCCTCCCGGGGCCCTGGTTCCATGTCCTGGCCTGGAGGCACCAGCCCCCCCTTGCCCTCTCTCTGGCCTGTGCAAGATGCCAGCTCTGAGCCCCCAGTAGCCTTCCCGTAGACGGGGTGGACAGTGCTTTCGAGGAGTCAGGGAGGTGATGTGCAGAGAAAGCTGAGGCCAGCCCGGCTGCAGCACCCTCAGCATATGGGAGCCCTGCCCTGGCTTCCCTCCACCTCTTAGTGGAAGCAGCGCTGAAACCTTGGCCCTCTGGAGAAAGAGGCAGAGATTTTGCTAGAAGGAGCCTCCCAGCTGGTGCCAGGGCCCCCATGCCTGTCGTGGAAACCCCCAGCCTCTCAGGCCAACGGGTTATTGGGAAGGTTTGGGGGGGGGGGTCTGAGGGGGGTGTGTGTGCGAATGGTGCCCATGCATGACTGCGTGTGTGCGTGTGTGCACATCTGTGGCCCTGTGTGTGCACCGAGGCCAGCAACCTCAGGGGGCAGACAAGCTGCTGAGGCCACTACGGGCATCTGTCCTTCACCCCCACCCGTGGCTGAGGAAGACTCCTCCACCAAGCACACCTGGTGGTGGGAGAATGTTCCCAACTCGGGCTCATCCTGGAAGCCTGGAGATGGAGACTGACCACAACAGCTGCAGCCTCACACAGGGCTCCCTCAGGCCCAGAGAGAGAGAGAAGGAGGCTCCAGATGTGCAGAAACCCCCGCCAAGAGCTTTGGAATCTGTCTCAGGCCTCAGTCCCAGCTGACGGGGTTATTTCCTGCCTGGAAGCGGGGGGGAGGGAACGCGCCACATGAGGCCCCGGCAGCAACCCCTTTAGCCGCCCCAGCTCCACCCATGCCCCATGCCGACCTCCTGAAGGCGATGGTGGTGCCTGGGCTGGGAGCGACCAGGAGGCCTGCCCTGCGTGCCCAGCAGAAAGCCCAGCCCAGGCCGGCCAAACCATGGTCCGTGAAACCAGAACTGGACTGGTTATGGCAGTGCCTGAGCCCTTGGGTTCCCCGAGGGAAGGGGGCACTAGGGCATCTCCGTCCTTCTCAGTCTTGGCTTGGCCACTCATCTGTGTGGCTTTGGGCAAGCCAGGTACCTAAAATCCATTTCCCAGGGCAGCTGGGGGGAGCCCAGGCTAACAAAGCATTTAGCACAAGGCCTCTGGGATGGCCACTGGAGGCCCATCCCCCCCTGCCCCTGGAGCCAGCTGAGCCCGGGGCAGGGGCACGCTAGCAAAGGCAGTAGTGGGTGAGCTGGGCTGGTGGAGGGGGTGCTGGGGGCCAAACGCCTGGGGCAGGCTGCCCTCTGCCAGTGGAGCAGCAGTGTGGCCAAAGGCTAGGGATGACTGGATCGCCTGTGTTTGCCTTAGAAATGTCACACTTGATAACCAGGCTCCTTGTGCCAGCCTCCCACTGCTGGTGGCCTATTTATAACCAGGGCCCGCTGGTCAGGGAGCTGGCCCGTCCACGGAGGGCTCACTAGGGGCCCTGACTGCCCAGAAGCCACACACACAGAGTGCATGGCCCAAGGCCCCCCATTCACCAGCCCCACTTCATTTGGAGCCTTTGGATACAAACACCTTTACTTTTGTCTCAGAGGACTGACCCTAAGGCCTACCCTGGGTCTCCTCTAACAGCTGCTCCTAACTCCCCAGCTGCTCCTGGGATATGGAGATGGGGGCGCTGGGGACAGTGCGGGTGCCAGGCCGAGGAGCGGTGCAGGCAGCACTGGCTGCATTTGGCTAGTCCTGTCTGGACAGGTGCCCCCTTCCCAGGTGCATGGGCAGGGCAGGGTCATGCCAACAGCCCAGAGTAACTGGAGGCCTTGTGCCCGGGGTGTGTGGTCACGGGTGTTCTAGAAGAGACAGGAGACAGGCAGGGTCCGCTGCCTTGCTGGGAGACCAAGATACCAGCAATCACTCTCTTGTGACTCCAGAGGTCTCCAGAGGCCCCCAGTCGACGCTGATACGATTCCCTCTAGATGTCTATGGGTGGCAGCCTGTGCACCCGCCAGGAGTGCTAAGGGGGGGAGCTCCTGAGGGGGGTCGGGGCCAGGAGTTCTGGGTTGTAGGCCCGGCCTCCCCCTGCTGCGCTGTCCTAGTTCCAGCTTGAGAACATTTCTGAGCCCTTGG
Source organism: Callorhinus ursinus (assembly GCF_003265705.2). Taxonomy (NCBI): domain Eukaryota; kingdom Metazoa; phylum Chordata; class Mammalia; order Carnivora; family Otariidae; genus Callorhinus; species Callorhinus ursinus. The sequence continues at coordinate 32,842,845 of NW_027397080.1, forward strand.
GGGGAAGGGGCAAACCCACCTGGCAGCCCTGTGGCCTGGTCACCATGCCATGGTGGACCGCGCCCCGGGCCCAGGATAAGTTTGAATCCTTAACTGGCCCAACCTTACCTCTCCTGCCCCAGCCCCTTGATCCTGACAAACTCCCCAGGTCCTGAAAGTATCTAATCCTCAGGCTACTCCGCACCCCACCCCTATTGTTCACCTTAGATGTGGCTTCCTCCGGGAAGGCCTCCCTGAGCCCCCACCCCCGTCCCTAGACTCGCGCTGCCCATTCTGGCCCCAGGCCCCCTCGACCTGCCAGCCCCCAGAGCTCTGGGCCTTCCCTTTGCCAGGGGGCTTGGAGGCGACATCGGGGCAGTGGACCGACCTGAGACGGCAGCGGGGGGCCGCGCTCCCTAGGGGGCTTCAGTCCCGCGGCGGCGGGGAGGCTGGGGAACCATGGACCGACAGATGCACCGACAGACGGACGCGGCGGCGGGCCGCGCCTCCGGGGGCGGGGGCGGGGCGGTCCGAGGGGCGGTGCGGAGGCATGCGCCCTGCTCCGCCCCCCGCCCCCGGCCTCCCGAGCGCAGCCGGCGGAGCGGCGGGAGCCGAGCGCGGCGGCGGCGCGAGGGGAGGGAGGGGCGGCGGGCCGAGCTGAGCCGAGCGGAACGTGCGGGCCCCGGGCGGCGCCGCCAGGATGCCCCGGCCCGCGGGCCGCTCCGCTGCCAGCCACCCCCGCGGCCCCCGGCGGCCCGCGCTCGCCCGGGGAGCGCGTGAGCCGCAGCCAGAGCCGGAGGCGGGAGCAGCGAGCAGGAGCCCCGGGCCCCCCAGTGCAGGGTGAGCGCCGCCGCCCGGGCCCGAGGACGGCTGGGTGGGAAGGACCCCGGGAGGGAGGACCCCCGGCGGGAGGCTCCTGGGCAGGGAGGGGCTGCCTGCGGTCTGTTGCCCTCACGGTCTGTCCGAGGGGCCGCGGGCACCCCTGAGGGCCGCGCACCCCCACCCCCGACTCGGGGACCTCCGGGGTAACTTCCCTGGGGCTGGCCTCTTCCCCGGTCTCTCCCCTGTCCCCCCCCCCCCCCGCCTCCGGGTCTAGGAGCGCCGCTTGCAGGGAGCGGGGACGGCCAGTTTAGGGGTACTGGGCCCACCCCTACCCAGAGTAATCCGTTGGGGCGTCCGCCTCCCGGGCGGTAGCTCGGACGCGCCCTCGGGGCTGGGTAGGGCTGGGGGTCCCGCTGGGGACCGGCAGGCTGGGACGCGCCGGGTCGGGCGCGAGTGTCGAAGCACGGAGGAGCCGGGCCCGCGGGATTGGGGGGCGGGCAGGGCGGGCGGGGGGCGTGCCGGAGATGCGGAGGCTCCGCGCAGCGAGCCCCGCCCCGGGCGGCAGCGGGGCTGGACCTCACGGGCCGACGGGTGGCAGCGCGGGAGGGGCGCAGCTGGGGGCGCGGGTGGGTAGCAGCCAGGGCGCAGGCCCGCGCGAGCTGGGCGGGTGCAGCTGGAGCCCGCCTGGAGCCCGGGAAATCCTTTCAAGTTCTGGGTTCTCTTTGTTGCGCAATAGAGCCCTGGGGCCACGAGGCTTCATTGGTCCGGGGCCGTGACGTCACGCCGGGGCCCCGCCCGAAGACCCAGCGCGGGTGGGGCGGGGAGAGGCTTCTGGGCAGGCTGGGTCCCACGCCCGGCACACCTGCAGTCCGCCCAGCGACGAGCTGTGGGGGGAGGGGAGAAAGGGGGGGCTCCGGGATCTGGGGGAGGCAGGAAGCCCCAACCTGAAATGCTGGGGGGACGCTTTGAGTGTATTGCGGAAGAAACTTCCCAGTGGGGAGCGGCGACACCTGGGTGTTGGACCGCACTGGCTGGAGCCCAGCCTGGGGTCTGGCCCTCCGCGTCTGCTGCTCCCTGTGGGGAATGAACAGCAGCCGCCTGATCAGCCCGGAGGAAGGGGTCTCCCGGTCCCTGCACCGTTAGCCCCTTCTCACTGTGTGTTTGGAGGACTTGGTATTCACCCCGCAGTGGCATCCTTCCCCCATCCCAGCACCACGGCTCTCGGGAGTCCTAGGCTCCAAACCCGGCCCTCGCACTTCCTCCCTGTGTGGCTCCGGGTTCTGAGCCTCAGTGTTCCCATCTGCAGTGTGGGAACAGCAGGACCCATCCTGCAGGGGTAGGTAGTTGAAAAAGGCAACCTCAGTTCAAGGAACAAAAAATGCCTGTTGTTGCTTGGGTTGGGGTTAGGGTTTGGGCTTGGATTTGAGAGGCCAGGAATTTTGATGTCAGCAGAGTGGGGCTTGGGTCCTGGTTCAGACACTTCATAGCTTGGGCAAATGGTTTAACCTCTCTCTGTCTTTGCTGGACTCTCTTTAAAATGGGGATAATGTCAGTATTGATCACACAACATCTCTGGGGACACTAACTGGGACTGTGCCCGTTCCCATTGCCTGCTCCCTCTCCAGGCAAGTCACGGTCCTCCTGCCCACAGACCGAGGGCCTTTGCATGCAGTGAGACACTGTTAGGCCAGACACGGGGCAGATCTGGCACCATGAAAGGTTATGCCAGTTGTGGCCTGTGGCACCTGCCCCACCACCCTGCACCAGTGGTCAACAGGGCCCCGGGTGACGGGGGCCAGACAGAGCCTGTGGGGATTCTGAGGGAAGGCCTCCCAGTGGGACAGCCAAGGAGACCCAGTGCGGGTGGAAATAGATTCTGGCCCACCAGGTGCATGCTGAATCCAGCTTCCTGTTGGACAATGTAAAGATCACCGGTGTCTGCAGTCTCTGGCCCACAGCAGCACCCACACCCTGCCTGCTCGGGACCCCCTTGGGCTTCCTCACCCCAAAGCGGTGCTGTCCCAGGTTCTGCTTGGGGTGGCTGTGTCTACCCACAGGTCTGAGGCTTACCCACACCCCCAAGCTCAGTGTCTCGGCCTTAAGGGACAGCGGAGCTCAGTGAGCTGGGTGGGCTGTAGTACAGACTTGTACCTGGCAAGCATTCGTTGAGGGCGTACTGTGTACTTGGCCCCGTCCATGGCATAGCGTGTCTGCTACTCACAGCACCTTCCCGGGGAGGTATCATCATGTCCAGCTCACAGATGAGAAAAACAAGGCCCGGCTGAGTCTATAACTGGCGGGTGGGCGAGAATCTAGCAGCTCTTTATCCAACCCCATGTGGCCTCTGTATGCTAAGGTCAGAGAGCTTTGCTGGACTCTGCAATGGCTGGTGGAGGGTCCCATGGGGCCACGCCACCTCCCACACTGGATCTGGGGTGGGGAAGAGGAGGATGCTCTGTAAGCAGAAGCCTAATGTTTGGGAAGGAATTTTCCTGTCCCCAGAAACCCCCCAACCTCCTAGGAGGCACTTAAGGAGCACCGGTGTGGTCCAGAATAGACTCCTCCCCTGGGTCAGGGGTCTGGGCAGGCCCGAGGCTGGGGCATGGGGATGAAGGAGACTCACCCCTGAGGGGTCCTTCTGTATCCAGGTGGGGGGTGGGGTCAGGCCGCAGACAGACCCAAAGAACTCTAGACGAGACAAGAAGCGGCGCCTGGCAGCAGGACCAAGTGGTACTGCTCCGCCTGCCCTGAGAGCCAGGGGCCTGCCATGGCCTGTCCGTTCCAAGCTGGGTAAAGCCCCTGGGGGATCACATGGCTGTGTCTGGTAACAGTAGGTGCTCATAAGTGTTGGAGGCTAGAAACTTGCAACCAGTAAGATTAAACAGGCTCCGGAGTAAAAAGGGCCAAGTGTGCAGAACACACAGTAGGCCTTCTCTTAGCATTGTACTTCTCCCCATGCTGCCTCCTCCAGGCTATGGCCAGAGACGCCTGTTGTGGGGCCCCACATCAGAGGGACCAGCCAGTGCTCAAGCCAGGGCTCAAGCCATGCACAGGGGCGTGGCTTGGGGCTGCTGGGCTGGGAAGGGGGAGGGAGGGACTTAGAGCCCGGCTCTCTGGCAGGATGGACGGCCTCTGCAACATGTGCATTCTACCCAACATCCTGTGTCCCTGGCTTGTGGCCATAGGCTATCGGCAGTTCCTCCTTGGGGTCAAGGTCTGGTCCCTCGGCTGTCTACAGGCCCATGCTGTCCCAGGCATCCACAGCATAGCACTGATCACCTCCCCAGAGCACCACTGTGTGCTCACACAGTGAGCTGTGGATGTCAGCTGTCCCAGGAGCAAACCCAGATTCCATACCTTGGCCAGGAGTGGGTGGAAGGGAGGGTGTTTGCACTTACTGGGCACCCCTGGCTAGTCCCCTGGGTGCCAGGGACATGGGCTAGAGGCCCCTGAGGAGAGGAGGGTGGAGCAGCCCAGCCCAAGTCAGGACCGCACAGGTCATGGTGCATCAGGGGGCCCCTCCCTCTCCCACTCCCTGGAGGCCCGAGAGCTTTGATGCCCTAGCCAGAGGGACAATCTCTGAGCACTCCCTGGCTTCTCCCCCACTGCAGATGCTCGCGGTCCCTGGTGTCTCCGACCCACCACGTGTGAGGGCTTCTGCTCCGAGCCTGGGCCTGGCCCCCAAGGAGGATGTCTCAGCTGCCGGCCAGCTCCCATCTGCACCATGAGTGATGAGCGGCGGCTGCCCGGCAGCGCAGTGGGCTGGTTGGCGTGTGGAGGCCTCTCCCTGCTCGCCAACGCCTGGGGCATCCTGAGTGTGGGAGCCAAGCAGAAGAAGTGGAAGCCGCTAGAGTTCCTGCTGTGCACACTGGCGGCCACCCACATGCTCAACGTAGCAGTGCCCATCGCCACGTACTCCGTGGTGCAGCTGCGGCGGCAGCGCCCCGACTACGAGTGGAACGAAGGCCTCTGCAAGGTCTTCGTCTCCACTTTCTACACCCTCACCCTGGCCACCTGCTTCTCCGTTACGTCCCTCTCCTACCACCGCATGTGGATGGTTCGCTGGCCCGTCAACTACCGGTGAGCCCCGGAGCACGCGCACCTCTGCACTTCGGCGTCTGGTGGTCTTAGAGGGGGGGTCGTGTGGGCAGTGGGCACAGAGGCCACCTGGGATACCCGTGCGCAGAAACGCGCCCCCCCCCAGAGGCTCAGGAAGGGCTGCTCTGGGCTGCACACCTGCACGTGCAGGGGTGTCCACAGTGTCCAGTACGGAAATGCGTGGTGGGAGGGATGTGTGACTACATGCATGAGGATCCCCTGTGCAAGGGACAGGCCCCACTCTGCTGGCCGTGCCGTGACGATGATGTACCAGGGGGCCAGGGCAGTTGGGGATCGCTTGCAGGGCCCCAGGGCTCTGGGAAGACCCTGGGAGTGACACCTCGGTCCTGCCCCCACCTCATGCCAGGCTGAGCAACGCCAAGAAGCAGGCGGTGCATACGGTCATGGGCATCTGGATGGTGTCCTTCATCCTGTCCGCCCTGCCTGCCGTCGGCTGGCACGACACGAGTGAACGCTTCTACACCCACGGCTGCCGCTTCATCGTGGCTGAGATCGGCCTTGGCTTCGGCGTCTGCTTCCTGCTGCTGGTGGGCGGCAGTGTGGCCATGGGTGTGGTCTGCACCGCCATTGCCCTCTTCCAGACACTGGCTGTGCAGGTGGGGCCGCGGGCCGGCCACCGCGCCTTCACCGTGCCCACCATTGTGGTGGAGGATGCGCAGGGCAAGCGCCGCTCCTCCATCGACGGCTCTGAGCCTGCCAAAACCTCGCTGCAGATCACGGGCCTGGTGGCCACCATCGTCATCATCTATGACTGCCTCATGGGCTTCCCCGTGCTGGTGGGTGAGACTGTCAGCGGGTGGGAGCCTCTCCGGGGACGGGACGTGGGCTCTGGGACAGCCCTGGGGCTGGGCATGCTCCAGGCATCAGGTGGTTGAATCCTCCCATCCAGTCCTCGGAGGGAGGGAGGGAGGGAGGGGGCGGCATTATCATCATCCCCATTTTAGATTTGGAAACTGAGGTTCAGAGTGGAACCATCACCCACCTAAAGTTAAGGCAGCTGTATGAGGACTTGAGCCCATGTCAGGGGACTGCGGAGCCCAGGATCTTTGTGGTACACTGTAGGGGACATACCTCACCAAGGTGAGGCCCATTCGAATCAGAGGGTGTGGAAAGTGAAGTCACATACCCACCTGGCCCAAGAATAAAGTCTGGATTCAGTAGCCATGCACTTGCACCCACAGGGTTCCAGCCCAACCCCCTGAAAGCTCTGGAGTGGGGTAGGGAGGGGTTTTGGGGCAAGGACCAGCCAGAGACTTTGTCCGAGCAGCTGGGCAGGGCTGTGTCCCTGGAGTCACTGCAGGACACAAGCTCCAGAAGGTGGCAGGTGGGGTGGCAGCCTCAGAGTCAGGGGACACACAGGATGCAGTCCCAGGCACCCTGTGGCTCCACCCTCAGTGGGCCTGGTAACCGCCCTACCCAGGTGCTGGGTTCTGTGTGCAGTGGGGCCCCGCGTCTCCAGCCTGTGTTGATGGAGGGAAGGAGCGTGTATACAATTGCAGAATCAGAAGGGGACAGCCATGGAGGAAGAGCCTCCCCAGCTTCTCTTCAGGGCATGGAAGGGAGTGCAGTTTATGGAGCCCGCTCCATGCTGCAGGCCTGCTACGGTGTCTGGGATCTTTACCTCACTCTCTGGGGTGTTCTTGGCCCATTTCACAGATGAAGAAACTGAGCCCCAGAGAGGTTCAGCACCTTTCTGAGGGTCACACAGCAGAACCAGCATGATGAGTGTATCATACCCAGTTCTGCTCTGATGGGGGAATAATTAAATGTCACTCTGGGTGGGGGAATGAACTCTCCTGGGACAGGAGTGAGGGTCCCTGGGCAGGCACCCAAAGGCTTCCTGGTTGATTCTCAGAAACTCCTTTGATTCTCCTCTGAGATCCAAGACCTAGACCCCCGGTGCCCCCCAGGGTACGGGTAGGGCTAAGGAGGCCACTTGGCCACAGAGGAGTGGGGATGGCAAAAAAAGTCCCTGACCTGGTAAGTTTGACACCTGGTTCTCCAAGCTCCAGCTTCCTCTTCCCAAAAAGGGGTTGGTAAACCATGCCCCTGCCTCTCTCCTCGGGCAGTCATGAGGCTGGCATGGGGCAAGGCCCTCTGTGAAGGGCTGTCCATGCACACACGGGGCGATGGCTGTTCATGTTGGTAGCCGACAGCTCTTGGTGGAGAGGGACTTCTGCTCACGCTCTGGTTCTTTCCTGCCCAGGAGCCTATAGCTCTGTCTCCCTCCTCCTCCTCTGGCAGGTGGGAGAATTGAGGCTGGGGGAGGGGCAAGCTGTGTGACAGGGGTCCTGCCAGGTGCCAGGCCGAGCCGTGTGCCCACAGGTGGTGAGCTTCAGCAGCCTTCGGGCGGACGCCTCGGCACCCTGGATGGCACTGTGTGTGCTTTGGTGCTCGGTGGCCCAGGCCCTCCTGCTGCCCATATTCCTCTGGGCCTGCGACCGCTACCGCGCCGACCTCAAAGCCGTCTGGGAGAAGTGCGTGGCCCTCATGGCTAACGATGAGGACTCAGACAATGGTGAGGATGGCCTGGGAGCGGCCCCAGGGGAGAGTGGTGCCTGGGTGAGGTCAGCAGGATCACAGGTGACCATGTGCTTGAACCCCCAAGGGACCTAAGTGTCCTGTGGCGCATCCTCCTACCCAGGCAGGACCTGTGGACACCAGACTGAATGCGTCCCACAGAGCTTCCACCCTTAGGGGTCCCCGGAAGGCTCCCGTAGACCCAGGTGCTGTCTCACCCCAGCAATAACAGCGTTGCCCTCGGTTGAGGCTTTGCTATGGTCAGACCCTATGTGTATTTAGTCCCCCACCCCCAAAGCTCACCAGGTAACATCACATCCCATCCCCATAGAGGAGGAGCCTGGCTCAGGTGATCTCAGTCCCACAGCTAAAAGGTGGCAGTGTCAGGATCTGAACCCAGCCTCCTGCCCTTTCTGTGTCTCTGAGGCTCCCTAGAACTCACTGTCCGGCGCCCCCAGGTTTCCACGGCCCTAAGCTTTTGCCCCACCCTGCAGATACCAGCCTGGAGGGTGGCATCCCCCCGGACCTGGTGCTGGAGCACTCCCTCGACTACAGCTATGGAGGTGACTTTGTGGCCCTGGACAGAATGGCAAAGTATGAGCTCTCGGCCCTGGAGGGGGGCCTGCCCCAGTTCTACCCGCTGCGGCCCTTGCAGGAGGACAAGACGCAGTACCTGCAGGTAGGGACAGGGCCGGGCTCCAGACGCCGGAAATGCGGGGTGGGGGGGCGTATCGTGATCGCCCCAAGGCCTTGCCTCTCTGAGGCCCCGCGTCGGTCCCCGTGTTCCAGGAGGGCAGCCCGGGTTAACCCCGCCCGTCCTGACAGGTCCCGCCCACGCGACGCCTCTCCCACGACGACGCGGAAGTGTGGGCCGCCGTCCCGCTGCCCGCCTTCCTGCCGCGCTGGGGCTCGGGCGAGGACCTGCCCTCCCTGGTGCTGCCCGCCGGGCCTGACCGACGCCGCGGCAGCCTGCTGGCCTGCGCAGAGGAGGCGCCCCCGTTCCGCCCGCGCCGCCGCTCCGCCGAGAGCCTGCTGTCGCTGCGCCCCCTGGCCCCCGACGGCGGCCCACGCCGCGCCCGCGACTCGCCCCCCGGCAGCCCGCGCCTCCGCCCCGGGCCCGGCGCCCGCTCCGCCTCGGCCTCGCTGCTGCCCGACGCCTTCGCGCTGACCGCCTTTGAGAGCGAGCCGCAGGCCCTGCGGCGCCCGCCAGCCCCGCCAGCCCCGCCGGGGCCCTTCCTTGACAGCTCGCGGCCCGGCGAAGACGCGGCGCCCCCTGGCGGCGGCGGCGCGCAACGGAGCCCCGGGCCGCGCCTGGCCGTGCACGCGCACGCGGGACCCCTGAGGACCGGCCTGAGCGCGTCGTGGGGCGAGCCCGGGGGCCTGCACGCGGCGGGTGGCGGCGGTGGCGGCGGTGGCGGCGGTGGCGGTGGCGGCGGCGGCGCCGGCAGCACCAGCAGCTTCCTGAGTTCGCCCTCCGACTCCTCGGGCTACGTCACGCTGCACTCGGACTCGCTGGGCTCCGCGTCCTAGGGCCTGCCGGCGCTTCCCCACGCGCGCGCCCGGCGGGCCGGGCCGCCCGCAGGGACCAAAGCACCAAAGATGCCACGCTGACCCAGGCCGGGTCCCGGGCAGCGCCACGCGGGGCCTGCCAACGGCGCCTGGCCAAGTGCCAGCCCTCCCTGCGTGACTGAGCCGTGGGCGTTGCCTGGAGGGGCGGCGGCTGCCCTGAACCGCGGCTGGGTAGCGCATCACCGGGCAGAGCGAGGCTGGACTTGGGTAAAGGCGGGCTCTGCACGCCCTGATGTGCCTGGGCAGCGGGACTGGGGGGATGGGGGTGGCAGCAAGGAGCCCAGGGACAGGGCCACCACCAGACAGAACAAAGCCCAGCCCTGCAGAAGCAGGAGCCACGGGACTGACTGCACCCTGCTTTCCACTTTGCACTGTTAACTGTCTCACCTCAGTGGGGGGCAGGGTACAGAGGGTCTCTCAGCACAGGGGTCTTCAGAGCCCAAACAAACTCTCTGAGCAGGTGTTCCTGCTGACCAGTTCTGCCTCAGTTTCCCCATCTGTAATGAGCAGGTGACCACATTAACTCTCAGGACTGTTTGGAGAAGTCTCCTGGTCCGTGTGCACCGGCCCCTGCATGGACAGGGTGTGAGAGCGTCTAGGGCCCTCTGTGGGTCCCTTGTGGGGGTCAGTCTTCAGTGTGTGGCCTGCTGTGGCCTCTGCGCCTGAGGCCTCCCACTCTCAGTGCCCCTGGACCCCCCAGGAACTCACCCCACCCGCGCCCCAGCTAAAGCACAACACTTTGCGCCATCACCCACCTTGACCATTGTTAGGGTCCCCGCCCTCATCACTCTCCCCACCACGGCAGCCTCCTCTAGGATTCCCACCATGAAGGTCGTGGGTCCATGATGGGAAAGAACTGAAGCAAAGGGAGAATGGGCTTCCTTATCTTGAGGCCCCTGGGACAGGGTCCTGGCTTAGAGGTCTCCCAGATTCTGGGTTTAAGGCCTGGTCCCTGCTGAGGGTCCTCCCTCACCCCGGGGGCAGGGCTCTTTGCTCTCTTTCCTGAGCAGACCCCTTGCTAGCCTAGGCTTTGCCATGGGCCTTGGGGAGGGGCCTGCTGGGTCTTCCGTGGAGAGAGACCCTAGAATCAGGCTAAGCAGAGGCCCGGGAACAGCTGTGATCTTGAGCTGAAAGGACAGGGCCAAATGCAGAAGTGGTCTCGTCCTGGCCCCTGCCTTGGCACAATGGCCCTACACGGGAAAACCTGGAGCAGATCCCAGGGCCTGCACGGAGCCTGCCTGCACTGTGCTCCCTCCTGCTCTGCAGCCGCCCCAACCTTCCCGCCTGTGGCCAAGCCTATTTCCTCACCCAGCTGACAAGGTGTCAGCCCCAGAAGAGGCCCCTGGGGGGCGGGGAGGGGGGGAAGGATAGGGGACTGGCTCCATCTCTGCTTCTGAGATTCCCCCTAGTCGCTGGCTGGGGGGGTAATGGGAGGGAGGAGCTGGCCACAGGTGAGCAAGGCAGGAAGCTGCAGTACAGCTGCAGCCGTGGGGCGCGCCACCTCTGGCCATCGCTGTGCCTTCAAGGACCAACCTGTCATGTGGGGGTAGAGATCTTCAGCTAGCCACTGTGTCGTTCCCCCCACCTCACCCCTCCACCCACTCACCCCTGCTCAGGCCGGCCCATTTGTCACATTGGGTTTTTACTCTGTGTACTTTGTATCCAATGGCAATATCTGCAGGGAGACATGGTACCCCAAAGTCCCTCCAGTTCTGGTTTTTACAAAAATAAAAAGGAGGGAGGACCCCAAACGGAGGACCCTGGAGCCTGGGGTTCCTCTCACACTTCATGAGCCTCTAGGCCTCTTTGCTGCATAAGCAGCTTGACCCTGGGCTCACAGGGGAGGGAGCTCTGTCTTCACACCACCACCCACCCAGAGCCAGGGATCCGTTTGTAGTTTTTTGACAACTGAGCATTTCTCTTCTGTACAGGATACAATAAAAACTTCCTATGATTTGCACCTGGCATTCCTAGGCTAGTTTCATGGAAACACCTTTCTAGAATAGAGCAGCACTGCTTAGCCAGCTGCCCCCACACGTCTCTCCTCTGGGTCCGGAATTCCTCCTAGTGCGCCATCCTTTGGGTCGGTGCCCCTTTTCTATGCAACTGCTGCAGCCCCACCCAGCGAGTGAGACTGGCCTGGAGCAGCTGCAGGATGGAGCTGTGGGCTGGGCACCAAAGAAGCCCTAGAAGGGCAGCTTACAGCCTCGGCTCCAGGTGTGGCTTCAGGGGCGTCTAGCCCCTATGAGGTTGGCTCAGGAGGGCAAGAAGCGTAGGGCCGAGGCTGGGAGGCGGTGGTGGTGCCGGACCGTTTGGCTCCGGTAAGAATTTGGAGGCCGCGCCAGGGTCCGCGGCGTAAGGTCGCCACCTAGTGGCTGGCAGAGGGATTAGTGCGGCTGCCCTGGTCCCCCAGTCGCCCCCAACGCAGTAGGAGGCGGAGACCCAAGAGGCCGGCCCCAGGACCGCCACAGCGGGGACCCCCTCCCCGCCTGTGCTCCAAAGAGCCTGATGGGTGGAGTGGGGGAGCCGGGCCGCTCTCTCCTCGCAGCCTAACCAGAACGGGTTTAGCACACAGGCAAAGCAGGGGCACTCCTAAAAGGGAAATGTTTTATAGAAAGTCGGTGTTTGTCGTTCAAAAGATGCACCCAAGCAGGCATCGTGGGAGAAATTTGGACCTTCGTGGTCTCTTTATACCCATTTCACAGGTTTGCCCAGTGTGTATTCTGAATTTCAAACTGGAAGTGCCAGGATCTCTTCCGGGGCTCGGCGCGGGATTCCCGTCCCCCAACCCCAGGCTGCCGCTCGAGAACCGGGACCCCGGGCTAGAGTCCGAGCACAGAAATGACCTCGTTTTCGGACGAATAAACAGGCGCCGAGCGCTCCGAGGGTTGTCGAGGGTCGCGGGCTCTGTGGCGGCCACGGCGGGGCGTGGGGTGAACCGAAGGCACTGTCCCTTGTGGGGGTCAGTCTTCAGTGTGTGGCCTGCTGTGGCCTCTGCGCCTGAGGCCTCCCACTCTCAGTGCCCCTGGACCCCCCAGGAACTCACCCCACCCGCGCCCCAGCTAAAGCAGTGGAGGCGGAGCATCTTGCGGGGCGGGCTGCTGAGCCGGGACCGCTCCGGGCGGGTCTTCTGAGAGGGGCGGACCTCGGAGAGCGCGCCTGCCGGGTGGGCTGCGCCTCGTGCGGAGGGGGTGGGGATCCGTGGAAGCCGAGAGGATCCCAGGTGGGGGTGGGCTGGGGGCCCCTCGCCGGCGGGGCGGGACCTGGCGCGCTTTGTGCCGGTGGGAACCGGGCGTCCTCGGCTGGCTGAATGGGCCGGGGCGGGGCAGCAATTCTCCTCGCTGCGAGGGGTCCGCTCTGCGCCGCTGCCGACGGCGACCTTCCCACCGCGGCGTGGCTGCTGGGCGGGGGTGGGGGCGGGCTGCCCGCCGGGGGCCCTGGGAAAGAGGCGCAGCCCGGGACATCCCCTCCCAGCCCCACGAGAAGGTGGGAAGAAGAGAGAGCGGGTCTGGCTTGAGTAGGTGGGATTAGGGTGGGGGGTGGACCCCGGTCCCCCCTGTGGTTCCGTGTATTTCCTCGCGTTCGCGGGCGCGCGGCACCCTCCCGGCCACCCCTGCCACGGGACCGGGACGGACGACTGGGGGTCCTGGCCGTCACCGCAGGCGCGCTCTAAACAGTCTCTGCGTCCCCATGCCAGGCGGGGGCCCCCTTGAGTCCGAGGCCGCGCCGGGACTCACCAGGGCCGCCAAACGCCCAGACCCGGCCCCGGGCTCTCGGTGCAGCGGCGCGGCGCCGGCTGCGGCCCCGGGACGCTGGAGGACGGGCCGGGGAGACCTCCAGGGAAGAGGAGCAGGGGTGGCGGGGAGGGCGAGCCGCCGGTGGCCGGAGCAGGGGCCCAAATGGCAGGGGCGCAGGGGCCGAGCGGCGCGGGTGCCTCCGGGCTCGGGCCGGCGCTGTCCATGGTGCTGCCTCCTGCGCGCTCGTGCGCCAGGGGGCAGCGCAGGCCACCGCCTCCCTCCTCTCGGCGCCGCAGAAGCTGGCTAACGCCGGGCAGACAGCTGCGGAAGCCCGACGGGAACTCAGCTCCGCTGGGAACCGACCGGAGCCCTGGCGGGAGGGGAGCGGACGGGAGAAATGTGAAGGGGAGGGAAGAATGGGAGAGGGGAGGAGGAAAGGAGAGGGGTAGAGAGAGAAAAGGTGGGGAGAAGAGTGGCGGGGAAGGGAGGGGAGGGGCTAGGCAACCCGAATTTCTTTCCCAGGGTCCAGATTTTCGCCCACCCGGATTACAACTGCACTAGCCTGCAAGGTCTTTGCGGCCTCCTGGCTCCAGCAATCTGGGGCCCTCTCCTCACCCAGCTGCCCACTGCCCCGAGCTTTCTTCTCCGTCCATTTTTCCCTTATCTGGACTTGTCATACCCAGGGCTCCGACCTCACAAGTCACCCCTCCGCCCCCGCAGCTCCTTGCCCTACCGGCTCCAGACGCCCTCCCACCTTGCACCGAGTTCTGAAGGCTTTTCATGTACTTGACGCTCAGCTCCAGTATGTCTGCCTTCTCCAACTTGCGTTTCCGGATCTGCAGATCAGTGGAAAGGGCTCTTAGCTGGGCAGTCCGATTTGGAAGGAATGAGGTTGGGGATTGTATCACCCCCACCTCACCACGGCCTCACGTCTCACCTGGTGTGAGTAGTGTTTTTCCAGCAACGACTTCAGCTGCTCCAGGGACACATTGATGCGTGCCCGTCGCTTCTTCTCCATCAGTGGCTTGGAGATCTGTGGAGGGGTGGCATTTTAGGGCAGGGTGACGGTCCTCTCACCCTGTGCCCCACACCACCCCCGCCTTAGCAGGGCGCCCACCCTGCGCTCCTCAGGACCCCAGACCTTGCGGAAGCCGCTGGCATGGCCACCGGAGCTGGCCTGGGTCCCGGGCTTAGTGCCCATGGTGTCGTTATCTGCGCCTGTGGGAGGCAGTGCCGCCTTTATAGGGGCTTCTCGTTTACATGTCAATGAGGCGCTCCTGGGCTCTAGGAACCCCGAGGGGGGGAGGAGATGAGAGGGGGATGCACTGTGAAATTCCCCACCTCCCTCTTTGCCCGGGCTTCAGCCTCACCTCCAGGAACCCTCCTTTCTTCCAAGGGACTCCCGTCCCCTTTCCCAGTCTTTCCTTTATCCCTCTCACCCCCACCACTTCCTGAGTCTGGGGTCTTCTCCCATGCACACCCCTCCATGCCCTGTCCTCTCTCCATGTCTAGTGTCCCTAGGTAGTGAGCCTCACCACTAAGCCCACTTACTAGGCCCCTTGCTGCCCCTTGCCTCCAAGCATTCTGGGAGGGCACCCCCTGAGGAATGTTCATGGGCCCAGCTGGCTCTGAGCCTGGCTCATGACTCTGACAAGGTGCCGGGCCTCTCTGGGCCTGATGAAGATGCGGAGGCAGGGAGGGCCCGCCAGTGAACCCTTTCTGCGGGTTTCATGCTCTGGCCACGCTGGCAACGCCACATTAGTCGCCCTAATGTTGGGACAATGCAGCGATTTTCTGCCTGTGGCTGCTCAAAGCCGGGCACAGGCTGGGCCCGAGGGGGCCAAGCAGCGACATGTGTCCCATTAAAGCGTGCAGCCCGCCCTCAGGGCCACAGCCAGTCTCCTCCTGGCTGGGGTCTTGGACTGGGAGCACTCCTGTGCAGAGGTGTAGCCTGGGCTCATGTGCTCTCTGGCCCTGTTAGGCCCCAATCCACCTCTCCTAGCTGGGGGTAAGCTGCAGGCAGCCTCAAGCCAGGGCGAAGAGAACAGCCTCCCCATCCTCATTCCCGATTGACAAGTAAGGTTCTGACACTTTACCTCCCAGCCTACGAGTTCATTCCCACCAGCCTTCTCTCGGTCCCAACAAATGTAAGGTGAGGGTGGGAAAGACCACTGATCATATGGGGAGAGCACTATTCTGTGCTCTTGGAGGTCTGGAACCCCCAAACACTTTTCATTATTTGGGCTGTGGTTGGAGACCCAGGGAGCTCCGTGAAGGAGGCACCCACACCAGGACCGGTTAGGCCCTACAGCAGGACTGGTGCAGTCCCGGGTTGGACCCTGGGAGCAGGCCTCCAGTAGCTGTGACTGACAGGCTGACGTCCAGAGGAGCCCCTGAAGTTCATACCGAGTTATCTCCCTGTACTGGGCTCGCAGGGCCTCGGTTTCAGAGTTTGTAAAATGGGGTTCCGAACAATGCGGGCCCCCACGGCTGCTCTCGAGGGTGATGAAGCAGCATGGACGCAAAAGTTCTGCAGATACGCCCTGCGGCAGAGGAATACACAAATTGGCCTTTGCAGGGGACTCAGCGTGAGGGGGAAGGGACACTGCTGGGGCCTGGGTGGGCCCCCTCGGCTCCCTGGAGCCGGGGCGTCTTCTCCCCTGACACCCGCCCCCCTGTCCCCTCCCGGAGTTTTGAAGGCCCCTGCCGGGGCAGAGGCGTTCTCAAGAGCCAAGCAGCGTGGAGAATCGCGCCCCGCCCTCCTTTCAGGCCTAGGTTGCGTGGTCCGCGGCTTCGAGGTGCTCTTCCGCCACGGCCTCGGGACCCAGCGGCCGGATCTGGGCCGGGCCGGGCCCGGGTTGGGCGGCGGGGCCGAGGCCGGACGGCAGGCGTTGGCACGCGCCGGGCAGCTTTGAAGCGCCGGGGCTGACCGGGCCCCATTGGCCTCCGTGCGTTCCTCCGGCTTGGGACGGTGGCGGCTCGGTACAAAGGCGCCGCGGGGCAGGCGGGCGGCGCGGCCGGGCACAAAGGGGGCAGCCGAGTGTTAAGGGCATTGTGCCGGCCCCACAAAGCCCGCCCCCGCCCGCCCCCTCGGGGCCAAACTCCGGGCGCCCCGCCGCGCGCGGGCTTCCAGCTGCTGCACATCTGCACGGAAGCTGGGCGCGCGCCTCGCTCTGCCGGTCCCCCTCACCCCCGCCCCCGCTCCTGAGCCGCGCAGGCTGCGGGGCAATTTGTCCTCTAATTATGATCCCTCCCCATAAACCGCCGCCCGCGCCTTTCAACTCCGGCGCATTAGCAAACCAACGGCCCTCGGCGAGGCCCTCGCGGCCCGCCCCCTCTCCAGAGTTAGGGCCGCCATAAAGGGGCCCGCGGACCGCCCCTGCCCGCACCCTGGCAGCCGCAGCTCCTCCGGCCATCACTCCTCTCGAGCCCGAGCCGAGGGCTCCCGGCCGCGCTGGGTGGGGCCGCTCACGTGGGTGGCTTAGTGTTTTCCTAAGCAGTGGAAAATTGACCGCAAAATGAGCTAATTCGCAATGTTCTGCTTTGGCTGCGGGCGGCGGGGCTGTCGGGGAGGCCTGGGCTGGACTCGCAGCCGTCAAATTCGGCCCCCGCCCACTTAATGGGCCTCCGCCTCCGCTGCCCCCTACCCCTACCCCTACCCCGGCACCGCCCCCTGCGTCCCCGTTTTTCCCCCATCCCGGAACAAGTTCCCGGGCTGGGGCTCCCCCCGCCACACACACACCTAGTGTGGTTTCCTCCCTGCTTTCCGGGTTTCCCACTCCCAGCCTGGCTCGCCCGCCACGAACAGCCCTTAAGCCGGCTGAGGGTCACGCAGACTCAGGGAGGAAAGAGATCCCGGTGCGGATTCCATCCCCCCACTCCCTCTTTCCCGTGCCGGGAGAAATCCCCACTTTACCAGCAATTCGGGCTCCTGAGCAGCCACCTCCCCACTAAGACCCAATGCCTCTCTTCCCTCCCCCGCTCTTTTCGAGTCCTGAGCCTGAGCATCCTACCCACACTCACAGGCAGGCGGGGCTCCGGAGGGGTGCGTAGAGGTAAGGGAGATGATTTCCGAGGTGGGGGGGGCGGCACACTCCCACCCCCTTATCTGAGAGCAAGCAGGGCGAAGTGCTCTCAGGCTGCAGGGAAGGACATAGACCAACTTAGAAGCCAGGCTTATGCAAACTGGGATGTAGGCCACCGACTCCCTTTCCATCTTTAGCATCTGGGATTCCTAGGGGGCCTGGAAAGGAGCACAAGTTCAGGCAGAGCGCTGGGGAGACCCGGGCTGCCCTTTGCTCATTCAAGGAAAAAATTCCTTCTATAGTTCTGGAGGCCTCTGGGGGCTTCCAGGAATACTCAGAGCCCTCAGCTTCCTCAGGCTTGAGAATTTAAGGCAAAAATGAGCTGTGACTTTGTTCTCCCTTCCCCCTTCCCCCGTTTGGTTTAAGAACATTACAGGGGCGCCTGGGTGGCTCAGATGGTTGAGCGTCTGCCTTCGCTCAGGTCATAATCCCGGGGTCCTGGGATTGAGCCCCACATCGGGCTCCTGGCTCGGCGGGGAGGCTGCTTCTCCCTCTCCCTCTGCCTCTCCCCCTGCTCATGTTCTCTCTCTCTCTCTGTATCTCTGTTTCTCGAGTGAATAAATAAAATCTTAAAAAAAAAAAAAAGGAAAGAACATTACAGAGCAACTGAGGTTTTGGAAACAAGGGAGGGAGGGGGTTTGCAGGTCCCAGGCCAAGAGACAGACCAGATATTCTACCGGCCCTCCCAGGTGATGGCCCTGTGTCGCTAGCCTCCTCACCCTGGGTGAGAGCCCCTTCCCTTCCTCCAGCACCCAGACATTGAAAGCCATGCTAACTGGTGAGTGCCGCAGAGGCCACAGAGGGTGAAGGGGAGGGGAGCGGAGAGAAATGCACCGCCGTCTCTGCAGATGCATTTCAAAGTGGAATGAAGTGATTGCTTCATGTAATTAACTATTGGGACACAGCAAAAGCTCTGAAATGACTCAGCCGATTGTCTCCAGATGGGGTTGGAGAGGCTGTGATTGTTTAACTCTCTTTAGCTGTGTTGGGACTCCGAATAGCCCGGCCGCCAAGGGCCCTCCAGGGGACAAAGGCTGGGACTCCGGTGAGTGCATCAACACTGAACTGGGCTGGCCCAGCTCAGGGAGAGTGAATTCAGAGAGACCCCCATTGTCCCAGCCCTTTGTGTTTCTCCCCAGCTGGCTCTAATCTTTAAATATTTACCCGGCCCTTTTGTGCACACATGACTTATGCACTTCGGGCTGATGTGCTCATAAATTACGCATCATTTACCCGTTTCCAGACCAGAGAGAGGGGGCTTTCATGCCTGAAGCCCAGAATGGCCAGAGGAGGGAGAAGAAAAGTGTTGGAGGATCAGGGTTCTCTCCTGGGGAGAGCAGCAGCTACACTGAACAGGCCCCTCCTGGCCTCCACGTGGGAAGTGGATGGGACAGAGGAACTGTGAGTGACAAGGAGCCCCCAGGAGGCCCCTCTAACAACAACTGATTGGGGGACCCACCAGCAGGGAGGAGGGAGAGGCCAGTTCTCAGACTTTTTCTTACGCCGGGTCAAACTTGGACAAGAACAAACTTCTCACCCTGAGAAGCTGGTGTGGGTCGAGGTGCTTGGTGACACCTCATCCCTGGCACCTGCCTCCAGCTTGCTCTGGGTCATCCCCTCTCCCTACATTCTCCCTTGCTCCATCAAGGAACCCCATTTAAGAAAAAGAAGGCTAATTTCATCTCAGCCTGCAGTTTAACTTGGAAAAGTCAAGGCAGTTCTTAGGATTCTTGAAACAGGAGAAATCCCCACTTAGGTCAGGATGGAAGGCCACCTCAGCTGGTGGGCAAATGGCAGGATGAGGGGGGTGCAGGGGAGACCCTGCAGAGGGACCTTCCTGCATGAGAAAGGGCTCCCTTTGTACTTGCCTCCCGGGTCCAAGAACAAAACACATTCAAATGCTTATTTACAAAAGAAGGCGAGTGAGGCATCCCAGGGCTGAGTAGTTCACCTTTATGTTCTTATATTTTTGTGGGCTTGTTGTTCTCATGCCTGCGGACGACACTGGAGAACTTGATGCGGAGTGGATTTCTTTGACCAGATTGCTTCCCTCTCTGGTAGCGGGTCTCAGTGTATGAGTTTCTGTCCATATCTCTCTGTGAATTACTGTTTCTCTGTGCATCTCTCGATCTCTGTGTGTGACTTTGTTTCTCTGGGTCTATGCCAGCATGTGCATATGTTTGCTTACTTGCCTCTTTCCTCCATTACTGTTCTGTGAGCTGTGGGCCCTGACAGATTCAGCAACTCCAGGCACTTGTAAAAACCCCCCTTTCCTCTGGTCTGGCCATACCTGGCAGGGGACTGCTTTCCCTTTCTTTCTTCCTTCTCCAAGATGGTGCTGATGGAGACGTACGGTCTAAAGGGAGGTGGTAGACAGAGAAGAGAGGGTTGCTCAGTCTCACCAAGCTGGATTTCCTGGCACTCTGTGCCCCCAGAACGGGGCTGCATCAGGGCCCTGAGTCAGTGTGGACAGCAGATGCCAACGGCCAGAAAAGGAGCTTCCTAGGAGCAGCTCTCTACCCCAGGACCAGACTCACTCCGAGGAGTGAGGATGCAATGATGATTTTCTGGGGTCCCTGAGGCGTCCCAGCATTGGGGGAGAGGTACTGAGTCTGGGTGAGAGCATCAGAAATTGGGGGCAGTGTCGGGAGCATGAGCTCTCAGCCCGTAGTAATGCCATGCCTCCTTCCTACGTGGTACTGCAACTGGGCAACTTTGGATTTCAAAACATTAAATCCCTTCAATCCCACGAACCCAGTTTACTTAGCAAATGTTTTCTGAGCATTATTTAAACATGGTACTGGGCTTTGCAGAACACTATCAATACCTTATGCTGAAATGAGGACTCCTATTTTACAGGAAGCTGAAACTTGGGAGTCGATTTGCTCAAGGTTACAAAGCTGGGCCCTGGTAGTGCTGAGACCAGGATTCAATCCCAGGCTCTCCATCCTTCCCTGAGCCCAGCTGCTCAGATGCCAGGCCTCCTGCCAGGTCCTGTGGGGACAGAAAAGGACGGGGCAGCCAGAGGCTCAGATGCAGGTCTGGGTGACTGCAGTGCACAGCCCGCCCGGTCTCAGCACTCTCTGACCCACTACTCCGGGCTCCAGCCTCTCCTGGGGCCTGTCCCCTATCCCAACTCAGGCTTCCTTTCTCCTACCTGAGTCTGCAAACTTGGTGCCCGCCCTCCCTCCCTCTCCATAGATGCCCTTGCTCTCATTTCCAGCATAAGGCTGCCGGTCCCTGAATGCCCCAAGACCTAGCTCCAGCATCTCTTCCATGCTGCCTCCTAACCCTCCGCCCGCCCACCTGCAGGACCCTCCTCTGGAGTCCCTCTCTCTCTCTCTCTCTCTCTCTCTCTCCATTCTTACTTGGCTCCTACCCCACTCCCACCCCACCATAGTTTATTCTAGTCACTCGCTTACTTGTTTTTCTCCTTCATCATCCCTCTGTAAGCTCCCCCGAGGCCATTAACCCTTTCAAAAACAAACACTTTCGGATTTAAAAAGTAATGTATGTTGATTGTGCACCATATGGAAAATACAAAAGCATATACAGAAGACAATGAAAGTCACCCATTGTTCTATCACCAATGTTAAAAAATTGTGGCTTATATTTCCATCGTTTCCCCAGGCTCACACGTTTGCTTTTGCTTTTCCCAAGCCAAGCCAAGATCGCGCTGTAAAGTTTTGCATTCTGCCTTTTGAAAAACGTGATGTATCCTGAGCTTTTCCACGATTGGCCAACATTCTCCCTCCCCACGAACTGAAGTGGGCGGTCATCCCGCGCGCAGAGGCCACGTCCTGGGCTTTCCCGCTGCCCCCGGGGCAGGGTCCCCGCGCGGAAGCAGCCTGGGCACCCCGCGGGCGGCCCCGCTCGCGCCTGCGCGCCCAAGGGTGTCAGGGCGGGGTCGCTTCAGTGTTCTTCGGACGGGGACATTCTTGAGTTTGGGGCTCCATTCTGGCAGACGTCGGCGACCACTTCTCGGCCCGGGACCCAGGTGCCCCGCGACCCCGCCCGCCGTTCGCGGTTCGGCCTGGGTCAAGGGATCCCGGGAGGAGGGAGGAGGGAGAGGCCTCGGGGGACCGGCGGGGTGGGGCCACAGACGGGGCGGGGCCGCGGGCGGGGCGCTCCAGCCAAAGCCGGCCTCGGGCCCCGCGGCGCGGCGGTATCGCGAGAGCTCGCGGGAGGCGCGCCGCTCTGGGCAGCTGCGCCTCCCGGTCGGCGGCGGCGGCGCAGTGCGCAGGCGCGGCGGGCGGGCTTCCCCAGGCTACAGCCGGCGCCGTCGCCCGCTCGTCGGCCGCCCGGCGCCATGGCGGGCTGCGCGGCGCGGGCTCCGCCGGGCTCCGAGGCGCGTCTCAGCCTCGCCACCTTCCTGCTGGGCGCCTCCGTGCTCGCGCTACCGCTGCTCACGCGCGCCGGCCTGCAGGGCCGCACCGGGCTGGCCCTCTACGTGGCCGGGCTCAACGCGCTGCTGCTGCTGCTCTACCGGCCGCCGCGCTACCAGGTGCGGGCCGGGCGGAGGCGGGCCGGGGCGAGGGCGGGAGCCCGGTGGGTTGGGCACGGCGCGCGGGCTCCGTCCGGTCGGGGTCGGGGCGGGCCGGGAGCTGGGCCTGCGGGGGACGGGGGCCGCTTCCTCCGGTCGTGTTCTTTATCGGCGAGTTCAGGCGGCAGGAGGGACCCAGGCTCGCGGGGCGCGGGCCCCCACATCTCCGGCAGAGTGGGTGGGAAATTGCAGTTGGTGCTGTTCAGCACCTGCGGCAGAGGCGCGTGGGGTGGGGGTGGGGAGCGGGCCCAGGAGTTCTTTTATGTAATTTAGGGTGTGGAGACTTTCCTGCTGCCAAGTCTCAGGTCAGAGGGGGCTGGGCGCGGAGTCCCGCTTGCCCGGGCTAGATTCGCTGCGTGGTCTTGGGAAAATCCAACCAATAAACTAGGTTCGTGCGGTTTTTCCCACGGCTCTGAATAACAATAGCAATGGCAGCTAGAACTTACGTAGCGCTTACTCCTAAGTGCTTTACCTGGGTACTCGTCACAGCAATCCTGAAAGGTAGGTACCATTATTATCCCCATTGTGTATGTGAGGAAACCCGAGGTCCAGAAAGGCTAAGTAACTTGCCCAAGGCCACACAGCCAGAGAGGGGTGGACGCGGGATCTGAACCCAGGCACCCCTGCTTCACCCTATTAATTTCTGAGCACACCAGCTCTACGTGTTTGCCAGTAGCCTACTGCCCAGAAGTAGGATGTGTGCTCCTGCAGACTGGGTGGGTGCTCCCTGTGTGCTCAGGGAACAGCCAGGTGACTGAGCTGCTTTTCGGTCCGTTTCAGATAGCCATCCGAGCTTGTTTCCTTGGCTTTGTGTTCGGCTGCGGCATGTTGCTCAGTTTTAGCCAGTCTTCTTGGAATCACTTTGGCTGGTAAGAAGTACTTTGGGAATAATGGTTTTGAGGCGAGGGTGGGAGAATCAGAGAGTCAGATGTGGTGTTTCCTCATCCCTGTGTCTCATCTCTACTGGCTGAAGGCTGTTGAGGTTTCTGTAAGGTCTCTAACTTCCACCTAGATTCCTATGTCTTGGACCCTAAGTACTCGTGCCCACCGGTTGCTTCTGTTGCAGGCAGAAACAGGTCTCCCTGGCACCCTCCCCGTAGGTGCCCTCATCAGTAATGTGACGAGCCCTTCCCAGAAGAGGGTACAGGTCCTCGCTGACAGGAAGGGGCAAGGCTCTGGCTCGTCTTCACAGGCCTTTTCCATCTCTAATTTCTATTAGGTCACATCTAGTGCATCCCCCACGGCCAGTGTAGGATTTTTCCCTACACTATGATTTCAGGCCCTTGAGCCTTCTAGTCCCTGACCTGGATATGAACCAGTGGCTTCAAGGTAAAAAGCTTTATCTCCTGTTATCAATACTCTGAGCCATCTAATCCTTCTTTGCTGGAATTGTTTTGTTGAATTTTTGTATTCAACATACATCACTGCTTTATTTTGATTATGTCCCACTCTCATACTTTATTGTGTGTAGTATCATTTTCAAAAGGCTGTGAAAGGCCCATAATGCCTTCCCTACCTATGTTTGTTTGTTTGGTCTATTACACTCCACATGTAGCCCTTTTAAAACCCCACCTTCTGCAAACCTGAGCAGCCATGTTACATGTGGGTGCCTGCTGTCCACTCTCAGGTAGGTAACAACGGGACCTCCTCTTAGAATTCAGGGACAGCTCGGCAGACCCAGCTTTGTACTTTGAGTTATGGCTGACTTGATTCCCTTGCCCCAACTTACCTCTCTCTCTTTTTGTTTCTAAACAGGTATATGTGCTCCTTGTCACTATTCCATTATTCTGAATATTTAGTCACAGCAGTCAATAATCCCAAAAGTCTGTCCTTGGATTCCTTTCTCCTGAATCACAGTCTGGAGTATACAGTAGCTGCTCTTTCTTCTTGGATAGAGTTCACACTAGAAAATATCTTTTGGCCAGGTCAGTGAGTCTTCCTTTCTCCTCCGGAGGGGAGAAGGGTGGTTTTGTGCAGGCCTGAGGGCAGTGACATGGGTTCACCTCTCAGCTATAATCTCCCGGAGTGATTTTCCCCGGATCTCTATCCTCACTAAGCTCTTTATAAAGGACAAACAGAGCCTGTGAATTCCACTTCTGGATTTTGAATGGAGGACGTGTTGACCGTTTGCCTTAAGCCTTCCATAACATACCACACTAGCTAATATACCAAACTGTGATAGCTGTAATCTTAATTTTACAGTCAGAGATTTGCATCTGTTGATTTTCTGTGACTTGAGACTTTTCTTGTGAAGATTTTATTAACAAAAACCTCTGCATCTGAAACCTCTCAAATTGAACTTTCCACAGCAAATTAAGTAAAATGTATGTGGATCCCAGGATTCAGTAAAGAGCCAGGGCGGGAAACACTAGATCCTTCTCTGCTTCACTTAGCTGTCCTTGTCCCCAAGGGAAGGAAGGGGGCATGTGGCTGAGGGACATGGATGGGGAGTCCATCAGGTCTTTGCCAAGACTCTCTAATTGGGTTGTTGGCACTTTAAACAGATGAACAGCACAACTTAGGGGAATGTGTTTTGCTTATAATTAAATTTTAATGTGATGACAAATGCTAATTGCCCACTAGCATGTTTCCTAATGTTGCTAGCCTTGGGAAAATAGGTTAATTTTAAGCATCTGCAGGGGGAGCTCCACAGTCCCATGTCTTCACTTCCTGTTTGTCACATGTCTCTCCTCCAGAACTGAAGCAGATCACCTGGCTCAGTGCCATGGGGCTGCTGATGGTGGTCTTTGGAGAATGTCTGAGGAAAGCGGCGATGTTCACAGCTGGCTCCAATTTCAACCACGTGGTGCAGAATGAAAAATCAGAAACCCACACTCTGGTCACAAGTGGAGTGTATGCTTGGTTCCGGCATCCTTCCTATGTTGGGTGGTTTTACTGGAGTATTGGAACCCAGGTACAGTATCAGAAATGACAGTGGTTGCCTTTAATTTCTTTTACGTTTTTAAAAATTGACATAACTCACATAGCATAAAATTCACCATTTCAAAGTGTACAATTCAGTGGATTTCAGTGGATTTACTAGGTTGTTGGTCTCCTTTAAATAGGTGCATGTGCCCCCTGTCATGTTTTGAGTGAGAACAAAATAAAATGCAAAAGAACTGATGTAGTCCTTAACATTTTTTTTACTATGTACATAAAATCTGGGTGTCCTAAACTTGTAAACTCCTGGCGATTCTAGATACTGTTACCCCATCTGCTCTACCCCTTCCCTGCTTCTTTAAATTAGATCTGGAGCACCCCAGTGGGTGCTCTGAGGACAGAGATGGGGCTTTCGGGAGAGAGAGCCTTCTGCTGCTCAAGTGGATTCTGATTTTCATTCGAAGCTGCTGTTGATGAGGCAAAGGTCTAGATTGGATTTAATATGAGCTACAGAGGTTTATTCTGTCTCAGGTTGCAGACCAAGCCTTGTTTCCTGCCTATTGCCTCTTGGATATGTTCTCTTGGTTCTAGAAAGACTTGGTCAGAGAATGTGACCAGAGCTTAGGAGACTCCTCACCTCTTTGGGAAAATCCAGTCTGGGGCTCCCAAGCATTCCATTGGCAATGCATGGTCCGTTGGGGAGACTCTGGTGACCCCCAATGGTGTAGAAGGGTCAGGACAGTCCGCACAGGACTTATTTTAATACCTGCATTTCTGAAACCTAAGACTGTCCTGCATCAACAATCGTATTCCCTGAGAACAAGTTGACTGTAGTAGAATCATGTAATTTGCCAGAAATGCTATCTGCATACCGAAGTGCTCTAGAACTGAAGAGTTTGCCTACCGCTGTGACCATAGATCTTTTCACACTGTGACCCAGCACACATGCGCATATAAAAATGGAACAGGTCTTTTCCAGGATAGTACTTACTGTGTACAAAATACTCTTATTTTTTGTCTTATTTGTAATGCTACTTATGATGCACTGAATGGATTTCAGGGCACAGGAACAGGTTGTGGCCTGCTATTGGGAAACCCCACTAGAGGGTGTGTCAAGAAGCCACACGTGTGTGATGGCTGTGGGGGCACAGGCTCCGGGATCATCGACAGGGCCAGTCCTGGCTTTCACATTGGCTGCTTGGCCTCTCTGTCCTCACACATTAAGTGAGAACAGCAGTGCCACCTCAGAGGTTTGCTGTGGGGGCTTATTGGTTGGAAAGGGCTTAGCTTGTGCTTGAAACACAGTTAAGTACCCTGTAAGCAATGATGGGAGCAAGTCGAGGGCATGTGCCTGGCGGCTCTCTGGGTGGAAGTTGCCTCCTTGGGGTAGACACGTTTCCATGGGGGTCCGTCAGAGTGGGCAGGGGTGGAGTGGTGGGTTTCCCACACAGCACAGAAATTCCTGAGAGCTGGGAGATGTTCTTGGCCTGGAGGGGTTGTTTGGTGGTAGATCAGTGGGGAAGATGTTCTCAAAGTGGAAAAAGCACATGAGTAAGGAGGTGAGAGGCAGTCCAAGTGGGTACAGCCCTGAGGAAGGGGGCTGGAGGCAAGGCACTGCTTTTCTGGGTTTGGGCAGGGGAGTGGTTTGAAGACAAGTGATTTCACAGTAGCACTGTATGTGGTACAGGGCTAGGCCGTGGGGGCCAGGAGGGGGGCACAAGACAGCTGCGAGGGGTGTGTGTGTGCGCGTGCACATACACGCTTGGAACAGGAAGGGGCAGGCTGGGAGCTCCACCGGAACTCTCACCTGGGGTGGGATCAGGAACTGCCCTCATCTGCCCTGAGGATTGAAATCCGAAAAGTTGATCTTTCTTATTTTTTTATTTTTTTTATTTTTTAAAGATTTTATTTATTTGTCAGAGAGAGAGAAAACACAAGTGAGCACAAGCAGGGGGAGTGCAGGCAGAGGGAGAAGCTTGCTCCCTGCTGAGCAAGGAGCCCAATGCGGGGCTCGATCCCAGGATCCTGGGATCATGACCTGAGCTGAAAGCAGCGCTTAACTGACTCAGCCACCCAGGCGTCCCATGAAAAGTTGATCTTTTAATTTTTAGATCGCTCTCACATAAGAGGAACAACAGAAAAGTGTCTGGAAAAAAACTAAAGTGATGAGTGTTTAGCTCTGATGTAAAAGTAGGGGTAAGGTTTCAGTGAATGGTTTCAGTTCTCAAAGACACTAATAGTATTTTGAGAGTCTCTGGGGCCCTGGGCAGGAAGTCCTCTGTGGATATTCAGGAGAAGCAGGTGCTGCTGAAGTTCTCGGTGTCGGGACACTGACCCTGATCAACTTCGTGTCCCCCGCCAGGTGATGCTGTGTAATCCCGTCTGTGGTGTTGGCTACGCTCTGACAGTGTGGCGATTCTTCCGAGATCGGACAGAAGAAGAGGAGATCTCATTAATTCACTTTTTTGGAGAGGAGTACCTGGAGTATAAGAAGCGGGTGCCCACAGGCCTGCCTTTTATAAAGGGGGTCAAGGTGGAGCTATAACACAGCAGGAGCGGGCCAGGCTGGGCCCGGGGGGCCTCCCACTCAGCACGGCCCGGGCCACAGCTGCCTCCCGTCAGCCACTCTGCGGAATGGATTTTCTGAACCATTTTGTGTGTCACCAATTACTCTTCTGGAGTATCACTCAAGACCAAATGGTCAGAAGGCCTTAGGACCAAAGGACCCCACACCCTAGAGCAATCTGTTCTTGGGCTGAATCAAGGTAGGACACAGATCAAACATGGACAAGGAGCAAATAACAGCAATATTCTACAGCGACCCCCCTGAGAAGGGCCCCGGTGAGGGCCCCGGCTGCGCACCATCCCCCACGAGGCATTTAGTGTAACTGAGACCCCTCAGGAGAAGTGGACGCGCTCATTCCTGAGTAAGGCTTCTTTGGCAGGAAGGGGTACGTGGACAGCAGTGCTTAGTGTTAGAAGTACGTTCAGAATCTAACCGGAAAACACAGCACAGCTTCAACCTCCTTACTCCTGTGCTAAGTGCATGAGCGTCTATACGGTTGTAGAGATAATTCTTCACGAGGCACTTTGGCTCTTAATATATTTAATCGTATTTACATATCTATTTTTTATAAATAGCAGTATAAATTCTAAGGGGACTTGGTGTTTATAGCCCCAACTTTTATTTGGCAGACAGGCAGCATGGACACCTCCAGACGATTTGGCTGAGTGGCTTGTTAACAAGGCACTCCCTCCCCAAGCCAGGGAGACTGTGGGCCTCTGTGGCATTCCCTGGGGTCCTGGCTCCTGCTCTTCTCCCGAGAGGGGGCTGTTACCAGTGACAGGCGTGTCGAAGATGTGTCATTTTTCCTTTATCCAAGAAATGCTTACTGAACCCCTGCTCTGTGTGAGGCATTGTTAACCATCGGGAAGTACTACTCTCCATTTATTTGGGATTTTAGTCTTAATGCATCATAGCTTATATTTTTGTGTTTCAATTGAAATTTATTAACTATTGATTTCTATGTTCTGTTCTCAAAATTCCACCGACTCTAATGCCATTTCGGACTGTCTTTTCCAAAGGGGTTCAAGCATATATAACTACAATTCAAGCAAGTCAGCTTACGAAAGTCTTAAATAGAGCAAATGATCCCAACTGAGATTTAGTCAGTATTTTTGTTTTTCAAGTTTGGGGAGAGTGGTTGGCTTTAAATACATCAGCTTTAAGACCCTTGTTTAATTCTGGATAATAGAGGGCCTTGGTCTCAGCGTGAAAAGCGTGAAATCCTTCCTGCAGTTGGCGGTGGCACTACCGAAGCCCTCTCGCGAAGGCGGTGGCCGCCCCTGGCTGCAGAGCTGCCCAGCTGCCACGCCGCGCCCGGCGGCTTCGAGGAGCCACTTAACCTTTCTGTGCCTAGATTCCCCATCTGTCGAATGGGGTCAATACCACCTACCTCATAGGGGTGTTGTGAAAATTTAGAAGAACAACGTCAGACGTTTCAAATACTTAGATAAGAGAGATGGCATAAATGGAATCTGCGCCGTGAGAGATTGCACAGATGCAGACCCTGGTCAGCTGTACCAGACTCTGGAATTGTGTGTTCAGAAGAGCATGTTACCAACTCAGAAATAGTACTGACTTCTAGATTTCATGGCCTAATTAATTTTTTCGTTATTATATATACCAAAGAGGTTTACGGGTTTGTTGATTCCTGGGATGACACTCTTCTGGTGTGAGTGGACCCTACCATCGGCCCTCGAGAGGGCCTTGCAGCCAGGCTGGCCAAGGCCGCTGCTGGAGCTCTCAGCAGCTGGCCCCTCTGGCACGAACACTCCCCAGTGGGACGTCGACATGCACTTACTCTGGGAACTTGAGTTGAATCAGTTCTGACTTGTTCTCCAGACCACGCTTAGCAAAGTAAACTCCACTCATCGGGATTGCAGACTGGAGGAAGGCGTGGCTGGGGTTTCGGCAGCCATCCCCAGCTCCTTGAGGGAAAGTTCTGTGCTGCATCTAGCAGGATTGGACCCAGCTTTCATTCCCGCGGTGGGGGGTGGGGGTGGGGGTGCTGTGAAGTTGTCTTTAATAGATGGAGGACAGCTAACGATGGCCCTTGGCTCTGGACAGAAAGTCTGAAGGCGTTGGCATTTGGTGATCTCAACTTCGTCCGCCTGCTGGAGTTCACGAAGCCCACCTTCTTGCCAGGCTCTTGAGCTCAGGAGGTAGGCCTGGTGTTTTGCAGTGAGATGCTACCGTTACACCACCTGGGCTTTAAAAAGCAAAATCCCATGGGCAGGAGTAGGGACACACCCCGAGCCTGACTTGTACACCCAGAGCAGAAGTCAGCAGTTACTTAGGGAGAAAAGATGAACTACTTAGGGGAAGATTTGGCAAGTGATTGACTTTCATCTAGTACTGACATTTTCAGATTATTTTTAACTGTATAAATTTAGCAGTGACAGTGTACACGACAGAGAATCAGGTTAATGAAGTACAGGCTTTTTGGGTATTCCCAAAAGCTTTTTGGGTAAAGGCCACATCACCAGTTCCCTTAAATTAAGAAACTGTCAAAAGAGATGACTTACTTTTTCCATTGCAGGTTTTAAAGTGGAGATTCTTAAATGGAGAAAAGGCAATGCACAGAACAAAGCTACTTTGAAGCAGCGTAAAATGAAACATTCTGTGAGGATTTGCAGGCTGTGGCTGAGAATAGCAGTTTACAGAAAAGAGGTAGTGAGTAGCAGAAGCCTGGCTGAAAGCGAAAGACAGCATACCCCACTGTCCCTTCATCATTTGTAGGAACTGCTTCTCGAGCCTAAAGACTAAACTTTATTAATCCCTTCCATTTATTTAACACACGGAGTGATTGACATGATAGGGGAATATTCCTAAACCAATACATGTGTTAATAGCTTAGGCTCAGGAGGGTCGTCCGTAGCTCAAGCTCGTTCTGGTAGCAGTCACTCTGTCATAGGTACAGTAAACCACTGTCCCTTCTCTGCACTTTCTTACTGCCTTAGATAGTTGTGATCTCCCACCACATCTTGCTTCTGTAGTGACTTGATGAGGTTGGTGGGAGAGGCTTGCTCTCTGTGCCCTGCTGTGAGACTTGATGCCTTGCCCTGGGCTTGGAGGGCCAGCCGTCACGGGTGGTCCCAAGCGCTTGCTCTAGAGGAAGCCATCCCGTAGCTAGGAGAGTAATTTAATGGAGTAATTATTCTACTCGTCTTTTTACATGCAGAAATGTTTATTTAAATATTTTAAATTGGATTTTCTTTCACAGATACTGAATATTCTTTCCAATTCTTAAATAAAACTGTACTTGATTTCACCATGAACCATAGCGTTATTGGGTGGGACGTAATCATGTCACCTCTGACTAAGAAATGTCTGGGACTTACAGCATAAAACCAGATGCATTTTGCCCACTCAATTCAGTTCTGAATGCTAATCTCTAACCAGTTTGTTACGACAAGTTCCTCCTGCCCCTTAGGCTACCGAGGGTTTGTGATGCTCCGGAATGAGTGTCCATGCTCCAAAACAGGTGCAGAGGTGTCGGATATTGATGTGATGTTTTCATGTGTTGATCTGCTGGTCTGCCTGGCATGTGGAAGCCATTTGCTGTTGGAACCGCTGAGTAAGCTGGATATCTGCTTAAAATGTGGCTGTGTGGACATTTTACCTCCAAAACTTTAAATTTTAGGTCATCTGGGTTAATTTTCCTTTTTAAGCATTTGAGACATTTCACCTGATAGAAAGGGCAACTGGAAAAGGGAGAAAAAGTTGTGGAGAAGTTGTGACCATCTCCTGCCGCACATGCCACTGGCTGCTGCTGTGAGCTCAGTCCTTGTGTGAAAGGAGAAAACTGGAGTGGGGTTTCCTCTTTGCTGAGTCCGTGCTCAGGTTGCTGGGTGGAACTTACCAGCAGGGCCAGTGCTGCACAGTGCTGGAGTCTCCTTATCTCAAGTTTGGACTGGTGCGGGCTGATGGGAGTGCAGGTCCCCGCATGCAGACGCCAAGGGGGTGCCAGAGCAGCGAAGGGCTTTTCCTTGTGGACTGGGATGCTGTCCGCAGCCACGTGATGGGGACCAAGACTTCGTGCAGTGCGAACACAGGGAAGAGTGAAGCTCAGCTCAGGCCAAACAAGCTGAAATGAGGACCTGTCAGAGTTTCTGGGGTCTTCTGCTGTCTAGTGATTACCCTGTGTTTCATGATGGGAACAATGTTTTCTTAAATATCCCAGTCTTGATGTGCAGGCTGTAAAATACCCACCCCTCAGGACCAGTCCCATTTGCTAAGTCAGGCGCTCTCTCCGTGTGGGGATATCACCCCCGTTCTTCTGTCTGGGTCTATGAGGGTCTTTATTCTTCAGTGGAGGCTCTTCTGTGAGGCTGTTCAGAGTCCGGCCGTTCCCTCTAGGTTCTGATGTTTTCTCTCTCTTCTCTGTGACACTCACCGGGTCATTCCTAAAGGAACACTTGACGTGAGGTCTACTCACCACCCCCATGCCAGCACTAACATCCACTGGGGCCAAGGCTTTTGGAATGGGAAGCCTTTCTGGAAGTACCCATGGGTGAACCAGAACTGTATCATCTCCTAAAGGATTCTCATCCCATTTTTTTCTTTTCTTTTTTTTTTTTTTTAAAGATAATATTTATTAGCACAAGCAGGGGAAGGCGGCAGGCAGAGGGAGAAGCAGACTCCCCGCTGAGCAGGGAGCCCGATGCGGGGCTCGATCCCAGGACCCTGGGACCATGACCTGAGCCGAAGGCAGATGCTTAAGCGTCTGAGCCACCCAGGTGCCCCTCTCATCCCGTTTCTAATGATTTTTAGTTGCCCAAACATCGGCAGTTCAGGCCTTCTCAGAGCCTTGTGAAAACAGGTTTGAATGGACACTCCCCTGGAGCATCCGAGCAGAACGTGGTGGCAGGGAGGGTGAGACTAGTTTCTGGCCTGTCACAGCAGCGGACTGTGCCATGTCCTCCAAGCTCTGCCCACTCTGATTTTTGCAGCCCCGTGGTGAGCACACTTAACTGAGAGCAAAATACTAAAAGGTCAGCCTGTTACAGTGATGTATCTGTTCCTGCGCATTGCTTTTTTCCTCTGGCAAGTATTTTGGCAAACACCGTGCCTCCAGTGAACAGTGATGCTCCCACATCGAGATATGATCCTCAGTCACTTTTTCTCATTTAAGTGACTCTGAGTCACTTGGTGTAAATGCACGCGAGCCAGTCTGCAACCCTCGGCGGTGTGAGCGGTGCAGACAGCAGCCGTGGCCGTTTATAATTCTAGAACGCCAGCCACCTCTGTCCTCCGTGAATTCTCTGGCCCTGTATTTTACAACCAGACCCAGCCGAGCCCATAGAGCTGGTCAGCGTCAAGCCTGGGCCGAATGGGAAAGAAACCCGGGGCCTGTCCCTGTGCCTCATGTTTGTCTCAGATTGAATCACTTGCCACTTGGGCTGGGAAGGCTCGCCTTACCTGGCCTGAGTCTCACCGTTGGCGCTGTCATCACACATGTTTTGTAGGTGCTCCGACTGTTCGTCTGCTGGCGCCTGAAGCCTATGTGAGAGAAAGTTCCCGGGAAGCTTGAAGGCAGCAGAGCCGGCCGCTGACCGACTGTCCTTCAGCTCTCTAGACAGAGAGCCAAACTGAGTGAGACACTCAGGCCTGCCTAGGGTTTTGGTCCTCAGATATTGACTGAAGGCCAGGGCTGCTCTCAGGACGGTTACGTTGTGGTCAGGAAGACGTGCCGAGCTTGGGAAGAAGGCGCTGCAGGACCAGGCAGCAGGGAATGGCAGGAGCAGAGACCTCTGTGGAGAGGATCTCTGGGACAGTCTGAAGCAAGAACATTCCAGGCAGAGGCTGGGAGGGGGGAGCTGGTCTGACTTCCCTGGGTAACTGAAAGGCCATTGTGACTGGGGTGTGGTGAGGGGCTAGTGTGGTTGGAGGTGGACAAGAGGGTCCCAAAAGGGCTGTCAGGCCCTGGAGTGATGGGAAGTCTAGGCTTTAAGAAGACCATTAGCTATGGAACACCCTAGAGGGGCCGGAGGGGGTCGGTGATGGTGGCTTGCCCTGGGGCTGCCATGGGGACAACCATGGGCTGAGACAGTCATGTCAGCAGGACTCCGGGGTTGGTTGGAAATGGGGCGAGGAAAGGAAAGGAATCAGAAGGTCCCTGGCCTTCTCACTTGGGCATCTGGGTGATGCGATGCCCCTCACTGCAAGGGGGGTGTGTGGGGGAGGATATGGAGTCCTGCCATTGGGGGATCCGAGGCACCTGTGACAGACATGTCCAAGTGGAGACCTCCAGGACGGGGCAGTTGGAGAGGGGTCTGGAGCTCAGGAGGGCCTAGGCTGGGAAGGGCTTGGAGGTTGTCTGTGTCGCAGTGGGATTTTAAAGTTGTGGGGATGGATGAAGCCCCTTCAGCATAGGGTGTGGGATGGGGAGAGGCCCTAGGACTGGGCCCTGGGGAGAGCTGACACTTGGGCACTGAGCAGAGGTGGCAGAGTGGCCAGTCTAAGAAGGGACAGCCCGAGCGGCAGGAGGGAAACCAGTGTGGGCTGCCTCAGAACAAGAGAGGAGTGTGGTGAGGACAGCCATGAGCACCACTGAGAGACCAAGGGCTGCGGCCCGAGGTCACTGACCACAGCCGGCCACAGGAGCGGGCTCGGGGGGTGGGGCTGCCGGCAGTGGAAGACCAGGAAGCAGAGGCAGCGACACCAGACACCTGGAGAATGGTGCCCTGGAAAGGGACAGAGGCAGCCTCCCTCCTCCCCACAGACCTCCAGGAGCTGGGCTCTAGCCTGAGCTTTCCCTTTGCCAAAATTGGCCACAGGCGCCATTTCCCCACAGAGCCAGGCCTCCAGGAGCACATTACTTGAAGCTAGTTTCTCACCGAAGCAGAGCGCTCAGAAGGAAATGCACACCAATTATAAGAACGAGGCTTGGTACATGTGCACAGCCTGAACGAGTTTGGTAGGCGGCACCCAGAATGTCACCTCCGTCCAGAGGCCCCCCGGGGGTCATCACCATCCTGACTGCTAATGCCAGAGGATAGTTGTGTCTGGTTTTGAGGTTTTATAAATGGAATTGCACAGTAGGTGGAGTAAGCGACTTTGCGCGATGGGGAGACACGGCAGCTAGGCCTGGGTAGGCCAGGATGCCGTCACAACTGTGCGGGGGCTGTGCCAAGTCCAACCTCGCCGCACGCATGTCAGAAGGCTCACTTGAAGGGTGGCTTGGCGGTTCTGGATGAACATACAATTGCACACACTTTAATTTTCCTTCTTCCTCAAACTCCCGATAAAACTCTAGTAAAGGGGCCAAAACAATAGGGGAAGAAACTTCCCCAGGTTGAGAACAGAAAGGGATAACACCAAAATTTTTGAAGCTGGAGGGCACGTAGTCAGTGGTTAACTACCTCAGCAGACGTGAGAAACCCAAGCTCAGAGTGGACAGTGGGACAAGCCAAGGCCCAGCTCCGTTCACACCACAGAATCCTAGCGGGCCCAGCAACTGGCAGCCCCCTCGCCTCTGCAACGGGGAGGACGGGACAGAAGTAGGGAGGGGGGTGACAGTCAAGGTCCTTACCGCAGAGCAGCTGCCCCTCCCGCACCCCGCCAAAGGGTTAGTCTCTGGGAGGGTACCACACGTAGGTGAGAACGGCTGGAAAGCAGGTGTGCCTGCAAATGCTCCACACAGTGGCCTTCAGGAAGGAGGCTGGGGAAAACACAGAAAAAAGCCCTGCCTACCCTGATCCCCTGCATTGAAGCGCCACCCACGTGCTCTGAGCATCCAGTCTGCCCCTGCCCCCCAGCTCCTAGTACGAGCACATGATCAAAGATGACCGGACAAAAGCCTTTAATGTGGAAGATGGAAACCTAAACAAACAAACAAACTTGGAGGAAACAGAGTTGAGGGAGAAAAAAAAACAACAAACACCCATCAGCCTCAGAGGGGTAAGAAACTATGTCCATGAAACAACAGAAGGCGTGAAAAAAAGTCTAGGGTACAAAACAAGAGCTCTTGGAAATGGAAAACAATGAAATTTTAAAAATAGCTCTTGGAAATTTTCTTCAAAAAAAATGAAGAACTCAGTATAACGGTTGGAAGAAAAAGGACGTCTCACAGAAAGTACAGCAGAGAAACAGAAGAAAACACTGAGAAGGCAAATCAGAGGGCCAGCCCAGAAGAGCCAATATTCAGTAACAGGGATTCCAGAAAGAGAAAAAGTGAAACCAACTCACTGGTTCAGAAAGATGTGTGTCAAAACTGAAGGACATGAACTTCCAGACTGAAAGGACCGGCTCCTTTCTAATGGATGGAAGTAGACCCTCACCAGTGGGAAGTTTCAGAACTCTGGGACCAGAGAAAATTCCACAAGCTTCTAAAGAGAATAAGTAGGTCTTGTCAGTAGGATTAGGAATCAGAATGCCTTCAGACTTCTCAAAGACAGCCTTGGAAGCTAGAAAATAATGCAGCGATGCTGTCAAAGGAGAGTCATTTCCAATCTAGAATTTCAGTCTAGAATTCGATACCCAGGAAAACTATCAATCAAGTGTGAAGGCAGAATAAAGACATTTCAGACTGGTGCTGTCCAAAATATAGACCTCCTGTGCACCCTTGTTCAAAGAACTATGGTGGGGGTGGTGGACTCGACCAGACCACGAGAAAGAGGAAACGTGGGACACAGGAAACAGATCAGAGGTAGGGGTGAGGCAAATGGGAGTCCCCAAGAGGGTGGTAGAGGAAGAGCTCAGCCTGACCACTGTGCACCAGACCTATAGGGCAACCAGCCCACCCTGGGGCCAGGTGACTCAAGGGACAGGCACATTGAGGACCTGCCACCAACATCGCTCTGCTACTGCAACACCTTTTGATGCCCAAGTACAGTGCTGAGAGCCTAGCCTTGTCTAGACTTTGCTTAAGCATGTAGTGAGGAAGTTCTGTGCTCTCTTCCATGTCCTGTTGCCCGGATCTACTGAGGGCTGTCATTACACCCACAAGAAGTATCTTTTGCTTTGACCTACCCCTGAGGGTCAGAGGTGGGCGATTTTGTGCCTAGAAGCAGAAACTCAAAGCAGCCCACTCATTCTGTGTTTTTGGAGATGTCCAGAACCTGGTCTGCCCAGATGCCCTCAGTAAACTCTCATGCCCCGACCCACTGACTTCCTGAAAAGAGCTCTTCTGAATGTGTGGCACCTTTCCCACACACATTCTTAAGTGTCTTGGCTCTCCTGTGAACACCCCTTGGTCTCACCTGGGCTCCAGCCGCTCCTTCACCTTGGCAATGGAGCGGACATAGGGCGTGATCTGCTTGGTGATGGTGGTCAGGTAGGCATTCTCCTGCTTCAGCTGGAGAAGGTCATGGAGCTGGGCTGTGGGAGCCAAGGCCAGAGCGTTGGGTCTTGTTGGCTTCAGGTTCTTACTGTCAAGCCTCATACCATCTAAACATCCCAACTACCTCAGCGATGGCCTCTTTAATTAAAGGGCAACGTGGGACTTGGGAAGGCATTCTGCTTCCTGAATCCTGACCTCACATGCATCATTTTGGGGCATTAGCAATTGTGGGGCAAAGTCAAGGACTATGGGGAAGAGCATGGGAGTTTGTATCTGGTTAGTGGGTAACTGACTTGCTGCCCCTGCCAGCACGTGGGTTAGCTCCAGGAAAGGGGTGCACCCAGCAGCAGTTGCCTGCCACCTTCGTAAATCTCCTGCTCGTTAGCCACCCGCTGGTAGGATTCCTCCCAAATCTGAAAGAGAAAGTGAGTTGGACGTTGCATACGGCCATGAGTTGGAATTTCCACTGGTGGCATTTCTGTCCTCCAGCTACTCAGGGCCGTAGGGCACCCCCAGCTAGTTCACGTGGTTCCAGGCGGCAAAGACCCCAGTTCCAGAACTTGACACACGAGGGCCTCATGTTGGACCAGGCCAAGGTCCTGTTTCTCTCCCCTTCCTGTCTTGGGGTAACCCATGTATAAGGTGCCAGGTGGGGCTAGGTGCCTGGGAAGGGGGTCGCTACCTCCTGGAAGACTGCTCTCATCCCCTCCAGGGAAGCGTACTCCGAGGCAATCTGCACGTCCACCTGCAGGGACTTGTGCAGGATGTCTCCCATGATCTCTGCCCTGATGAGCGAGTGGTGCTTGGTGAGGTCCCGGTGCAACTCTTGTACCTGGTCCTTCAGGTTCTGCATCTCTGCCTGCAGGCGCTGTGCAGGGAGACCCAATGAGTGCCTGTGGTTCCTGCGAGGCTGTGTTCACTGTGGGGGCCAGGTGGCCAGGACTAGATTTGGCCACTGCACTTTGGTGAGAAGGGGTGGGGCCTTCCCGAGCCCGCAGCTCCCTGGCCCCACTCACCCGGTAGGAGTCCTCATAGTGGCGGCAGTGCTCTGTGAACGGTGTATCCTCCCCCTCCGCCAGCAGCACCTTGGTGCTGATGGACCGGTGCAGCGTGGGCTTTTGGACCGGCGACCCCAGCATCTTTCCCACTGGGGAAGGGCAGCTGGGCCCCATCAGCACCTTGGGGCCTGAGCCCGCTGCTAGTCTGAGGAGAGAGCCAGTGTGAATGCAGATTGGGGGTGGGGGGGCTGGGAGGGTCTTCCCCTACTCCAGGCTCTCAGCCTCTTCCCCTGGACTGCCCGCCAGAACTACCTAAGGCCTCTGAAAAAGCCTCTGCAAGCCCCACCCAAGACCAAGGACATCAGCATCGTATTTTAAAAAACTCCCCAGGGAAGTGTCAACGTACAGACAAGAGTCCATCGGGACATGTCAGGCCTGGTCCGGAGTAAACTCTGTTCACTCACACATGGGACTTTGGACATTTGGCCTGATGCCCAGTCTCCCTTGACTGGGGCCCCCAGGCACATATATCCAGCTCAGGCATTTCTCCTAACTCCTCCTGTGTCTCTGGCTCTCCAGACTAAGGCCTGGAAATCAGGCCTTACCCCAAGCTGCCCCTTCCCTTCAGTCCCCATGCGCCCCGTTCTGGGTGGCGGATGCTGCAGTGGCAGCTGGGGACAGCCCCCGGCTCCTCCCCATCCTCCCCTAACCAGGCTCTGCGCCAGATTGGGCAGGGACTTCCAGCCTCTGGGGAGGGCGACAAGCAGCCAGTCCCCACTGCGACGGGTACCTTGTGCCGCCCCCCACAGCCCGTCCCTGCGGCAGGGAGGGCACCCCAGCTGCTCACGTGTTGGCGCCGCCCCCAGCACCTGTCACCCGGCGCGGCCCCAGCAGCAGCAGCGGCTCCAGGCAGCGCGCAAACTCGGCGCGGTGGTCGCTGGTGATCTGGGTGGCAGGGGTGGGTGGTGAGGCGGCCTTTTTACCCGCTGGTCCCACGGCCCCAGCCCAGCCCCCTCCACCGTGCACCTTGCTGTTCTGCGCTGGCCGGAGGTGCTGGGGACGTGTGACGATGCCCTGCAGCCTCTCCATCAGCTCCTGCAGCCAGAGGAGGGTGCTCAGGCCCATGTAGGGGGTGGGGGTGGGGGACGACAGTGAAGCCCCATGCCCCCCCCCCAAGGCAAGGCTGTCTTTGGCACTTCACCTGCTGTGCACTGGGGGCTGCAGCCCTTCCCTGGGACTGTCCCAGAACCCCCACACCACCCCAGCCCCCAAATCCACAGGAAAGTCGGGGGTGGCAGGGCTCCCGGTAGACTCTACACTTTGGGGGAGTGGAGGCTCATGCTCCCTTCCAGGCTTCGCTGTCCTTTTAAAAGGGACTCAGCTGGCCCCTAAATGGTTTGCAGATGATGGTGTGGAGGAGGGGAAGGTAAGCCCAGAGAGCCCTGGTCCAGCCAAAGTGGCAGGCTGCCAAGCCCTCAGGTGGCAGTTGGCTGTGCAGGGTGGGCTGCTGGTCGGAAGTGGGGACACCCTTCAGGAGCTAGGGAGACTCACATAGCCCAGGTCCAGAAACTCAGCCTTATTGGCCAAGCTGAGGAAGGAAGAGCAGATGACCAGGTGAACCTGTGGGTGGGGGGGGGACCCTACTCAGTACCTGGCCAGGGGAGGGAGGCCTCTGGGCTGGGGTGCCCAGCCCTGAACCCCCAGCTCCCCTTACCTGCAGGGTGGGCAGTAGAGTGGCCAGGTGGGACAGCTGCTCCTTGAACGCCTTGTCCTTCTCTTCGTATTGGCTGGGGGAGGGGCAGGCAGCCTCATCTCGGAGGGGAGGGCTGCTCACCCCCACCTAGCTGGGACCTCAGAAGTGGGAAGTTCCATCCCCCAACCACCTTTGTTCATCTTCCCTGTCAGCACTTCCTGCACCCTGAGCCACTCTGCCCTCTTCACCCTGAGGTCTTGCTCCCCAGGGTGGGGCAGGGTCTGCCCAGGTCCAGGCAGTGGGGCCAAGGGGCAGGGGGTGGAGACCCCGCCACCACTCACCTCTGCACAGCCTGCAGCAACAGCGTTTTCCTCTCTGCCAGTTTGTCCTGGGAGGGACAGCCTGCTTCTGACTGGGCATGCCCAGCCTGCCCCCTCCCAACACTCACCCACTCCTGGGGCCCAGCCGCACAGCTGGTTAGGCTGGCTGTGTCTCCGGCCTCCTAGCCCTTCCTTCCTGCATGCCCCCCCTCCCCCCGGCCTGAGAGCCCTGGTGCCCTCACCTGAAATGTCACCTCCTGGGGGGGGGGCGCCTTCCCGCTACCACCAGCCTGGGGCTGGACCTCACCTGGCCACGTGACTAAGTAACTCCCGGAAAGAGCTCCATGCTTGCTGCCCTGCCTCACCGCAAACGCCACAGGCGCGGGAGGTGGGGTGTTGTGGGTACCGGGTCATGGCTGGTGAGGATGCTCAGCCTGTGGCGGTCCAGTGCGCACAGCCCCTCACCTGCATGCTGCCGAAGAGGGCGTGGATGGCGGCCTCCTCCTCCGCCGCGCTGCGCCGCACCTCCTCCACCATCGCCTGCAGCAGCGCGATGGCCTCGCGTGTGGCCGTCTGCAGGGCCTTCACGGCCTGGGAACAGGGCGGCCTCAGCCTGGCAGGCGCGCACATTCCCGGGCCCCGGGGCGCCGGGCACCCCGCGCTCACCAGCACCGCCTGCTCCAGCCGCTCGCAGCCCTGCACGTAGGCTGACTCGAGGTCCACGCAGTGCGCCCGGCTCTCCCTGCGGGGAGCCCGCGCGTGAGCCCCGCTCCTGGCCGCCCTCCTGCCCGCTCACCTCCCGCTCTCTCTACCCACCCCTGCATGTCCCGGAAGCAGCGGATGCACAGCAGCGACTTCTTGTCGGTGGAGAACATGATGTAGGGCTCCGCGTGAAGCGCTGCGGCGGGGTGGGTGGTGAGGGCTCCGGGCAGGCCCACCCCGGCCCCCGGCCCCCCGGGCCCCGGCCCCGGCCCCGGGCCCCCACCCGGCACGCCGCACTCACTGCACTTCTGGAGCACATCGCGGCTGCGCTGGCCCAGGGCCACGATGTCGTGGCGCGCGAACATGCGTGCCCGGTGCGTTTCATCGCGGCAGCGCGCGCACAGCGGCTGCCCGCACGTGTTGCAGAAGTACGTGGTCTCTGCATCCTGAGGACGGAGGACCGAGCGCAGCCTCAGCCTGCCCACGGCCTGGGGAGCCTGAGCCCGCGCCTGTCACTGAGCACGTCAGTCTCAGCCTGGGGCAGGCATGTGGCTACGTGCAGCCCTTTCCTGTGATCCTGACGCCCTAATATACCCAGTTTACAGATGAGAAGAGACAGTGAAGGGGGGTGGGGCGTGGCAGAAACATTCTACCTACAACAAAATTTCAAACTTGAAGGCTTTTCCAGCCCACCTTGGCACCCTCAATATTGGCCAAATGACTGTGCCCACCCTGGCCATCTGGAGTCACCACGAGGCTGGGAGAGGAAAGGGGATGAGGGCCAGTTGTCCCCCTTCCCTAGGCCAGATCCGGGGCTGAGAGTCCAGGTCTTGGGCTGCAGCTGTGGCTTTGACCCCAGCAATGGCTATGAAAGCACAGACCCCAACTCCTTACTTTGGCATTCAAGGCCATTTCCTCCCCTGCTCTCCCTGCCTCCAGCCCCTAACCTCCTGCTGGTCATCGCTCTACTGCTGGAGCTCACCTATCCCAGTACTAGCCCAGCACACCCAGAGCTTTTGATCCTGCAGGGCTGTTCTCCTGGGACTTGGGGTACCCCACCCACCCACACAGCTTCCACAGGTCAGAGTCCCATGTGTTTTTCACAGCCCAGCCTGAAGCCTAGCCTCTGCTCCTTTCATAGACCCGGGGGCGGGGGGCCCGCGGGGAAGCGGGTGGCAGGAACACCTCTCCCCACTAGCACATTGTCCTCACTTCCCCTTGGGCTGCAGGTAGCTGCAGACAGCTCCCCAGGTAGCAGTGGGTCCTGAAGGACAGGCCCAAGCCTGTGCACTGGACCGCCCTTCCTGGAGGTCACAACTCCACCCTGAGTTGGGGACCAGTAAGATCTCCCCAAATCAAATGACTTTAACCTCTGCCACTATCTGCTAGTGCTTCCAGTCACTTATTCTGGACCTCAGTCTCCCCACCTGTAAAATGGGGCCCACATTTGGGATCCAGGGTGCCTTAGGTGTTGGAGAATCCACTGACGGGTAATGGTCTAAGGACATGTTGAGCGCACACTGGGAGCATCAGGGCCGTCAAACCTGGCACCCTCGGTCCCGGCCCACCCCCAGGCATCCCTGCCTGCTTGCTGCACTCCAGGTCACAGTTGGCACAGTGCACCACCTCCGTGCCATCCCCTGAGCTGTCCACCAGGAACTGCAGCAGCCGATCCACCGGAGGGAGCCCGCTGGGGCCCTTCACCACCGTCTGGTGTCTGTGGAGAAGCTACAGCCAAGATCCAGAGGCCCCTTCCCCACAGCTCCCTATCTCCATTCCCACCCCCCACATTCCAGGCTGGAACTAAAAATAGGGCCTGGCATCTGCTAGAAATATCTCACCCAGTGCTCACTCTGACCCTGTCCCTCCCTCTGCCCCGTCCTGGGTGAATCCTGGGGACCCTTGGTGTTGGTGGCAGCCTGGAATGTCAAAGGTGGAAACCTCCCCCTCAACTGCCTCTCATTGCATTGCACAAATTTAGGGACACCACTAATAACTTGAGCCAACATAACCTGCTTATGTTGACCTAAGACTCAAGGGATCCCCAAAGTGGATTTCTGTGAGTGTTATGACCACTGTGCTGAGATCCTGTACCGTAGCAGCACTGCGAGGCGACATGACCTATGTTCTAGCCCCGCTCTTGCCTCCGGACTTTCTTTGTTAGGTCTTTGGCCCGTCACTCCAGGCCTCGGTTAACCTGCTCTGTATAATGGGCGGGAGCCTGCGCACTATGGTGCGGAGAGGTGCGGGCTGGGTGCGGCGCAGCCAGAGCTTTGCCTTCCCTACACCTAGTTCCCCACTCACACGGAGCCAATCTCCCCCAGGGGTGGCGGGTGTCTGTTGGGGCTTGGAGGCACTCACTGGCACAGCGGGCAGGCGAGGCGGCCATCGGTGGCGCGGCCGCGCAGGCAGCCGGCGCAGAAGTCGTGGAAGCAGTCCAGCAGGCACGGGCGCTCGAACTGTGCGTGGCACAGCGGGCACACCAGCGGGTGGCCGCTCGCAGCGTCCAGGGCGCCCAGGCCCTCCAGGGGCGCGAAGATAGCTCCCGACATCTTCTGGGAGAGCTCAGGAAGGCGGCGGGGCGTGTCCGATGCGGGAACCAGGCCGCGGAGTCCGCGCCAGCCCCCACGTCCCCCTCGGCCCCCGCGAGCGGCTCCCTCCTCTCTACCCGGCCCGCACCCGACAGGGCGTCCAGCGGTCGTGGAGCGCTGCGGTTGGGAGCGCCCGGAGCAGGGAGAACCGGCAGGAGGCGTGCGGAGGGGTCCTGTGCGCGCTCCCCGCCTCTCCCGCGCCCCCTTCGTGGCCCTGGAAGGTCAGACCTGGCAATGCGTCCTATCCAACGTCTAGCCTCCCCTGCTTCCACTTTGCCCACCGCACTCCCTCACTCCCACCCCAGGAATTCCCCTCCGGGTGTCCTCTGGGTGACCTGCAGGCGACACCCCTTCCTCGCCGGGCCGCAGCACGGCTCGGGCATGGTGCTCCCGTCCATCCTTCCCAGGCCGGCGGCTGCGCCTCGCCCCGAGAGCAGAGGCGGGAACACCGAGGCTGGAAAGACCTGCGCGGGGCGAAGGTCCGAGGCTCTGACTGGCCCCCGCCCGGGACGACTGAGCCCGGAGCCGCGGGAGCGCCGCGCAGGGCGGAGCCCGAGGACCCTGACTCTGGGCTCCTCCGGGATGCGGAGGCACGCGGGCTAGACCCGCTCTCTCCCTGCGGACTGGGGCCGGGACGCGAGTGAGTCTGCGCGTCCCCATTTCTTCCACGGCCAACTGGGGGCGCCAGAGAGCAGCGGCCGCCCCTCCGCAGACAGCCGGGTGCTGGAGAGAGCGCCTGGGCGGGGGAGGTGGGGGTGGGGTGGGGGTGGGGGTGGGCTGGGATCCCAGGCCTGCCTCTGGCCGGTTGGGGTCTCGCGGCCAAGTCACTGACCTCTCAGAGGTGAAGCAGGGCCGGCCTCTCGGTGATGCGCGCGAGCTTAATGAAGTGAAATGCGCCTACTAGGCTTCTAAATAATTAAGGTCCCCACCCCCATCACCAGCCGAGTTCCCAATAAGAAGGGGTGGGCTTGGGAGGGAGAGGAGGTTCTGAGCCTTTCCGGCAGGGCTCCCTCTGCTGTTCTTGGCCTGGCCAGTGCTTGTTTATCCCAGTGTTGTTTTCTAGAGTGCCTTCCATCTTCAGGTCATTATCAGCCTTCTCTGCACGTGTTATTCTGAGCTCTGGGAAAGCAGCCTCTGTCTCTGCCTCTCTTGAAATCAGAGTCAAGCCCAGAGCCTGACCCACAGAAGGTGCTCTTACTAATCAGTTAGAAAAAGCTAGTAATTAATATTCAAGCTGGGTTTTGAAGGATGAGTAGGTGTTTGACAGGGGAAGAAAGGAAGTGAATTCTAGGGGTAAACCACCTGTTCTCTTAAGGGTCCTCTCTACTCCGGGTTCCATTTGTGCTCCAAGCAGCAATAACTGAAATAACAATGGCTAATGTTGTGGGCCAAGGTACTATTCAAAGTTCTTTTACTAGTATTAATTCACCTAATCCTGAACAACAGCCTCAGAAAGTAGAAAATGTTCCCCTAGTGAGTGGTAGAGCTGGTATGCAAAACTGGCGGAGGCTTTATAAATGAATTATGCAGCAGTTTCCCTCAGGAGGGGCAGTAGGAGGTGGATGTTCACTTTTTTTTTTTAAGATTTTTATTTATTTATTTGAGAGAGAGAGAGAGTGAGTGAGAGAGAGCACAAGCAGGGGAAGAGAAAGAGGGAGAAGCAGACTCCCCACTGAGCAGGGAGCCTGATGTGGGACTCGATCCCGGGACACCAGGATCATGACCTGAGTTGAAGGCAGCCGCTTAACCTACTGAGCCACCCAGGTGTCCCTGGATGTTCACTCTTAATAAGCAGGCTTATTTAATCCATCCATTCTTATCTTCATCTGTTACTGAGCAGAGCCATGGGCCATACACATGGAAGGGAACACAGCACAAATAGACAAGTATAATAATGGCAGACTGTGGGGCGCCTGGGTGGCTCAGTCGTTAAACGTCTGCCTTCGGCTCGGGTCATGATCCCGGCGTCCTGGGATCGAGCCCCGCATCAGGCTCCTTGCTCACCAGGATGCCTGCTTCTCCCT
Source organism: Callorhinus ursinus (assembly GCF_003265705.2). Taxonomy (NCBI): domain Eukaryota; kingdom Metazoa; phylum Chordata; class Mammalia; order Carnivora; family Otariidae; genus Callorhinus; species Callorhinus ursinus. The sequence continues at coordinate 32,887,273 of NW_027397080.1, forward strand.
CTCCCACTCCCCCTGCTTGTGTTCCCTCTCTCGCTGTGTCTCTCTCTGTCAAATAAATAAATAAAATATTTTTAAAAAATTAAAAAAAAATAATGGCAGACTGTGCTAAATGCTCCAAAGAAAATTATCAGGATGATGTGAAGGAGGGCAGTTGGGAGGGCACACTAGGTAATCATGGGCAGAGAGGGGCACCGAGCCTGAGACCTTGCAGGACAAGAAGAAATCAGATACAAGAAAAGCCACAAAGAGTTCAAAGCAGAGGGAGCAACAGGTACAAGGCCCCAGAAGCTGGAAAAAATGTCAAGCCAAGTACAGTAGACCGATGTGTGTGAGACTCAGGACCTCAGGGTTGGGGTGGTGCTGAGGATGGAGGGGGTGGGATGAGGAGCATGGGTTTCAGTGTGGGGAGAAGGATGAGGGGTGGAGTGAGGTCATGGGGGGGGGGTTGGGTCTACTTGACCTTCTAGACTAGAGGTATCAAGGAGACCATTGGTTGTATGTGAGGAGTCTAGGGACACTTGGGGAGTTATACTTAAAGGCATGATCTTGGGTCATAACAAAGGTCAAGTGCAGATAAAGATGAGGGGAGCTGTGTGCCCTGAGGCCCTTCAAGCCCAGGGAAGGGGAGGGAGCAGCAAGGAGATGGAGAAGGAGTGGCCAGTGAGGTGGGAAGAGAGCGAGGAGAGGGTCCCAGGTCCTGGGGTCCCAAGGAAGAAAGGTCAGCAAGGAGGAGGGAGTGACCCACGGTGTCAGATGCTGCTAGGGAAGCAGGAAGAGGTTGGAAACCGGACCCTGGTCCTGAGCAGGGGGACATCACCAGTGACCTGAGTGAGAGCTGTCCCCATCACCGGGGCGCAAAGGCCTGACCAGAGTGGGTTCAACAGACGATGGGAGGACAGTGCACAGAGGCAACGCTTCCAAGAAAATTGGTGCAAGGAGATTGTCTTAGTCCATTCAGGCTGCTGTAACAAAATACCACAGACTGAGTGGCTTCAACAGCAGAAATTTCTCACAGTTCTGGAGCTGGAAGTCCAACATCAATGTACAGAAGGATTTGGCTCCTGGTGAGAGCCCAGGGTCCTCTTCATGGCTTGTAAGTCAGCCACCCTCTCACTCTGTCCTCACAGAGAGAGCCAGATCTCAGGTCTACTTTTTTTTTTTTTAAGATTTTATTTATTTATTTGACACAGAGAGAGAGAGAGAGAGAGTGTGCACAAGCAGGGGGGAGGGGCAGAGGGAGAGGGAGAAGCAGGCTCCCCACTGAGCAAGGAGCCCCATGGGGGGCTAGAACTCACCACCTGGGGGTCAAGAGTTGCACGCTTCACCGACTGAGCCAGCCAGGTGCCCCTCAGGTCCATTCTTTCCCTTATGAGGGTGCCAATCCAATCATGGAGCCCCACCCTCATCTAAACCTAATCAGCCACCAAAGGCCCCACCTCCTCATACCGTCACTTTGGGGGTTGGGGCTTCCACTATGAATTTTGGGGGGATGCATTCAGTCCATAGCAGGGAGAAAAGAAAAGGGGTGGTAACTGATGGGAATGTTAGGAGATCAAGAGACTGCCTTTCTTTTTTAAAGATGGGAGATATTAAATAATGATTAATCCCCAAGTGTCAAGCTGGTCTCTGATGGGAACAAGGGCTCTTGTTCCGAGGTAACAGTGGGTGGGGTGGGATGGCGGTTCCTGGATGTTGCTGGGTGGTTAGATGTGGGCGTGTCTGAATACTCTCTTTGGATTGCTTCTTTGTTTCCAAAGAAAGAGCAATGGAGGGGCACCTGGGTGGCTCAGTTGTTAGGCATCTGCCTTAGGCTCAGGTCATGACCCCGGGGTCCTGGGATCGAGCCCAGCATCGGCATCGGGAAGCCTGCTTCTCCCTCTCCCACTCTCCCTGCTTGTGTTCCCTCTCTCGCTGTCTCTCTCTCTCTGTCAAGTAAATAAATAAAATCTTAAAAAAAGAAAAGAAAAGAAAAGAAATAGCAATGGAAGTCATCAGCTGAGAGAGAGGCTGGGGAAGACGGGCTGGCATTCTGACCAGAGGTGGCAAATAGTCACTTAGGAGAGGATGCTTGGATTGTCAGGCAGCCTCAAGGGCTTGCTGGGGTTGGGAGCTCTATCAGCCAGGAGAAAGCACACCAATTTTTTAATAGAATTTAATGTAAAGGATTGTTAAGTAGGTATAAAGACTGGTAAACTAGTTAATGGAAGGGGTGAACAAGAGCAGTAGCAACCGTAGGAAGCAGCTGCCACACCTAGGGTGGTTTTATTAAAATGTAGGAGCTTAAAGGACGGGCCCCAGGGAGTTGATATCTTGGCGGGGGGTCGTGCAGCTGGGTTGGGCTGGGGTCTCTGGGGAGAAGAAAGGAGACTGGTTCTCCATGTGTTGGAGTAACTGCAAACTGGATTCAGCTACTGTTTCTGGAATGTGCCATCCAATGGCCACTACCAGGATGAAGAAGCAAGAGTGGGTGACATTGACAGAAGAGGAACAAACAGGAAGCAAACAGGATGATGCCCCTCCAGCCCCTACTGAAAGAACAAGAACGGCAGCAGCCTGCAAAGCAGGAATGTGGTTTGCAGGCAAGAATAGCAGGATGGGTTCGGTACTTGGTCACCGGGCACAAAAGGCCTGAGTTTAAGCCTAGACCAGTCAGTATGGTGTGTTTCCTCCAACTATTGTAAGCCAGGATTGGATTTCTGCCAGATGAGGACATTGCAGCCAGGTGCGTGGAGGACGCATGCAACTGAGTGGTTACAACAAAGGACCCCAGGATGTAACTGGTAAGGACAAGAGGGGGTGAGGATGGGTGGAAAGCAGTCCAGTGGATCGTAGGCCTGGGGATGAAGACCCCCCGCTACTCAACTTGTGGCGCATAGAACCCCACCACCAGCAGCATCTTCGGGGAGCTTGTGAGAAATGCAGAATCTCAAGCCACTGAGACCCACTGAATTGGAATCTGCATTTTGAGGAGATCCCCCCCGGTGATTCCTGTCTACGTGCCAGCCTGAGAAAGGCAGGCACAAGAATTTTTGGAACTGGGAAACTACAAGGCACGAGCTGGAAAGCTAGGTGGTGACGATCGGAGGGTGGGCGGCTCGTATTTGAGATGGCGGAGGGGTCAAACTGGAGCGTGCACCTGCCTGCAGCAAGGAGGGCTAGCCCTGGGAGATACCGCCCCTGGGTACCTGCTTCAAGGCTGGGCACTTCAGGTAGGAAGAAGCCAAAGTGCATCTCGGGCATTAGTACCCCAGGACCAGAAAGGCCTCACCTCCCCAAGTTGGTGGGTTCGACTCCCATTCCACTAGCTGGTGATACATGGTTTCGTGAATTTCCTTATTTCTTTTCTCTTTCCAAAACTTTCAAAAAGTAGAGCGAACCCCTTCATTTCTCTTTGGGCTCGTCCAGCCTAGCTCCCCCCCTCCGATCGCAGTGGGACAGGCCACCCGGCCTCCTTCCTCCCCCCTCCCCCCGCCCCGGCCTGCAATAGGACGGGCTTTGCATTCGGGGAAAAGCAATCGCTCCCCGAACGTACAGAACAGGACGAAACGGTGGCGGCCGAGGGGCGTGGCAGAGCTATTGGTACGGCCTGAGCCCTGCGTGCTCTGCGCGCTGCGGGCTCTTTGCGTCTGCGTAGTGCGCCCACCTCCCTTTCTGCCTCCGCTGCCGCCATGGCGCCCGTGGTTAGTATGGCTCCGCGTGAGGCCTCTGCTCTGGGCAGGCACGTGGGCTTCGCTGGCCCGGCTCCTGCCCGGCTCGCACGGGACGACGCTCTGCAGAGTCCGGCCGGGGCCGGGCTGGCAGGCCGGCTGGAGCGAACCAGGGCCGCTCCGGGGACCAGCACGTTGTGGGCGGAGGAGGCCGCGGCCTGGGGCGCGAGAGGAGCCCCGGAGCTCTCGGGAGGCCGCGGCTCGGCCTCGGGCCCTTCTCTACGGCCAGCGGGGAGCTGGAGCGCCCAGGCTGCGGCCTGGGCCCTTGGGAGCCCGGCCGGCGTGAGGCAGCCAGGGTCTGGGCCTGGCTACCTGGGCGGAGGGCGGGGAGGAGGTAGGGGACCTGCCACCCTCGGGAGCCGCGCATCCGGGAAGCCTACGGCCGGGACTCGGGGACCAGTGGGAAGGGGGCCTGGCCGGCTTGTTTTCAGAGAGAGGCTTGGGTTTGGGGACCCTCGCAGCGTGCGTGGAGGAACTTCGTTCCTCGGGGCACACCTGTACGGACCCTATGTGGTCTAGGGCAAGGCCCGGCTCCATTCAGTTCCAGCCGGGCGGGCATCTGGCCGTGTGGCGCCCTCATGTCACTCCACCTGCAGCTCGCCGTCCTCACAGGTTGCGTCGAGCAAGTCGTGTTCCTGCCCCCCTTCTTTGTTGCGACACCCTTGTTAACATTTTCGGTTCACCTAACTCTTTCTGCCTGAGCAGGTTTTTAATGCCTATGCATTTGTATGCCTTTGGTTTAAAACCTTGATGGAAGGTTTGGAGCCCATTGTGGGCAGGTCCTTTACTAGCTGATGTGTCTGTGTCGGGGCTAGATCTTACAGCAACCCTTTTGATCGTTACTAGGAAGAGACGTCTTGAAAAGAGATAAGTGATGTTTGCAGAAGCTAAATGTTTGAAAAGCTGACCCAGTCAGATTTTAGATGAAAGTCTTCTAAAACAGGAAGGGAGACCAGATGTGTTCTTGGAAAAGTCTTTTTAGATTCTGTGAGGCTTTTTGGAGTGGACGCATAGGCGGGTAGGTAACGTTGTACAGATGCTTTTTTAGTGGTGTTGGAGTTTGCAGAGGGAGAAGACTAATGGAAGCTTTGTGAGTAAAGGAGCTGGATCCTTGTAGGGTGTGCTCAGACTGATGGTTTAACTCATAACGCAGCAGTTGATGGTGTGTTGTAATTAGAACCTAAGTTTTAGCCTTATCTCGTCCCAACTGGCATAGATGTGTTGGTAGGACGTTCAGTTCCCTAGGAGGTAGGTGAGATAGGATTAAGGGAGAACAGCTTAACTGGATCGGGACCCCTAAGTCTGGAGAGTTAGGACAAGTATTCATTTCAGATTAAAATTGTTTCAGGTGTGCAAGACATTTGTATGCCTGCCCTAATCCCGGAATAAAGTGAGTGACGCTTCATTTTGGAAGTTTTATGGTAAATAAAAGGAAATGTTCCTTTTATTGTGGTTCGTAAGATAACAGACCTTCATGCCCATAGATTGGGGAGGCTGGAAAGTGTAAATGGGCCAAGAGTGCTAGAATGATGTGCCCTTCAAAAGGGCATGACTCCAGGCCCCGAAGCTTGCAGAACAGTATCTTGGGTATTGCCCCTGGACACTCCTGGGTAGAGCACAGTGTCTGGGCAGGTTTCTTGCTTGGCTACCTGGCAAGGGAGCACAGCTCCACAGGTTTTGCATTTGTATGGGCTTTTCCATCTCAGGCATTTTTGGTTTTGTTAACTTTTTGGTGGTTGGGGGAGGGGGGGCTGGTTGTGCCTTCATCTCTTTATCATTTGTGTACCTTCTTAGAAAAAGCTTGTGGCGAAGGGGGGCAAAAAAAAGAAGCAAGTTCTGAAGTTTACCCTTGACTGCACCCACCCTGTAGAAGATGGAATCATGGATGCTGCCAATTTTGTAAGTTACACCCTTGATGCCACTCAGGACAGTAATGAACCTTCTGGGATGTTGCTGAGAAAACCTACCTGCCAGAGCACATTTCCGGTCTCAGGCTCATAGGCAGCCCTGCAGTTCTGGCTCTGTGTGCAACCTTGGAACTTGGTCTGGTTATTTGTTTCCAAGTCTAGCTTTTTCTCATGTGTGTCAGTGGTGAGGAGTAAACATCAGTGCTAGAGAACTACCTCAGTTTCTTCTCCCTCTTTCATTTTGTTTCCAAAAACGAATTTACTTAAAAGTTCCCAGGGAACAGCAAACTCCACTGGACCCAGTGCCCCCTTTGCACTTGGGTGTGTTTAAGCATAAGCATTGGGCCCTGATCCTCACGGGACGAGGGGTTGCCTCCCCTGGGCCTGACTGCTGGACAGATGGCAGCATTTCTTCAAGCTTCCCATCTTGTTAGGTATCAGAGCTGCAGTGTTTATGTTAAAATATCCCGCTTGCTGACTTGTGATTGGAGCTTGTTTTTTCCACACGCTGCTCGGTACTGATACTTTGCCCCTATGTTTGGCCTCATCCCCCAATATTTTTCTGTTTCAGTTATATCTAGAAAAATTAACCTCAGTCCCACATTTTGACTCTGCAGTGTGGTTTTCGCAGTTGACTTTTCCTATTCCGTAGCCACACCTGGGGGTTCAGACTTCTTGTGCAGAGCCTTCTGACTCCTCATTTGCTCCTCCTTGCCAAGATAATAGCATTAAAACAAGAATAATTTCAGGTGAAAAAACCTAAAGACTCAGCCTATGGCCACTAATTCCATTGAATGGAATTCCAGTAACCTCTTGTGTCCCTGTCCCCAGGAAGTCCCCGAATCGGCTCCTTAGTCTCTTCTTTTTGCAGTGACTTCTTATTTTCTCTGGGGCCTCTTTTCCCTCCTAACCTTTGTGGCTTCTTCCAGTTTGTGTCTGTGATGGCCCTGCCCTGGTGTCCTTTCCCTCTGCCTTCTCTACACTCACTTGTATATATGATTATTTTTCTTTCTAGAAGTTTCTGTAGGATAAAAAACTTGAGTCATTTATGAGTCTCAGATGCAAATGTCGGGATTTCTGACCTAGTCACTCTACCCTGTGCTCAGTTAACATATGGTGTATTGGAAGATTTTTTAATTTTTATTTATTTATTTTTTTTATTTTTTAAAAGATTTTATTTATTTATTTGACAGAGAGTGAGAGCAGGAACACAAGCAGGGGGAGTGGGAGACCGGAGAAGCAGGCTTCCCGCCGAGCAGGGAGCCTGATGCGGGGCTCGATCCCAGGACCCTGGGATCATGACCTGAGCCGAAGGCAGTCGCTTAACGACTGAGCCACCCAGGCGCCCCTAAATTAAAAAAATATTTATTTATTTTTTAAAGATTTATATGTATTAATTTGAGAGAGAGACAGAGCACAGGCCTGGGGGGAGGGCAGAGGGCAAGGGACAAGCAGACTCCTGCTGAGCCTGGAGCCCCATGCGGGGCTCCATCCCAGGACCCATAGATCATAACCTGAGCAGAAACCAAGAGTTGGATGCTTACCTAACTGAGCCACCCAGGCACCCCAGCGTATTGGAGTTTTTAAAGAGGATTATAGGGGTTTGGGGCTGAAAGGGACTTCATATCCTTGCAAGAGCAAGAAAACCAAACATTCCTTTTATTTTTATCTTCTTTCTTTTCCTTCCTTCCTTCCCTTCCTTCCGCCCACTCCGGGGCGCCTGGGTGGCTCAGTCGTTAAAGCGTCTGCCTTCAGCCCAGAAGGCTGGGATTGAGCCCCGCATCGGGCTCCTTGCTCTGTGGAAAGCCTGCTTTTCCCTCTCCCACTCGCCCTGCTTATGTTCCCTCTCGCACTCTCTCTCTTTCTACCTGTCAAATAAATAAAATCTGGGGGGGGGGGGAAACGTAGGCTCTATGCATGCTCCACCAACGGAGCCAGCCAGGTGCCCCCAGAGTCCTTTTTAACAGAGACTCCTGAAGTCCATGTAGTTGGATGACCTGTCCAGCCTTCCATGGGGAACTAGCGTCTCTGGGCTCCTGGACTGCTGTCCGCGTGCTGTGCGTGCACAGGGCCCCTGAGCTGATGAAGAATTTGGGTTTCTGCATGTTTTGCTCCTTGTACCAGGTTAAAGACTTCTTCCTCTGATGGTACTGAGAGCAGTGCCTTATAGTTCTTAGGTTCAGAAGCTGTAGGTACTTTGTAACAGTTTGGCCCTAGGTTTCCTGTCTTGTCTTACTTTGGCTTTTCAGTCAAGCCTTTTGTATAAAGGCGCATCTGACCTTGTGTGGAAGCTGGCAGGTACGTTCATGCTGGGATGTTTTCATGTTCTACACGGAGATAAAGGTCAATAGTGCCATTTTCTAATTGCTCTTAGATTTCAGACCTTGTATTAATAGCTGAAGATTGGCTATAATTTTTTTAAAAGACTGAACATTTGAAAAACAACTCTTTGTTCGGTGTTAGGAGCATAAAAACATGCAAGGGTCTAATGAGTGGGTGGAACTCTCACTTCACTAATTGATTGATTTGACGATTTCCACAGGAGCAGTTTCTTCAAGAGAGAATCAAAGTGAATGGAAAAGCTGGGAATCTCGGTGGAGGGGTTGTAACAATTGAAAGGAGCAAAAGCAAGATTACTGTAACTTCTGAGGTGCCTTTCTCCAAAAGGTATGGGACAGATGAGTGTGACCTGCCGGCACCCTAGCACTGTGTTCCGCCCCCACCCCAGAGGGATACTGCTGCCCCAGAGTCATTCGGGCTTTGCTGCAGCTGTTAATTCCTAGAATGGGGCCCAGTGCAAGGAGGCAGTGAATGAATGAATGTTATGGGGGTTAAAAGCATTCAATTTTTGATAGTTTTAAAAATTTCGTTTTTCACGGACTGAGGTATTTCAAGCAGTAGAGATGCTCAGACCTGCTTAGTATTAAAAATGAGAATATTGCTTCTTTTGCCTCTAGGTCACAGTTGAGGAGCTTTCGTTTTTATTTTACTGAAGTGTAGTTGACATACAGTGTTGTATTAGTTTCAGGTGTCCAGCCTAGGCATCGATTCTCTACATTATTCAGTGTTCACCATAGTGTGCTTTCTTTTTTAATTCTATTTATTTTCCCTGTAAGTGCTAGTATCATTGGGTGAGGACTCTGAGATCTCAGTGTAGACTGAAGCCATCCTTTTAATTCCTGTGGGCCTGTTTTCTAAGTCAGAGACCCCAGTTCACTTAGCCTGCGGTATTACACGGTGGTTACAAGCAGTCGGACCTGTTTATACCTGGCTCCTAGCCCAGAGCCAGCATATTCTTAGGAACTTTCAATCAAATGAATCAAGTAGTCGGAAATTTGAAGTTGTATTAGGACAGACAGTATAGTTCAGCCTTTGCTTTTTAGCTTTAATTATTATTGGTCAAGAAATGACTTCCTATTCTGCCTGGCTCGAGTTCTTTTTATTTGTGCAGAAGGAGATCTGATACCATGAGAGACTGGTGCAACAATAGGGTCTCCAGGGCGTACAAAGCCTACAACTCTGGGCTTCCGCAGAGCTCATGGGGGAGATGCTGTGATCTTCGTGACCCGTTTCCACGCTTACCAACCTGGCGTGAGAATGGCTGCTAGCACCCCTTCCGTTTTCACAGATGCCTGTTTGTCTCTAGTGTGGGAAGACTGGAGCCTTCGTCTTCATCACTTTCCTCTCGGTGACGATAGTTTGACTGTCTTGTAGCGTTCTAGGTGTTCCTACTTGAGGACCTTTTCTTGTCTCCGAACTTCTGTAGCTTTTTCCCTAGTTTCTCGAGGTTCTTTTATGACAAATTTTAAACGACCGGAAATTAACCCCCTCCTTACCGGAATACTATGTGGTAGAAGAAATAAATGACAGAAAAGAATACTTTTTAGATGGAACGACCAAATTGATTTATTTTTATATAGGGAAAAGAGGATAGAATTGAACTGAGATCTTCACATCTTTGTGAAGATTGCTTTGTTGACAAGTAACACTGTTGAACAGAACAGTATTCATTTCTTGGAGATGGTGAGTCTGTTGGGGTTCATTAATACTTGGGTCCTTGCTCATAGGCCAGTTTCCCTGTGCATCTCCTTTAGTCCCCATAACGGTTGGAAGAGATGGTAAGTATCAGGAGTTTCATTTCATAGAAGGAGAAACAGGTTTGGAAAGGTTAACTTGCCCAGCAGTGACTTGGCTTGGTGTTCTATTCCCTCTTCTCTTTATGGGTTTGGGAAGATGCCCCGGGGCCTCAAGAGTAGGCAGGTGAGAGAAGAAACCAGATTGTAGGCTTTGCGTAGTAGTTGGCATGTTGAGCCCAGAAGCCAGTTGCTGCATTGATAGAAAGAGCGAGTTTTCTAAGCAGTTTGCTGTGGTGACTGCTTAGCCGTCTCCCAGGGCACAGCAACCACACTGAGACTGCGTGCTCTCACCTGCAGAGAGGGGGCCAGGGCAGGGCAGGGTGCGTCCTTTTCCCCAGGAGTTGGGTAGGGAGCGTCCCATCGTAGAAGTGAGCGTATACAGCAGCCCAAACAAACAATCCGATCATCTGAACAACCTCAAAAGGAGGTTCGAATCCACGAGGTGTGATGTATGGGAAGTACTTGGAGCTCAGAAACCCGGTGACTTCTCAATAAAAAGATACTAAGATTGTGTGCTGAATTGTTAAGTTACTACCATGATACCTTTCTCCAGTGGTCACTAAAAGCCACTTCGTAGGTGTTTTGCTGTTTAATGGACAACTTATATCTACTTTTCTGTTCTCAATTTTATTGCCGGTTTAGATGAAATGTGGGTGATATTTTTGGCCTTATCTTTGCCGTTTTTGAATGGTGGGAGAACACCCTGAATTGTAGCGATTTGAATGCACGGGTTTCATAAAAGGCGCAGTGTTTGAGAATGCTGGGAGGCCCTGTGGTGGAGTTCTCAAGTGTTCTTTCTCTGCAGGTATTTGAAATATCTCACCAAAAAATATTTGAAGAAGAATAATCTCCGCGACTGGTTGCGCGTAGTTGCTAACAGCAAAGAGAGTTACGAGCTGCGTTACTTCCAGATTAACCAGGACGAGGAGGAGGAGGAAGATGAGGATTAAAACGCGTTTATCTGGAATATTTTGTATGAGTTCTTAAATAAAACTTGGGAACCAAAATGGTGGTTTTCCTTGTATCTCTGCAGGGTGGATCGAACAGAAAATTGGAGACCGTAGTAAAAGCTTCACTTGGGCTGCCGTTCACTTATTTGTAATTAGACTTTTTTCCTGCTTGAAAATTTTAGTTTTTTTGTGGTAAGAAAAGCAAAGTAAGAGGTAAGCTCCTTTAAGGGAACTGCCAGTGATTTGACCTTGAGCAAGTGGTTAAGGGTGTGGAAATGTGCGCCCTTCAGTTAGTCACTATTTTACTTCAAAAAGCGGGACAGTTTTATCTGGTGCTTTACTCAAAGATTCGGGTATACCATCGTCGGGACTCCTAGTTCATTGAGCAAAACCAGCGACTTCTTCAGGGTTCTCTTGCAGGAAAAAGGTAGTGTTGGTAAAAGAGCAGGGTTCTGGGGCATTTACTTCAGTTTTTGGTTACAAATTACTTGCACACAATGACTATGTTAATCCTTTTCCTGTAGAAATAAAATGTCCTTTGGCGCTGCTGCATATTCTCCTACGCTCCAGGAAAGAGTCCTGGAGGGCGGTTATGGAAGTCCCAGGTTTTAAATTAAGTAAACATGCACAAAACTGAATTTGTAAACAATCACGGTTTCTACGGCTCCGCAACGAACTGTCCCTCTGGCCCCCAGCAGGGGGAGCTGGAAATGAGCAGTAGTAGAGCTTCCAGAGATGGACATCTGTGCATCTCCCCAGGATCGCAGCCTTTTCACGGGGTGGGCGCCAAGGAGAAGCGATCGAGGGGCAGTTCATGCTGAGGAGATGAGGGAAAACGACGTGCCCAGGGAATGGTCCCTTCTGTGCCATTTGGGCCATGGCTGGATTTAATGTCAAGTAATTCTACAGACTGACATGAATCAGGGCTAGATGAAAGTGGGATTTTGTTGCCTCACGTGCAGAGGCTAGAGGTCTGTGAAAGGTTACTGAGTTGTAAAGAAGTCATTGTCGTGAGAGCGACTTTGAAAAGAGACCCTGATGCCTTATGGTGCCCTTCCGAAATCTAAACAATTCTGCAGAAATGTGTGCATTGTCTTAAAATTATAGTGTATGAAACCATGTTAAGGTTTGCCCACAGCTAATTTCCACACCTGAAATTCTTGGGCTCTGCTAGCTGCAAAGCTGGAAATTAAATGTTGGAGTCCTACCTTTGCTCCAAATTAACATTTGGTGCTTCTTGGATTGAATTTAACATGTTGAGTCTTTGCAATTTCATTTGTGGTAAAGGCTCTAGCATTTTCTATTTCTATGCAAATTTCTTGTAGTGGAATTGTTTGCATGTTTGTCCACCCTAGGGCAAGGAGAGGTTTCTTTCCAATGTAACTGAGGCATCAGCTGGTTTCTGTCCCTTACCCTGAGCATTAACTTTGTTAGTAAGTTTATGACCTGGGTTTGCAAATTGTACTTGTTTGTTGCATCGATGTTCACCTGTGGTGATTTTTAGTTTCATTGTAAAAATATTAACCCTGGGTGGAAATTAGCATAGAAGTTTTTCTTTTTTTTCTTTCAAACTACTTCCAGGTTTTTAAAACTTGTAATAAAATTGAAACTCATTGGTTTTTCTATGCCTTTTTGAGCTCTTGTAATTGAGTTTTGATCACATTTTATATTAAAGTGGCTAACACATGGCTACTCATTGTGGAAGGCTTTTTTTTTTTTTTTGGTAAGGATTGGCATGTTAATCTATTTAGCAACATTGTTTTCCCTACTAATTGCTGTACGAACAATGACCTTGGTCTTCGTTAAGCCAGAGAAGAAAATGTGTCCTTCATTCCCATTTTCTTTACCTTTGTTGTGCCTCAGCGAGATTCTGGAGTTGGTCATAACTGAACTGTCCGTGTAGAATTTATTTCGATCCAGAGCTGAGAGGATAACTTCGCAAAGATGACTTTTTCTGACAGAAGCTTTGTAGTGGGAGACCTGAATTACTTTACACCCATTACATCTGGACCGCATTTAGACCACTTTGCTTTTTAGCTCTTGACTCCTGACCTACCCGCCTGATGGGAAGTATTCATGGCACAGGAAGAGAGTGGGTGGGTCACGAAGAGCTTCAGGCTGAGGTGTACATTCACAAAGGTGGTGGAATCGGGAGGTGCTGCCGTCTAGTTCTTAGCTGATTCTGGTTACCAACACCATCTCTCGGCTAAAGATTTAGTATTTGTTGTTCTTTCAAAAGCCTCGGTGGCACCCACCTTTCCCGTGACTTTCACTGGTGAAAGTGCTTTTTTCTGAGTAGTGTTACCCTCCCGCCTCTTTGGGAAGAGCCGAGTGTTGAAATACGTGGATCCTGTCTTCACCAGTGGTGCCTGGCAGAGGTGTTCAGAAACGCTTGTGCATAAGAAGGATGGAGCAAAGTGGGGGAGTGAGCCTATCAAACATTTCTTAAAAATTGATAAAAATTACAGAATGTTCTGGAGTATTTAGACCTCAGCCTTTTTAGAGGACACTTGATTTCTTGGAAGGTGTTGACTGGTTCTGTCCCCTGGTCGTCACATTAACCTCCGGAGAGCTTGGAAATTGGCTTTGGCGGCCTGCTTTCATTTCCTTCCTCTAGTTGCCGTGGTCCTTCCCGTGACTTCGCCCTAAACTTGTCAAGTGTTAGAAGCAGAGCGTGGTTCAGGCTTTCCCTGTGAAGGGGCATATGCTTAAGATGTGTGGGTCATTGAGGAGACGGCAGATTGCACAGTAGCAAGGGGAGAGACCTCCTCCCCTTGGTAGCCTTGGACAGAGTGGGGCTGGCTGGGGTCAGAAGCTGGGGAGAGCCTGGGTGGGGTCCTGCTGGAGGTGTGGGCTGAGTTGTAAGGAGCCTCTGTTCTTTGGGGTAATAAGCTGTGGAGGTTACTTCCCTTTTGGGAAGGGAGGAAGGTGAGGAAGAGGCCTGGTCTGTGGGATTTGCCCTCCCAGCAAGGAGGTGGTGCTGAAGGAAGCAGGTAGAAGGCTGCCGTTTAAATGATGTAATCATGCTGCTTATCTCAGGGAACCAAAAACTAAGATTTTGTAATCTAGACATTTTCCTATCTTTCCTATCTTTGGGAGGATCTGAGAATTCACATTCTTTTTTTCTTGGCTATTTCTGGCCAAGCTAAAACAGTCTGTTAATGCTGTGCTGACCAGCTGAGTTAAGCTGATACTGTACCTAGAACCGAGAAAGAGCCCCTAAGATGACTTAAGGCTTATACAGGCACTTTCTCAGGTTCAGGGCCATGGCCCAGAGGTCTGCCTTTCTGAGAAGCCCCTTCCTCATCCCCAGCAACCCCAAGTGATTTGGGTTCGGGTGGGGCACGGCCCGCATCTTGAGAAACAGGCGCCACGTACAAGGGAGATCTTGGTGCGTAGAGGATGTTTGCCATTCACTTTAGAAGATGCTGTGACTCTGCCCGCGATGCAGTCCCCGGAGCAGAGTTCTGACCTGCGTAGCTGCTGGGAGCGGTGTGGGAACGGGGGCTCCACTTCACAGAGCCGTGGGGTGGTCACGATGGGGCATGTTGGTAAAAAGCGGACCTCAGGCTGCATTAAGGGCTGCCTGTATGAGAAATTCCCGTAACCCAGGGATGGAGACTGATAGGGGTGTGTGTGGAAGATAAACCACTTACTGCAACTCTGCTCTTGGAAAAGCAGTTTTTCCTTGGTGCTTTCATAACCAGTATATTTAAAAATACATATTTTGATTTTGAATCGTCCCTGGAGTATAATTCCAAGCTCTGTGATCAGCCAACAGGAGCATCTTGTCTCCCGAAACTGTAACTTTAATGATGGGTTTGTTCTCAGCATTGGAGAGTTCACTGAATTTTCACCTTTGTTGGGACTGCTTTTAACATCAGACTTTTTAAGTTCATTGTCACTATTGTTAATAGTTTGGCAATAATCAGAGCTCTCCTTTAACTATTACTGGCGATTTCTAGTAAAAAACCCATTTATTTATGCTGTTCCAGGGTTTGCTTCGTTTTGCTTTTGGTCAGTAAGTAGGGTGACTGAGCTGCGGCTGTGAGCAAGGTGGGAAGGCCAGAGAGGGTTAGGATTGTGAGCGCCTCCACTCTTTGTTTCCAAGTCAAGCAGGTGGAACTGTTCTTTTTTTGAATGATGTCTTGACTGTCTCAGCCTCGCCTTGGCAGTTGGACCCAGGGTTAAAGGTGTGTGCCTGAGGTGGGGGCTTTCTGGTGATGGGAGGTACTGTAAGTCAACGTTTCTCTCAAGTGGGACAGAGAAGCTTTGGAAGTGTCCCGACCTCTTCTGGCCATCTGGGGGTGGGGGAGCTGCTGAGGGGTGGACAGGTTTGGTGGTGCTTAGGGTTTTTTCCTGGATGGTTAACATTCAGAAAGAATTCTGGAAAGAGCAAGGCAGCCTTGCCAGGGACAATGCAGGCCTGCTAAAGCATGGTGATTTGGTGCCCCTGTGGCTAGATGCTCAGTGATGTGAAATACAGCCTTAGACCCAAGAAGCCCTTTGCTTGCTTAGCCCACCTCCCTGCTGCCTTTCCCTTCACCCTTGCAGACCGGCCTGCCTTGGGATGCTTCCAACCTCTCTCTCTCTCTCGTGTGGTTTAGAAGTGATCTGGGAGATAAAGGGGACTCCCGGCACCCTGCACTTTGATCCAGGAGGCTGGACAGACCTGCTTGTGCCCAGAAATGAACGAAGACCAGCTTTTGTTCAGGGCTTGCTGGAAATTCATTTGGATGGGAAGGGGGGGTGGGAATTTGCTTCACATCTTTCCAACTGCCCTAGGCCATCCGTGGCCTTCTGGTCACAGCTTGGATTCATCATGGCTTGGATGGATCGTGGTCACCTCGCCAAGAGGTCTTGCTTGGGGGTGCCCTCACCAGGCAGTCACAACTCACCTGGTTCCCCAAAGGCCCCAGGAAAGGGAGAGCCCTCTTGCTGATGTCAGGGTGCTAGGGGTTACTGGTGAATGCCGGCCAGGATGGGGCAGATGTTCAGCCAAGCCCGGAGGGGTTGGTGCCAGCGAGGAGACCCCAGTACCCCCCTTTTTTGCTTCCTGAGTCAGGCAGACCCTGTGGGTCCCAGGCAGCCACATGGGTCTCCAGGGGGTTCCCCCAAACGTGTCTGGCCCGAGGCAGAAAAGTAAGGGTACCCTCCCTTTGTTGGCTCTTCTTGGGTTAGAGAGCTGGCCATCTTAAGGGCCACTGAAACTTTGATCTTCTCAGAGTAGCTTTAAGACCTCCTGCAGCCCAGACTGGCCGCCCTCATTTAAAATTCCAGCCTTGCTCCCAAGGGCTTCGGCCTCCATCTTCACCTTAAACAACTGAGGGCTGTTGGTGGAGGCTCCTTACTGCTCCGCGACAGGTGTCGCTTCTGAGCGGGAGTTTGGGCACAGAGAACGCAGAGCCGCATCACCCCCAAGGGCTCTGGATGTGTTTAAACCGGACCCGCCTGGAGGGGCGTTTTGGAAGAGGGCACGTGGGCGGTAGGAGCGTGGTGCCATGGGGTGAGGGAGGAGCCAGCCTGCATGCATTTTTCTGGAGGAATCAGACCTGGTCTCCAGAGCGACCCTTCCCCAAGTGCAGAATACATTTTTCTTCTAATCTTTCTAAAGGGCCGAGCCAGGTGCGGGACGGCGAGGTTCTCTGGGCACGTGAGCAGAGTGCTGGAGCTCGCGGCTCGCCGCCCACGGGACCCCGCCTCTGCGCCCGTGGGGACCCCGGGGCGGGGCGCCTTCCCGGGAGGCGGTGCCGTAGGCAGCGGGTCCTGCCGGGGCTGCGCGGGGGCGCGTTCCCCGCCTCCCACTGGGCCCGGCTCGCCCGAGTCTCCGCTGCCCGCTCGGCCGTCGGGTCCCTGGGCGCGCGGGCGCCTCGACGGCTCCCCCTGCCGGAGCGCCGGGTGCGCCCGCCTGCACCCGGGGCCCAGGACTAGTCCCCCCAACTTGTTCTCCGCTGTTAACTAGTCGCGCTGCCGGAACGATGGGATGGGGTTGCCACAGCAACAGACTGGACGTCACAATCCGGGCATGTGTGCCGCCCCCCCCGCCGTGCCGCCGTGCCGCCGGCGCTGCCGCCGCCACCCTCGGCCGGCTGCGGGACTCGGGCTGCGGGGCGCGGTGGGCGGAGCGGCCCGGGCTT
>NW_027397080.1:32904509-32989725 GCF_003265705.2 Callorhinus ursinus
GGTGCGGTCGGGGCCCCCCGGGCCGCGGCGCGGACTAGGCGCCGGCGGAGGAGCGCCGGGGGCTGCGCCGGGCGCCCGGGCGGGGAGGGGGCGCGGCGCCGCCGGCTCAGCCCCGCGTGCCCTTGAAGGGGGCGGGAATCGCGCTTGGCTCTCGGCGCCGCGCACCCCGCGCTGTGGACCCGCGCCGCGCGCCCCTGGCCTCGCGGGGGCAGGCGGGACCCGGCCCCCGCCCGTCTCGGCCCCAGGGCGCGCTGGGTGGGGCCCGGAGCGGCTCGAGGACTGGCCGTGCAGGGGGACCCCGCGAGCGCCTTGGCTGGGGCGGTTTCCCTCC
This sequence comes from Callorhinus ursinus, assembly GCF_003265705.2. NCBI lineage: Eukaryota > Metazoa > Chordata > Mammalia > Carnivora > Otariidae > Callorhinus > Callorhinus ursinus. The sequence continues at coordinate 32,904,841 of NW_027397080.1, forward strand.
AGGCCCGCGAGGGCTCCGGGCCGGGGCGCGCGGGCTCGGACTCCTGCTCCCCTTCCCGGCCGCGGGGTGCTGGGACCGCCTCTCGCAAACACTTTGCCGGGGCGGCCGGCGCCTCCAGCCCGAGATCGCCCGGGGAGTGGCGCTCCCAGCCCATCGAGCTTTGGCCCCGGGCCTGACGTCCAGGGCCGCCGCCCCAGCCCCTTGCCGTTCCTCTCAGAATTCAGCATAAACAGGGCTTGTGCATCAGGGATAACCTTGCAAGGATCATTCTTTAGTTAACTGCTCACCATTTGTTTGGGACGGTTCTCCTCTTGGCACAGCAGGGCAGGGCCTCACCCTGTCAACCAGCCTCCCTCCCTCCCTCCTTTCTGGGAGACTCTTAGCTTCCCGGCACCAAGTCTGTGGCCCCTCCTGGGCTCCTGAGAGACTTGTGGGAGGTCCGGGGGCCCTCCCGAGCCCAAGAATACGCACTCTGGCCCCAGGAGTGCCTTGGAGGGAGGGCAGATGGGGCATTCTGCAGATTGGCACCCCCAACTCCTGTGTGCAGGGATGAGAGGGGGAGGACCCAAAAGGCAGCAGCTCCCCCAGCTGCTCTGAGTCTTCCTGGAGGGGGGATTCCCACCAGGTGGCCCCGCCCACTGGGGGGGGCCTCCTCCCCACTTGTTTGCTTGCTTCAACACTGTGACTAGGACTCCTCCAGAGCCTGGCCTCACTCCGCCTTTCAGTCTGGCCAAGTTTGCAAAGAGGGCTGCTCCAGTTAGGGGAGTGGGGGTGAGGTGGTCCCTTATGGGAGGGGTTGCTTGGACAATAGTTGACTGTTAGATCCCTGGGTGCAAGAAATTAGGCCCATTTCCTGGGAGGGAACATAGAGGCCCAGTAGAGACACTGAAACCCATGGCTGTTTTCTACCCAGGAGGCTGGCTCCCCCTAAGCTGTTCTCTGGCTTCCTCAGTAATTCCCAGTGGTGCTTGGGGTGTGGCCCCTTTGTGGCACTGATGGGGCAGTGGACAGCTGAACATGCCTTAACAGGCTTATTTCTGGGTCTTCACTGAACCCCTGATGGGGTCCCCTGTCCGCTTTCCCCACCTGCTCCGGCTCTGCCTGTGTCAGGGCTCAGAGCATGGGGAGGGTTGATGGGCACCTGTCTCACTCTATTTGGGCCAGAGGGGTTCGGTCTCTGTCATAGTCACCTGCTCACTACCTATTCTCCCTGCTTGTGCCCATTGTTCCAGGGCAAGGTGGGGAAGAGGGGTGAGGTTGACCCCAGGGCCTCTGGGAGCAACCCCAAAGCCCTGCAGAGAGGCGGTCCTGCTCCAGCCCCTCTGGTCTGGGGATTGCAGCCTCATCCTTCTGCAAGGCTAGATGTCCTGAGCCTTCCCAAGCTCCCAGCTCCCTCTCCATGTCCCTGGCCCAAGGCTCTGTCCTCTGCCTCTGGTCCATTTCATAGCCTCCTAACTAGACCTCGCTGACCACCCTCCACTCAGTAGCCAGGATCACCTTTGTCAACACAAGTCAGGCCCAGGCTCCCACTGCTTGGATGGATAGATGAACTCCTCTTCTATTCCACCTGCATCTACCCCACCCCGCCTTGTTCCGGAACTGCAACCACACTGGCCTCCTTGATGCTTCCGGATCCCCCAAGCCCCAAGCTCCATCCTGCCCTTGGGCACTGGCTGTGACCTCTGTCTGACCCGCTCTTTCCCCTGCTCATAGCTGCCTTCTTACTGTCCTGTAGCTCCAGCCCACACATCTCCGTGGGGAGGCCCTCCTTGTCCTCCTGGCCCAAGCATGGCCCCACTCCCCCAGGGCCATTTTAATGCTTTATTTTTTTGGCAACACTTCCTACTCTCTGGAATATTACCGCCAGCTTACTTCTGTGTCTCTGGGCTCCCCCCTCGAGTGTGACTCCTTTGATCACCCGCTAGGCCTGGCACCCGGCACCGTGGGTACTCAGGAGACGGTTGTGGTCTCCATGTCTGAAGGCTGGGGGTCCCTAGCTCACCCCTGGCCTCTGGGCACAGTGACAGCTTCAGCCCAGGCCTCGTGTCTGTCCCCAGGTGCCGGCCCCCTGGCCCCCTGGCCCTCCATCACAGCTGCTCTGCGGCCCTCGGCCTGAGCTCGAAGCTGTCACCCGCTCGGACCTGGCGCCAGCTGATTCCAAAATGGCGCAGTTTGCGGCCCGAGGAGCTCATGTGTTGGGAGTGCTCACACTAATTTTTAAATCTGCAGCAGTTGGACTTGTCTCGTCAAATCTTTCTTTCCATTGTGCCCCACCCTCCCCTCCCCCAAGCAGTGCTCTTCTTCCCCACACCGGCCTCGGTGCGGCCAGCACTCGGCACTGAGGCAGGTGGGCGAGCCTGCTTGGAGGAGGCAGGGTGGGCGCCTGCCTCCCCGGCTCAGGGCCTGGCAACTGCCAAATCCCACTGGGAGTGTGTGTGTGTGTGTGTGTGTATGTGTGTGTGTGTGTGTGGCGGGGGGGCTGGTCAAAGTGAGGGCTCCCGGCTCAGATGGATCCTGGCTCTGCCGCTTGTTAGCTGACTGACCCTGGGCACGCTCCCCAGCCCCTCTGCCTCAGTGTCCCCACTTGTGGAATGGGGATATAGCATCCGCTACCTCACAGAGGGTTATTGTGAGGACTAGTGAGACAGTGCCTGTGGAACATTTAGGTCACAGTGCCCAGCACATAATAGGTGCCCAGTAAACTGTGAGTGCTGTAATTAGCACCATCCAAGGGTGGGCAGTTGACCTGCCTTTCCCAAGGAAATGCTTCTGAGACTTGCACCCTCATCTAGTAAGCTGGGGGGCTTGGGAGCGTGGGCTGGAGGAGGGCTAGGAGTGTGACCCCCGTGCTGGGGCTGGAGGGAGAGAAGGCGGGGCTCCGCCCCCCCCCCCCCCCGGCCTTTTCCTTAAACTTCCCGGACTGGTTGTCCCCAGGCCATCACTTACAGCCAGAGGGCTGGGTTTCCCGGAGCCGGTGAGCCCCGCCTCTCTCCTGGCCAGGCAGTGTGACCACTCTGACCCCAGAGTCGCTTGACTGGCCCATGTCCCCCCTGCCCAGAGGACTGGCCCCAGTCATGTGAGCATTTTAGGCTTCCTGCAGCCCAGGAGCCAGGAGGGAGTGATAGCCATGATTCTCAAGGTTCACACCTTCTTAGCTAACCCCACCCTGTGGGGAAATGTGGGTTTTGGGGGTCCCAGGGAGCCTGTATTTAGTACTGTTTGCTGGGAAGAGGGAGGCAAAGTCACCAGCATGCTTTGCCCAGCGCCTTGGCCTGTGGGATGGTCACTTCATTCCAGACTGAGCTATCATTTCATCAGTTCATTCAGTCACCAAGCCTCCTATGAATCCGCTCAGCCATGTATCTACCCTCCCACCTAACAGCTCTTCATCCGACCGTAAAACCAACCAGCCAACCAACCATACGCCCACCACTCACCAGCCAGCCATCCTGCCCACTCTCCTTCCTTCCTTCCTTCCTTCCTTCCTTCCATCTACCTCCCAACATAGATCTGTTGAGTATCTTCTCCAAACCAGGTACAGAGCACAGTGTGTGGTCTCTAACTTACTGGCGATTTTGCAGGTAAAACTTTTGAGGCTTTCTCCCTTCTCTTTGGTTCTGTCCTTATTTCTCTCTCCCTGTCTCTTTTTCTCACTCTGCCCCCATGTCTGTCCCTCCGTCTGTCTCTTTCCAAGTCTGTCTTCCCTGAGTGCTTGGCTCTGCTTCTCTCTCTCTCTGGCGGTCCCTTGCTTCCCCTCTTTGGCCTCTGCCTCTCCCTGACCCCCCGCTGCGCCTCCCCATCCCCCCCCTGCTCCTCTTTCCTCCTCCCGTGCTCTGGGTTTGCAGGGGGGCCTGTCCCTGCTTGCCCTGGGTCCCTGTCCTCCTCACCCTCACTTGTTCCCTGGCCTCAGTTCCTTAGGGTGAAAGCCTCACGTCTCGCTCCCCCCACCCGCCTGCCCAGAGTGCTCAGAACTGATGCCTTCTTTGATGAGACGCCAATGAGGTGATGTCTGGGTTTTGTTCATGTCATAAATAAATTACTGTTTCTCTCTTGGGCGGGAGTACTGACCCCCCGTTATCAGCAGAAGGCCTGTGGTGTAGGGGTGTTCCAAGGACTGATGGGAACCTCTGTCTTGGTGCCCCCCTTTGGCCAGCCCTAGAGAGGCCTCGAGAACCCTAGGCTCAGCGATGTACAAACTGGAGACCCCCACCCTTTGCCACCCCTTTGGGGCCCTGGGCTCTACCTGCCATCACCGAACACTTACTGTGCATCTCACGACTTCTAATTCTCCATCACCCTGTCAGAAAGGCATTGCTAGGCCCATTTAAGGATGAAGAAATGGGCTCATCTGGCAAGGGATTGGGGGCAACCTGCCAGGAAAGGATGGTGGTTTGAGGTCCGTGCTCCCCTGCCCCCCCCCCTCCTGGCCACCAGGTGATCTTGTCCCCTGCTAGGTGGTGGGTTGGAGGTGGAGAACAGAAGGAGCCCCCTCTGCGAGTCCCGGAGGGGATGGTGCATGTTGGGCTGGGTCCCCATCGTGGGCAGATTGGCCTGCCATTCTGGGATAGGGCTCTTGTCCCTGCCCCCGGCTTGGGCCCCCAGATCCCTCGACCACCCTCAGACCAGAGGACTTAGCTTCTCCCTCCACAACCACATTCTTTCCTTTTGCTCTGATCACGTTGTGTCTGCAAAGCTCCCTGGGGGGCTGTGTTCTTGCCCAGAGGAGGGGGCAGGAGCTGGGCAGAGCAGAACCTGCTCTGGGGCTGAGCATAGGGTGGACGAGCCTTCACCGTCTGAGGGACGCTGTGGGACTTTCCAGACCAAGGGCCGGCCTGGGTCACCTTGGTGTCCCGGGTGAGGCCTGAGCTCAGCACACAGGCCGTGTGTGCTTTTAAGTGCCTGCTAGGTAAATGTGGGGGGAAGTCTGAATTCTGGGGGGGGACCTCGGGTGCCTGGAGAGGGGCAGGGGTGAGGACCACCTGTCCGTGCCCCACCCTGGCTCTGCCACCTGCTGGCTGTGAAGCTACGTGGGTAAGTCAGGAGCCCTCTGAGCCTGTTTCCTTCTCTGCAAATGGGGGTGATGGTACCACTTCTCAGGGCTCCCGAGTGGAGTCGATGAATTGATACAAATTAACATCTGCTCCGAGCGCAGCGCAGGTGACGAGTGGGTACTTGCGCTGTGAACAATGCGCTACCCTGAGAGAGACCTTCCCAGCTCCCTGGGGCTGCAGCTTTCAGTGGCTCAGTGAGGCCAGCCTGGGGGTCCCCCAGGGCGGAGCCGGGGCCTGTGCAGGGAGCCGGGGAGAGGGCTGTGGGTGAGCTCAGGAAGAAGGAGCAGAGGTATCTCTCTTTGCCCCTCTGTCTCCACCCCTCTGTCCCCCTGACTGTCTCTTGTCTCTGAAGCAGCTCCCCCCACGCCCCCCCCCCCCCCCCCCCCGCCTGGAAGCTCAGGAGGTAGCGGAGACAACAAGGCTAATGGGTCCTAATTATAGCCCAAGTTGGATCGATGGAGCCTCGGGCCTTGGAGGGGCAGGGCTGGCGCGGGAGGGCACTGCCGGGTGGGCCAGGGGGCTGTGGGGGCGCCCAGGAGGGTCTGGGCGCTGGCGGGGCAGGGAGTCTTGGGGCTGCTCTTTACTGGGACCCTCACCCCAGGGCGGGTGGGATCCCGCCTTACCCCGACTGTGTGCCCCGAAGAGAGGGCACAGGGCTGGGGGCTCGGGGAACCGCTGAGGGGCCCTGGGCAGGGTTGCTTGGCTGGGACTCTCCAGGTCTGGTTTTAGAACGCTCAGAGGCTGTTGCAGAAGAAGTAGGAGGGGGAGATGGGGCCAGGGTGAAGACGGGGGGAGGGGGTGTGTGGGGGGGAATCAGGAGGTGCCGGGAGGCAGTGGTGTCACAGAGCTCAGCCCTGGGGTGTTCTCAGGGCTCCCAGGATCTGTGCAGGGACAAGAAGGGTCTGTCAGAGATGGGGAGTGGGCAGGGTGGGGTCCCTAGCCTGGTGTGCCAGCTCTGGAACCTTCCCGGAGGAGGGATTTAATCAGGCAGATGGCCCTGGGCCATGAGGTCTTCTGGGAATGGAGGGGGGGGGCTCTGTCCATGGGCAGAGGGTCTGGGGCTTTATCCTCTGAGGCTCGTTCTGGGCGTGGATTAGGGCTAGAGTGTGGGGCATCCCCCGACCCCCTGCCCCCCGCCCCAGGCAGATAACCTCCTGTAGCCACCTGTCCAACCCCTTCTGTGCTCTGCTGGCCAGTCGGTCCGTTGGTGACCATGTGCTCAGGTGGCCTTCCCAATCTGGGGGACTGCCCCTCTGGGGGGACAGGGGATTCGGGGAGGTGGCAGGAGGGAGAGGGCCCCTCCCGATTGCAGCAGCCCGAGCCTCTTATATAACCGGAGCTGGGCATTGCCAGGGTGCAGGGGTGGCTCTGCCCAAGCAGTCTCCCTGTGGCTCTGGGGGAGGTGGAGGCAGGGGTGGGGGTGGGCGGGTGTGGACGGACAGCTCTGTCACCACCTCCAGACCCCGCCACTCCAGGATGACTCTGGGAGTCCCCGTGCATGTTTTCAACCGGTCTGAAAAATCCCTGTCCCTCCCGTGCGAGGGCTAAGAGGAACTGGACAGGACAGGGTCAGCTCAGCCTGGCTCCGCTCAAGACCTGGCCCGCATTAAACTCATCTTTGTGCTGACCCCATCCCCCCTGCTCGGCCCTGTGTGCCATAGCCCGGGCCAAGGCCTGGCAGCTGTGCCCCCCGTGCCAGCCAGGACCACTGAGCTGGCCACCTCTGCAGCAGCTCCCGGTCCTGCTGGGAGTCCCTCTCCATACCTGTGGTTGCCCAGCAGGATGGGGAGGGGACTGGGACTTGGGCATGCCCTGCTGCCTGCCCCCATGGACTCCTGGGGGGCTGTACAACACCCCCCCTTTAGGGGGGCCTCGGGGCCTCTGGGGGCCCAGACAGTGGTGCCCCTGGTAGGGAGGTGGTACGAGTGGGAACCAGCCCTGGGGTGTGGCCACTGGAGTCACCAGCGCCCTCTAGCGGCACCCAGAGTGAGGCGATGGGAGCCACATGACCCTGGGGACTCTAGGGGACAGGGGCCCCAGGCGGGGCATGAGGGGGGCCTGTGTGGAGGACAGGAGTCCGGAGGTTGGCGTGTGCACATGTGTGTCTGAGCACCTGCGGTGGGCTGGTCCGCACCGGGCTGTTGTCCGGCTGACGCGGTCAACAACAGCAGTGTGTGTGGGGGTGGGCTTCCTGCGCCAGGTGGGTGGGAGCTCTGTTTCTTTGAACTTGATTCAGCAGGGATGCCCTTCCCCCTCTCCCGATGGAAGTCTCCTGGGCGCCCTCCTCAGGGTCGCAGGGTGGCCGACCCGCTCAGGCTGAGATTCCCTGTTGTGTGTCCCCCCCCAAGCCCCGCAGGGCTGGAACCCCAGTTGGCTCTTCTCTTTGATCCCCCGGGCACAGGGAGCCCACTCCTCGTTGGGGGTGAGTGGCAGGAGGCTCGAGGCCAGTTGCTTCTTCAGAGACAGTCCCGCTGCACACTCACACCTGTCCCCCTCCCCTCGTGGTCTCGGCCTTTTAAATTCATGAAGGAGGGAGGGGAGCTCGGCACTCGTGGCCGCTTTTGGAAGCCCACGTGTGGCGGATGCAGCATCTCTGTAGAATTTCACATCTTCCTGGGTGCCCAGCCGGAATGGGTTTGGCATCCTGCGTGTGTGACTGGGGGTGCATGTACCGTGTGGGTGTGTGTGCGGGTTCGGGCGGGAGAGGCCGTGTGGTCTCTGATCCCCAGTAAGCGGGGAGCCTGGCACCCTCCTTGTTGCTCTCCCTCCAACCCCCCCCCACATCGTGTGGCTCCACGTGGTCCTGGGTGATGTGACCCGTGCGTCCCCATCCGCCTGCGTTCACAAGCCATCTCCCCACCACGCGGTGGGCCTCTGGAGGGCAGGAATGGGCCCCGACCCTTCCCTGGAGCCAGCCAGAGATGGCTTGGTGAACCTGTGGGGCTGCTTCCTCTCGGGGGGAGCCACGTCCATGAGGACTCTTCATTAGCTGCTCGCTTTGGCTCAGAACATTGTTTCCGAGCACCGTCCCGCCAGGGCGGGTGGTTATTGTCCCATCTTACAGCGAGGGGAGGAAAGGCCCAGGGAAGTGGGGCCTGGGACACCGCCTGCCTGAGCTGGGACTCCACTCACCGGGTCTGGGCTGGTGGCTCTGAGGGCTTGCGAGGAGGCCGGGGCCCTGTGTGCAGGGAAGGGGGGTGCGGAGGAGGCAGGTGGAGGCCTGCGGGGCTGGCTGCCCCACTGGGGGCCTCCCTGAGGGAAGTGGCAGAGTCATCCCCTCCCACTTCTGCCTCCTCCAGAAGAAGAAGATGGGGGCCTCGGAGGCTTTGATGACTATTTCCCTGAGGAGCCCGTGGGCCTTCCCAAGAAGAAGAAATCCAAGAAGCTCAAGGAGAACCGGTCCAAAGGGAAGCGGAAGAAGAAAGAGGTGCGTGGGGGGGCCCTGCCGGGGTCGGGCCAGCGGGGGGAGGGGGGTCAGGGCCCCGAGGGGTCTTGGCTGCTCTGCCTGGGTCTGTGGGGAAAGGTCCCAGCTGCCCAGGGGAGTGTCCTGAGACCCGGGTTCAAGTGCGAGACACCAAAAGCGGCCTGTACAGACTTTGCGGGTCGGATCGGAAATGCCCTGTCCTCTGAAGTGGGACGTTCCAGTGTCGTTTATCTTTATGCCACAGAGCATAGATAGTTCAGGGCAGGCAGGAGCCCGCGATGCAGGGACAGACCTTCTGGTTGAGGCTTTGACGTGTTGTCCTTACCCCCCAAAACCTGAGGCTCTGTGGACATTGTGGAGGGACGTGGAGTCTAGGATCCTGGGGCCTCGTGCTGTACCCTGTGCCGAGGGCAGGAGCTCCCAGCACAGCCCCCACTCCGAGCATTTCTCTCTGGCAACTGCTTTCACGGGCACTGGGCCTGGATGGGACACCCAGTGCACTCTGGTCCTTGGTCTCAGGCCTTCAGGCGGGGTCTGAAGGCCAGTTCCTAAATGCAGATGAAGGACCACCAGGGGTGCCCCAGGCAGGGCTGAATGCTCCCTCTCCTTCCTGGGCACACAGTGCAGCAGGACCCTCCCCTCCCCACCCTGCCCTGGCCAGGCAGGAGGCTAGAGGTGGGCAGCGTCTGTAGAGTAGTGAGGCCGGGGCTGGGGGGGGCGTGGGTTCGTGGCTGGGAGGGCCAGTGGTGTCCAAAGCCTGGGAGGGCTGGTGCTTGCCTCCCCCCTACCCAGTGCCAGGCTCACTCAGGTCTCACCCTCCCTTCTTGCCCGGGGACCTACCTGAGGATGTGTGTGTGTGTCTGGGCCCCTCTCTGTGTCTCCCTCTGCTGTTTTGGCCAGAACTTGGCCTCTGCCTCAGCCACCCCGAGCTCCCTCACTCTCCATCCCTCCTTCCCCTCCAGCCTCATTTCCAACCTCCACCTTCTTCCCTCCCCTCACTTGCTCACCCTCTCTCCTTCCTTCAGCTTCTCACTAGGGGTGGAGGGCCGGGTGGATGGGAGGCTTGCAGATGACCGGGTGCCACCTGGCAGGCCCCCAAGGTGACCCTTAGGTCATTGCTGCCCCCTCCCCTGTACTCCTGGGAGCCTGGCTCGGCCAGCTGTCAGATCTTAGAGAGTTTGGAGCGGGCTGTAGCCAGAGAGCAGCATCTTGGCCCCCTGCCCACCACCCGTCCGTCTGTGCGCCTACCTGGGTCCCCAGGTCATGGGGAGGGGAATTTCACCCTGTGCTCCCCATCATCTCCAACCAGGTGGCCCCAAGATAAGGCGGTGGTGGGTGGGGGCAGAAGAGGGGCTGCGGGGGGTTTTTTTTTTTTGGTGGGGCGTTTGGGGGGGGGGTGGGGGGGGGGACAGGCAGCAAGTCCTGGATCGTGATTTACATAAAACAACCGGGGCTGTGGCCAGAACCTGAGCATATGTAGATGAAGCTCCTTGTCAGGCCCAGCGCAGGAGGGAGAAATGATTTCAACCTGTACTGCAGCGGTTACCATAGCAACCAATTATTCAGTGCTAAATTATAACTGTTTATAACACTCGTGAATGGGAAGGCTCATATTTCATTCTTTCTGTTTCCCTCTCAATCTTGAAGGACCCCAAATTGAGAATGACCAACTCTCTGAATCCTCCCTTTTGAGCGTAAATGCCTCCTTTATCGGGAGATGCGGTGTGTGTTGAGTGCTGGGTGCAGAGGGAAGGGAGAGAGAGATGGGAGGCCCCGATAAAAGGCATCCGCAGAGCTGGGGAGAAGGAAGGGCGGGCAGGGACTGTCCACTTGGGGTCCGCGGGGCCTGCATTGGTGGTATGCTGTGGCCTCAGTGCGCCGGGGGTCAGGGCAGAGAGCCCTCCCTCTTACCCCCAGCTCTGCACACATGAAGCCTGGGCGTGGTGTTTGAGGCAGCAAATGGATTTGGTTAGGGACTCGGAGTCCACTAAGACTCTTCGACCACAAGGTGCCTCCCCTGCAGTCACGCCTGGGGCGGCCACAGCCCAAAGGACAGCATCAAGGTCAAAGCCCCGACCGTGTTCACAGCCCGTGGCGTGGCTTGGGGCTGAGGTTGGTTCAGGGCTTTATTAGGACGGTGTTGCTCCGTGTCTGTGTCTCCTCCCCTGAACATGGCTTGGCCCCAAACCCCTTCTATAAGTTCCAAGATACCGAACCGGCTGATCTACCCCTGGTCCTCAGTCATCCTTTCCTTCTCGCCACTGGCTGGTGCTGCGTCCCTCCAGGTTCTGCTCCTGGGTCATTCCTCTTCATGTGTTTTTACAGCCACTTGCTGCCCTTCCCCTCGCCCCTTGCTCTGCAAGGAAAGATTTTGGGGGGGAGAAAAAAAGGAGGCCCGGGTCTTGAAGGGTCCAAACAGCTGGATGCAGAGATACGCTGTGGATACTGGCTTATGATGCCAGTGGGAAACCAATCTCCAAAGACCTGTCCTGCACCCCCACCCTCTGCCAGCACCCCCGCCCCTCCCCGAGCAGCCAGGAGGGCTTGGACGAGATCAGGGTGCAGGTGGGGGTGGGCCCAGGCAGTGTGAACTTCATTTGCTGGGGCGGGGAGGAGAAGGCTCTGCTGGAGAGGATCAAGGAACAGGTGGTGAATTGGGAGAAGTGGGGATTCAGAGCTTTCTTTCTGACATGGCTTTCTCTGATGCAGGCAGGCAGTGGAGGGAGAAGTCTCCCCTGTCCCTAGAATGAGGGGCTGCCACCACTGCCATCTCCTAGGGGGCCACTGGGGCACCCGTGAGTGGTGGATGTGCCCCGTGGTAGCTCTCACTCATTCCTTGAGGAGGATCTTGGCCCCCCTGCTCTGCCATTAGCCCTGGAATGGACACTGGTCCAGCCCTCTGGCAGGCTCAGTTTGGGGCCTTTCTCCAGGCCTGGCGTCCACGTTACACACACAGACAATCTGCTGGAGGTGCTCTCCCCTCCCTCCCTCCCTCCCTCCCTCCCTCCCTCCAGCTCCCTCTGGGTCCTGTTGCTGTGCCAGCTGCTTCTCACCTTTCCTGCGCTTAGGACGCGGCAATGCCTACTTCCTATCAGATGCCCAGGTCAGTCCTCCCTCAGGTGTTGCCACAACAGCCTCTTCCGTTGGCTGCAGGTAGCCCAGCTGCACTGTAGGTGACACCCTGCTGTGGGCACGGTCTCTGCTGTTGGCTTAGCCTGGTCCTGAGTTACAGAAACGAGAAGGGTGAGGCTGGCGAGGTCCTTAAGTCTATCATCTGGCCTGCATCTTTGTCTTCCATGCAGAGTTGGGGTCATGGGTGCTTGGGTCTCTCCCATTTCAAAATGTGTGCAGCCTCCTCTCACACCATCTCTTTGGTGCCTCTTGCCACCCTTTGTCGAATCCCCCATTTCACAGATGAGGAGGCTGAGGTCAGGCCCTACCTAGTGACTTGCCTGGTTCCAGGCTGGCAAGGGACAGAGCTCCTAGGCCATTCTGTGTCCTGCAGACTCCCTAGGGAGCCCCGGGACCCACAGCCAGGCCACTCGAGTCTCAGCCGAGTGGGTATCGGGCCTGGGTCATCCTGCCTCGTTCCGGGTCTGGTGTGTGAGGTCCACCCCAGGGCAGCTGGAGGGCCAGCCCCATGCCCCTCCCTCCGGCCGCCCCACAGCCTCTGTCCGAGGTGCTGAAATTCATGGCAGCCTCCTCCCATCCTTACCTTTGCTGGGGTGAGGGCTGGGGTAAAAGCCTGCCTCTCAGGTCTCTTCAAGGGTGGTCTCTTGAAACTGGCGGAACTCTACACCCTCGGGGAAAATAGATGTCCCTGTCTGACCCCTGCCTCCCCAGAGGACTGTGGCAGAGCTGGGAGCTGTGGCCCCTGGGCTCTGCATTGGCATCTGTCCTGGAAGCAGGAGCCCTCGCTAGGCTGTCCTGCCCCAGGCAGGTTCCAGCGGCAGCCGGGACCAGTTTCGCCCCTGGGGCTCCGCGCGAGTCAGTATTCCGGGAAACACCCAGTTCCGGAAAGGCGCAGAGGCCCTGCTGTCTGCCAACGGCCAGCCAGCACACTGACTCAGCGGCTTAATGAGCATAAAAGGTTTGGGAGCAGAGAGCCCAGTGGGAGACAGTCCGGAAGTGCAGGGAGTCTGTGGGGGAGTCCTTTCCCAGCTGTATCTTGGGAAGAGCCTCTCTCCTGGGGAAAGACACTCAACTCTTTACAGTGTGCCTGGAAAGGGCAGAGATCCGGTGGGGCCCTCCCAAGAGCCTCCAGACAGACCTGCTGCCCTTGCTTCCCCCTTCCCTTCTCCCCCCTGCTCTCCTCTTTCCCCTCCCCCATCCTGCCCCTTCCCTGTGTCCTCTTCAGCGTTCTCCCCCTCCCAGTGCTGTTCCCCAAGCTCATTTTCCACCTCTCCAGTTCTCTGTCGTTTCCGTGCTTCTCGTAGCTCACCTTGAAAACAGTCAACGGCCAGCTCTAAAATGCCAAGCCCCGTGCTGGTAATTGGAGCCTCAGTGCCCAGCCTCTCCTGCAGACCCAGGCCCGGAGGGGGCTGGGGAAGGGCTCTGCCAGTCCACTTGCATCTGGAGAGGCGGAGAGTAAACAAACAGCTTCCTTGGAGGGGCAGTGTATTTCTGGTGGGGATGCTCTGGCTGTGAACGCCCTTATCTCCATAGAAATGGGCCATTTGCTGCCTGTACAGACGGGAAACTAAATCAAGGAAGCCAAGCTTAAGAGCTGCCTAAATTACCTTGTCTCCTCTCAAGACGAAGTGGCGGGGTGGGGGTGGTGGAGAAGGTGGGCTCGGGCCGTCGCAGCTTCTGGAGGGCCCACAGACAGATGAAACTGGGAAGTGCGGTCTACAGTAATTACAGGTTTTGTTCGACAGGTGCGGCTCCATGGGGTGCACACGTCTGCACAGAGGTTGGGCGCTGGCTCACACCCCTGGCGCTTCGCCCACCCGTTTACCTGGGCTTTTTCCTTGCACTTTGTTTTTTGGCTCCAGACATCACGTCCTGCACAAATTCCTGGGTCCCAGCGCTCTCCCGTCACACTGGTTAAAATCCTCAAGTCCGTAGAAACTTAATTCTGATTGAAGCAGAGCCTGAGCCTCACCCCGGGGCTGTCCAGGCCGGCTGCACCGAACTGGGGGCCCAGCCATCGGGGACAGGACCCTTGCCCAGTGCTGGCTCAGGGCAGCCCCTCGGGCTGGGCTTGCGATGGGCTGTGAGCAGCCAAACGCGGAATGATCCGGAAAGCGTGGGCTGACTGTCTGTGCCAGGGGGCCGTGGAGGGCAGTCCTGCCACCCAGGACTCGGTTTTCTTCGGGCCCCTGTTGCCCTGACCATCCTCCTTTCTCTTCCAGGGGAGCAATGACGAGCTGTCGGAAAATGAGGAGGATCTGGAAGAGAAGTCGGAGAGTGAGGGCAGTGACTACTCCCCTAATAAAAAGAAGAAGAAAAAACTCAAGGACAAGAAGGAGAAAAAAGCCAAGCGCAAAAGGAAGGATGATGACGACGATGATAATGATGACGGCTGTCTGAAGGTAAAACCCTGAGGCCCGGCTGGAGGGGCCTGGGCTCCAGCAGGATGCCCGGCCTGGATAGGCCGAAGCTTCAAGCCGATTCTCTGCTTTCTGACCCCGGAGCCCCTGCGAGCAAAGGGCCAGAGCATCCTTCCCCCACGTGTGTGTGCGTGCGTGCGTGTTGGTGCGTGCGCGCGCGCGTGTGTGTGGCTGCCGGGGGCAGGTGGGCCTGTGGGCATGAGCGTGGATGCAAGTGTGCGAGGAGCACTGTGCCCAAGTCCTGGAGACGCATTTGAAATAATGATGGATGACATTTAGGAGTTTGGGGGGGGCATGGAGTGGCCTCTTGCTGATGTATTTTCTGCTCCTCTCCTGGAGCGCACAGCTCTGTCTGAGGAGAGTGGTGTTCTGGCTCAAGTTTTGGGTCAGGAGCCTCTCCCTTGGAGCACTCTGGGAGAATAAACCAGCAAATGGAACCTCTGCCAGCAAGAAGCGGCCAGACAGCCCTGCTTCTGGCAGAAGGGGAACTTTGTTACTCCGTGTGTATTCTGAATTTCTGGCTGCGTGGGCATCCGGGAAGGTGTCCCATGAGCACAAGTCAGGGCAGCTACGTGGAGGGGCCTGCGGCTCTCCCTGAGGGAAAGCGGCTTCTCTGTGTGTGTGCGGCATGATGCAAAGCAGGTCAAGGCCCCTGGGGTCTCAGAGCCACTGCAGGGCTCCTCGGGGAGAGGATGGGCCCTGGGCCCAGCTCTTGGGCAGCGGCAGATGTCAGTGAGTTAGCATGGCCCCCAAGCTCAGGTTGGGCTAGCGGTGGATTTAAAAATAAGGACTCCCTAAATATCAGTCCTGCTGGGTGAGGCAGAAATGGTGGCCATCAGCGGCTGAAGTCAGGAAGCACCGTGGTGTCCCGACACCCAGAGGGATTTCATTAGCCGGCAGGTGTGTTGTGAGTCATCTGTGACTGATCATAGCTGAGGGCTGACAGCTTGCAGGATGGACTTGTGGGCACAATCCAGGGTTCTCCCGCAGCACTGTTACCCCCTCAGGTTCACATTGCCCTGCTTCCTGCTGGGAGCAAGGTCCGAGGGGCTTCCAGGAATGGCTGTGTGTCGTGGGGGCAGATGGGCCACAGGAGGGCGTCCCACAGGGGCGCCCCGCTGACCGGTCACAGAGAACGGGCGTCCGGGGAGTGCTGGGCAGGCAGGCCTGGTTCTCAGTTCCCAGGACCAAGGGAGGCTGTGTGCACCTCCCGGGTGGTCTTCTGTTGCGGGGGCAGACAGCCCAGCTCTGAGGGGCTTTGGCAGTGATGGGGTTTGCTGGATTGGTGGCCCAGGAGTTGAGAGGCTGGGGGCTTCCAGCTTGGGGTGTCCCCTAGGGCCTGTGTCTTCACATCCTTCACCCTGCCCCTGGGGGGTCAGCTCCCGGCTCAGGCCAGGCACCCTTGTGGCTGAGAATGGGTGTCACTGCAGCTCTGGGCTTCTTGGCCACCCACGGCCCCCTCCAGCAGCTGGGAAAGCAGGCCTGAGTCCTCCTTCATTGTCCACGTGGGAGACCCAGGGCACCTGGCCAATGACTGCTCCTGGGTGTGGCAAGTGCCGATTGGCTGAATGGGTCAGTGGGGCAGGGCTGCCTGGAACCAGGGCCACAGCGGGCAGGAGTGGCCCTATTCCAAGCACTTGTGCTAACTTGTTCCCTCCTGGGAGGCAGGTGCTGTTATCCCGTTCTACAGAGGGGGAAAGAGGCATAGAGAGGTGAAGTAGCTTGTCCACCTCTCGCTGCCCGTGAGGATTAGAACCAGGGTCTGTCTGGCTCTAGAGGCCAAGCTCATAGCCCGCACCCCCACCCCCACCCAACCCCAGCCAGCCCGGCTGTCTGGAGAGCTCACTGTGTGCGCTGGGGAGTCACATGCCTCCTTGGGCCTCAGTGCCCCATCTGGAAAGCGAGCAGTAGTCAAGGGACCCTCTCACATGTCTGCCTTCAGCTGGGCCCTTGTCCCATGCCCCCACCCTGGCCCTGGAAGCAGGGGAGCATCAGTCTGTCATTTCATGGGGTCCATGTGTGACTCTACCGGGGACATCCCGAGGTAGCCTCATTTCTCCCCAGCGTGCCTCAGGCAGCCCTTCAGCCCTGCTGCCTCCCCAGGGACAGCTGCCCTTTAGGCTAGCCCTGCAGGCTACTCTTCTGGCCTGGTGCCCAAATTCCCAGACCACGTTCCTCCCAGAGAATGAGTTCTGTTACTGTTTCTGCCCTGGGTGTGCACAGAGCCTCCCCCCCCAGAGCCTCTACGCTAAACCCCCAGGCTTGGCCCTGCACTCCCTCATGAGCTGGTGCCTGAGCCATTCCTACTGATGAAGGGGGGGGCGGGCTGGGAGGCGGAGGGTGGGTAGGAACTGCAGACAGAGCCTCACCACCCATTCTGAGACCTCCTGGGTGGGGCTCTGGGGGTGGGGGGGTGCATGTCAGAAGGATCCTGCTCTGACCCCCACCTCTGGCCTGGGTGTCCCTAGGAGCCCAAGTCCTCGGGGCAGCTGATGGCTGAGTGGGGCCTGGATGATGTGGAGTACCTGTTCTCGGAGGCGGACTACCACACGCTGACCAACTACAAGGCCTTCAGCCAGTTCCTCAGGTGGGCCGCACCGCCAGCCACTGTGACCAGCGTCCATGGGGACTGCCAAGCTGGGGGACAGAGCCCCAGGCTCCTGGGGTGAAGGGGGGCCATCAGGCTGACACCAACCCTGGGCAGAACCCCTTTCATTTTTAACAGATGGTCCCTCCTTCTCTTGCTTGCCCCAAGCCCCGGGATGGTGGTCCTGGTCAATCCCCAGGGCCTTAAGCCCTCATGGCCTGTCTCAGCTCTGGAAGAAATGGGGCCGGACACCCAGCGGCCCACAGGAGGCTCTTCCCTCTGGTCCCTCAGGTGGTACAGGATCTGGAAACCCAATTAGAAGATTGCCAACCACATAAATAGGGAACCAGGAGTGTTTAGGGGTGGACTGGAGTCTCAGGCTGTGTCCTCTCTCCTGCGCCCTGCCTTGCTTTCTGCTCGGTTTTCCGAGCCTGGAACATGGGAGCATGGGAGAAGAAGGGGGTGCCTGGGTCCTCGGGGGGTCTCATCCCCTCCACAGCAGTGCTTTCACCCCACACAGGCCGCTCATTGCCAAGAAGAACCCGAAGATCCCCATGTCCAAAATGATGACCGTTCTGGGAGCCAAGTGGCGGGAGTTCAGCGCCAACAACCCTTTCAAGGGGAGCTCGGCAGCGGCAGCTGCAGCGGCGGTGGCCGCGGCCGTGGAGACCGTCACCATCGCCCCTCCACTGGCTGTCAGCCCCCAGCAGGCACCCCAGCCTGTACCTATCCGCAAGGCCAAGACCAAGGAGGGCAAGGGTAAGGTTGTGGGAGGGGGTGGGCACCCAGCCCTGCTGGCAGAGTCGCAGCCAAGACCCTGTAGACTTGGGCAGCTGGGACAGGCTTTACCAAGGACCCAGTGCCTTCGTTGACCTTGGACCCACTCGCCCTTTCTCAGCTGTATTGTGGCTTTGTAGCTTCTGTCCTGCTTCCCCTTTGGGGGCTGGGGTGAAACAGAGGAGACAGTGTGCTCGGAGCTTTGGGACTCTTACACTTGAGCCCCTCCGACTTGGCATGCAGGGAGGGGCAGGAGACGCCCATGCTGCTGGGAGTCGGGGGCTCTTGAGTTTGAGGAGAAGGGTTCCGAGGTTAGCCCACTGACCCCTCTTGTCTTGAGTACCCAGCCCTCGGGGTAATGGACGTGCATGAGTGTGGCTGTGGTCAGGGCCGGCTTCCCTGGGAGGAAGCACCTGACCAAATCGGACTCGGTGGTGGGTGTCTGGTGTCTGGGGGCTCTCTGTGACTTTGGGTCCCCTGGGGAGGGACCTCACCTGGGTGGAGCATTTCTGGCCCCATTTGGGGTGGAGACCAGCAGCTCCCCAGGGTGCTCAAAGGTGGGGTTGCCAGTAGCTCAGCCTTTCTGGGTACTCTGAATTCTGATGGGGGGCGAAGGGGGCTCTGGGGACCCACTGTTTCAGCCCCAAGGAGCTTTGGTTTCTGGAATGATATACCCCTTTCCCAGGCCCCTGCGGGGGCTCAGTGAGCAGAGTGACATGGGGTTTCGAGCCTACTGCTGCTCTCCTTCCTCGCTCCCCCCTGTCCTGGGCCTCCCCAGCCTGCCTTGTTTTCTCATTTCCTCTTGGGCTCTAGCCATTGAGCTATTGATTCCCTGAGCCGCCCATTCAGAGCCTGAAAAATTGAAATAGATTTTCTGTGGTGCCACAGAGGTTACAGCTGGGCTCCTGGCCCCATCTGTGTGTGATCCGGCTGGAGGAGGGCCCAGGGCAAGGCCACCTGCCACCAGGGCCCCCTCTTCCCCGCTCAGCCTGGTGGGAGAGGCTGCTGAGGGGTCATTACTCCCCAGGTGGCTAATTGTCCTGTGGCTGGCTCCAAAAAAACAGCCTCAACCCTCCTGGCCACCTGGGAGCTGGTGTTTGTGGTGGGTGATGGGCACAGGTGGGGGGCAGTCTTGAGCGGTGCCGGCGTTGCCTGGGCCCAGGGATGACCTGGAGGCTGGCGGCTGGGGAAAGGGCTTCTTGCCCTCCAGGGCCCAGGTTTGGACCACAGGGGGGTGGGTGTGCCCTTGGTGGCCCTGCTGGCCACTGGGGCCCGTGGCTTCATGGGGGACAGCTCTTTTCTGGGGAGAGGGGATAGGACGGGGCGGTTCCCCAGATGGCTGGCAGCTCTGCCATTCATGGAACAGGGGCAGTGGTGGCCGGAGCAGAGACGGAGTGGGGGCTACTTGCTGGGTCCCCCTTGCTTACTGTGTCACTCTTACACAAGGACTCACCACTCAGCCTTCTCATCTGGAAAGGGGCGGCGGCACAGCGACCCTTCCCTTGTGGAGTCCCTGGGGGGCTGACTGAAATCATGGCACTGGGCGAGCGAGCCGCGGCAGGTGTGGATTATCGACTGTCACTTTGCAGGGCCAGGAGTGAGGAAGAAGATCAAAGGGTCCAAGGATGCAAAGAAAAAGGGCAAGGGGAGAAAGGTAGCCGGGCTCAAGTTCCGCTTTGGAGGGATCAGCAACAAGAGGAAGAAAGGCTCCTCGGTGAGTGTGTGTGTGTGTGTGTGTGTGTGTGTGAGAAGGCGGACTGGAATGTGTGTGAGCGTGAATGGGAATGTGGATTTGTGAGCGTGAGTGTATGAGCATGTAAATGTGTGAGCAGACTGGAACGTGTGTGAGCATGGGAATGCATGTATCTGTGAGCATGAGTGTGTGAGTGTGTGAATGTGTGAGTGTGTGATAGGGTGGACTGGGCTATGTGAGTGTGAGAGACAGACCACATGTACTTGGCCATGTGTGTGGGTTTGTGAGCAGCCTTCAGATGCATTCTGCATGTGTGTGAACGTGCGTGTGCACGTGTGTGCCATGTGAAGGCAGGGTGACTGGAATGCAGGGCTGTTAGTCCACTCTCCTGAATCAGGATTCTGGGCAGGGAGCTCCCCTGTCTACCTTGCTGGGCTGGGGGCTCAGTTCTGGCTCTGCTCCATCTGGGTAGCAGGTGGGAGAGTCAGCTGGCCCTTAAGAGTTCTGATGGGGCCTGCATGTCCTGGTCTGCTGGGAGGCTGGGCCTCAGGAAGGTGGCATGTAGGCAGGATCAGGCTGGGCTGGAGCTCTGACCCTCCCTTGCCCTTCCAGGGCCAGCTCTGGCACCAGGTTCAGACTGACCCTAAATCCCCATCTGAGCCTTTGGCCCTCCCTTCTCTGTGGGGAGGGGAGCATTCATACCCTCCCCCACCCCCACAGGGCACCTGTTTCCCACACCTTGCCCCATCTCTGTAGAGGGGCAGAGTTGGAAGCCATTTCTTTGTCCCTTGGTACAGGCAAATGACAGGATTTGAGTTTAGCTGCTCTAGAGGGGAGCACGGAGCAGCAGGTGTGACCCAGCCTGGAGCGGGTGCTCCCGCTTAGCTTAGCAAATATTTGTTGAGCACATTTTTGTGTGCTAGGCTCTCGGCTCAGCCACGGTGGGCCCTGCTCCGGAGGTGTTCACCGTCTGGAGGGTGTTTGGGAGATACACTGGGAGAGAGCTAATGACAGGCAGATGGGACAGACCAGACCTGGCACACAGGCTGTGCAACGGGTCCAGTTAAAGAGAAATCTGGGAAGGCTCCTTGGAGGAGGTGTTTTAGGGCTTTCCCTTGAGGGAGCTGTAGGAGTTTGGCAGGGTGGAGAGCAGGGCCTGTGGGAGAGGTCTGGAAAATGTGGGTTGTGTCTGAGGGCTGGAGAGCAGGGCTTGGGGAAGGGGGGTGGGGCCTTTGGGGTTTCTAACCAGGTGGAGAGGAGATGAACCACAGAGAACACCGTGCCTCTGGAGCCTCCACCATGCCCTGCCCTACGCCATCCTCTGCCCAAGCCAGTGAGGCCCTTGGGATGAGCCTCCAGGGCAGGCTCTAGACTCACCATCCTCCCCTCCCCCCCCCCAGAGCGAGGAAGATGAGCGGGAGGAGTCGGACTTCGACAGCGCCAGCATCCACAGCTCGTCCGTGCGCTCGGAGGGCTCCACAGCCCTGGGGAAGAAGAGCAAGCGGCGGCGCAAGAAGAGGAGGAGTAGGACTTCCTGGGGTTCGATGGCCGTCCTGGTAGAAGGGGTGGGGTGCAGAGCCCCCTTGGTTAGCAGGGGAGGCCATCCTCATGCCTCAGCCTCTCCTGGGCTCGGCCAGGCAGTTCACTTGTGCTTCCAACTCCCGTTGGCCTCTGTGGTCAGGGGAGGGGTCTTGTCCCAGTGAGGCTAAATTAGGGACTTTTGGTGTAGGCCCCCTGGGGGGGGGGCGTTTGCACAGGAGAAGGGACTGCTTCTTAACCTCCTGCAAAATCCACCCTCTCACCCATTATCCCTTCCGTCCCAGCCCCCCACCCATCCTCCCTCCCCCCTCCCTTTTACTTCCAGCCCTCTCACCACCCCTTCACTCCCTCAGCCTTTCCTCAGACATTTATTCACCCCGCCTGTCCATCCACCATCCATTCGTCCAGCACCTACTAAACACCTACTGGGGAGCAGTGCAGCCTGGGTGGAGCTTGGTTGGGCACTGGGAGTGGTGACCAGACCCTCCGCGACCGCCTCTGCCCCCTCCCCAGTTGACGATGGTGATGGCTACGAGACGGACCACCAGGACTACTGTGAGGTGTGCCAGCAGGGCGGGGAGATCATCCTGTGTGACACCTGCCCGCGGGCCTACCACCTCGTCTGCCTTGATCCAGAGCTGGAGAAGGCTCCCGAGGGCAAGTGGAGCTGTCCCCACTGTGTAAGCCCGTGGCGGAGGCTCTGGGGCGGGGGCGCGGCCGGTGCCTGGCTCCCGGATCGCGCAGCCCGCGGGGAGGTGTACAACGGGGAGAGGCGCGCGCGCGGGAGGGAGTCGCACGGTGCCGGAGGGGCGCCCGGCCCGAGGTGCCTCCACCCGGATTCTCCCCTTCAGGAGAAGGAGGGGATCCAGTGGGAGCCAAAGGACGACGAAGACGACGAGGAGGAGGGCGGCTGCGAGGAGGAGGAGGACGACCACATGGAGTTCTGCCGCGTGTGCAAGGACGGGGGCGAACTGCTCTGCTGCGACGCGTGCCCCTCCTCCTACCACCTGCACTGCCTCAACCCGCCGCTGCCCGAGATCCCAAACGGTGAATGGCTCTGCCCGCGCTGTACTGTGAGTGTTACGCCCGCCCCGCGCCGCCAGCGCCGCCCGCGCCGCCCCACCCCAGACCCCTCTCGCGGCACCTCCCCGCCCCGCCCACCGGGGCCACGCCCCCGGCAGGCGCCGCCCACAAAGGCCTCGCTCCCACCGGCCCGGGCCACGCCCACCCGCAAGCCCCGCCCGCAGCTCCCCAGACCCCGCCCCGCTAGCGCAGCCCCGTCCACCAAAGGCTCCGCCTCTGTAGGGCTAAGCCCCGCCCGCCCACAAAGCCCCGCCCACCGAGGACCCGGTCTCTGCCGGTCCAGGCCCGATCCGCGACGTTCTGGGCGCACTCGCCAAGGCCCCGCCCCTTGCAGGGTCCACCGGAGTCCCCGCCCACCACAGTGCCTCCACCCACCCCCCGAGTCCCGCCCCCCCCGCCCCCGCCTCACTAAGACCCTCTCTGCGTCTCGACCCCGTTGAGACCCAGACGCAGTTTTCACTGAGCCATAATGAAGAGATAAGTGGTGGTGACCCTACCACCACCCTCACAGCCGCTGTTGGTTGGGGATCCCTTTACCGCTTTCCGAGTTGCCGAGTAGAGGCCTTTGTCATTCCCATTTTTAGATGATAAGACGGGCTCAGGGAGGTAAGGAGGCTTGTCTCAAGCCGGACAGCAGAACTGCCCACTCAGACCCTCCCTGGACCTGTCTCCCGTCCCAGGGCTGGGGGCGGTGAGAGGGCAGGAGGCAGGGAGAGGAGAGCGCCCCCCCACCCCACCCCACCCCGGGTGGCTGTATGCATTAGAAGGCCCCCATGCTCCCAGTTGTCCCCCAGCCACCCCTGCCCCCCCGTGCTGGATTCCCCACCCTCTGGATCCTGGGCTGTGCTGTGGCCAGCCCCAGTTCCCCGGTGTGCATCTGGGCTTCTGGTGCGTGTGCGTGCATGTGCACACACCCACGTTGCCCATCTCCTGTGTGCGCAGCATGTGCGGACTCCTGAGGACAGGGCAGTATTGTGGAGTCACGGTGGTGCTGACCTGGGGAGCAGGGCAGCTTGTTGGAGAGAGCCTTGGGACAGCCTGATGTCCCCAGAGCCTCAGGGTGGGGCCCTTTGGCTAAGCCCTGAACGTGGGGAATCCTCCTCTGTCCACAGTGCCCCCCGCTGAAGGGCAAAGTCCAGCGGATCCTACACTGGAGGTGGACAGAGCCCCCCGCCCCCTTCATGGTGGGGTTGCCGGGGCCCGACGTGGAGCCTGGTGTCCCCCCACCCAAGCCCCTGGAGGGCATTCCAGAGAGAGAGTTCTTTGTCAAGTGGGCTGGGCTCTCCTACTGGCACTGCTCCTGGGTGAAGGAGCTTCAGGTGAGGCCCCCCCGGAACCGGGCAGGTATGGCTGTGCTAAGGCTCTGGTCCTGAGAGGTGCTGGCTAGCACTGAGTGCGGGGCATTGTTGGGAGGCAGGGAGGGGGAGGCTGAAGGTGCGGTCGTCCTGCGTGGGACCCAGGCTGGGGGAGCCAGGTCGGGGACATGGGGGAGCCATGGCCCATCTGCCCCCCGTAACCTCTGCCGCTGTACAAGCAGCTGGAGCTATACCACACAGTCATGTATCGCAACTACCAAAGAAAGAACGACATGGACGAGCCACCGCCCTTTGACTACGGCTCTGGCGATGAGGATGGCAAGAGCGAGAAAAGGAAGAACAAGGACCCTCTCTACGCCAAGATGGAGGAACGCTTCTACCGCTACGGCATCAAGCCCGAGTGGATGATGATCCACCGCATCCTGAACCACAGGTGGGTTGGGTGGGTGCCTGATGGGTGGGTGCCTGATGAGGTGGCCGCAGGCTGGGGACGCAGCAGCTCCTGCACTCTGTGGAATGGGCGCAGGACTGCGTGTGGGTGCGGTGGGGGCAGGAAGAAGAGATGGCGGGCCCCCACTGTCGGCGATTTGACTGCCCGGCTGGAGGGGGTCGTCCGATGCACACAGGCACGTGCCTGCACGTGTGTTCTCACTCATGGTGGGAGTGCAGTTTCAAAGTCATATGTGTAAAGGGGCAACTTCACGAACAGCCTGTGACACTTGCACGGAGTGGGACCGTCAGTGGGTCAGGATGCTTGTGCTCCCGGGCTTCTGCCAGAGCTGGTGCCTGATACCTGAGGGAGGGTCCTGGGGACCAAGGTGGCCTCAAGTGTGGGGCTGTATGCACATTTGATCCTCCTTTAGAACAACAACACTGCTGAGCACTATCTACCCTGACAGGTAGACATTTCATTTCTACCTCTTTTATTGATGTGCAGACAGGCACAGCGAAGTTAAGTTACTTGCCCAAAGTCACACAGCCAAGAGGCGGTGGAGGTGGGATTTGAACCTAGTGAGTTAGGAAGGTAGGCCTTGCTTTCTTAGCCACTATCCCAAACCCCTGTGCCCTGAGACAACTCTTGGTTGAGCAGTCTAGAAACGCCCCAGGTGACGGTGATCAGAGGCTGCAGAAAGCTGGACGGAGACCAGGGCAGGAAGCCTGTGGACCCCTGGAGTGTGGCTTTCGTTTGGGGAGCAGTGGGAGCTCTGGCTGATTCTTGAGCTCAGGTGCTTGAGAACCGGCAGTGGCCGACAGGTGTGCACGGGGTGAGGCTCGGAGGCTTCACTTGCCTCCCTGTCTTGACCTGATGGGCTCTGCCTGGGAGGGGCTTAGGGCCAGCCGACCACAGGTGTCCTGAGTGGCAGGAGCTGGGTAGTGCGGAGGTTAAGAACCTGAGCCAGACCCAGATTCTAACCCTGGCTCCCTGTTTTCTGGGCTCTGTGCCTCTGTGTTTCTCATGTGAATTGGGATCACGAGAGTACCCCGCAGGGCTGTGGTGAGGGCCGAGGCTGGAAGAGCTGCCTGCCCTCTGCCTATCCCCAGCCCTCACTGAGAGCAACTCTTTTTTTTTTTTTTTTTTTGAGAGAGAGAGAGAGAGAGAGCGCTTGAGCGAGCATGAGTTGGGGGAGGGGCAGAGGGAGAGGGAGAAGCAGACTCCCCGCTGAGCATGGAGCCTGACACACGCGGGGCACACGGGACACATGGGGCTCGATGCGGGGCTCGATCCCAGGACCCTGAGATCGTGACTTGAGCTGAAGTCAGATGCTTAACCGACAGCCGCCCAGGCGCCCCCGAGAACAACTCATGAAAAGAGGGTTAGATCCTATGCAAACCTGAGTCCACCCCCCGCCACTGAACTGACCCACAGTTTTTTTTACCTTTATTAAACTGCATTTTAAAAACATACATGGCAGTCTTCCTCCCTACCTCCAAGGCAGGGCAGGTGAATTTTCCCCACGTTTATTACCCCAAGTCTGAGTAATGACAAAAACAAAAACAAAAACATCAGTTTCCATGGCGATGGGGGTTGGTCTTTCTCTTAATGGTGAATTAAGAGAATTCTGGTGTCCAGACCCCCTGCCCGGATGGGATGCCTCAGTGTGATGGGGGATGGGAATGTCGCTGGCTCTTAGCACCTCTGTGAGCATGGCCTCTCACCTGTCCCTCTCGGGCTCTGCCACTACCCCCTCTCCCCGGCCTTCATTCCTGGCACTAGCTCCCCAGGGCCTGTGGGAGTGGGGGGTTTTGCATCCTGTGAGGTGTGTTTTGGACTTCCCCCCATGCCCCCCCCCCCGACACCCCGCAGCCCCTCCCCCAGCGGCCCGCCCCTCCACCACCACCTGTGTGCTGTGTTGCAGCTTCGACAAGAAGGGGGATGTGCACTACCTGATCAAGTGGAAAGACCTGCCCTATGACCAGTGCACCTGGGAGATTGACGACATCGACATCCCCTACTATGACAACCTGAAGCAGGCCTACTGGGGCCACAGGTGCGTGGGCCGCAGGGCTGTCCCCAGGCTGCCGCCTCCTGCTGGCCCGGGCTTGGCTCATCCGCCTCCCCCGCTCTTTCCCAGGGAGCTGATGCTGGGTGAAGATGCTAGGCTGCCCAAGAGGCTGGTCAAGAAGGGCAAGAAGCTGAAGGATGATAAACAGGAGAAGCCACCAGACACACCCATTGTGGATGTGAGCAGGGAGGGGGGGATGGGGTGGGGTTGCTGAGTCCTGCCACCCCAGGCTTGGCCATGGAGGATGGAGTGTCCTGGGCCAGGGAAGTGGTGTGCCAGGGCCCGTCTGGTTCCATCCACTTCAGCCGGGCAGCTGACGGGACAAGGTGACGAAGACCCAGGCCCTCCCTGCCAGGGAGAGCTCAACCCCGGGGTCTGGGTCTGCCAGCCTGATGCAGAGGGGCAGCTCCCTGGGGACAGAGGCCTTGGCCTCCTGTGAGTTTGAACTGTGGATTACCTGTGCACAAACTGGGGAGCACGTAGTCTCTGCTCAGCATACAAAATACATCCCCCAACTGGCCCCACCCCCAGCTGTGAGCCCATCAGGGTGTGGAAGGTTGACCTTTATTCATTTAGCAGACTTCTCTGGGGTGTCTGCCAGCTGTTGGAACAAGGACTCTGGCCCCATGTCAAGAAGTGTCCATCTCCCCTGGGCCCATAGAACATGGGGGTTCAGCCTGGAGCTGGGGGTTGCCAGGGAAGGGCAAATGGGCCTGGAACATCTGGAGGACTTCATCGGGGAAGCAGTCTTGAGCTGCAGGCTATAAAGGACACAGAGGGTGATGTTTAGGATCAAGGGGAGGAAGCAGCTCAGGCATGCACCAAACAAATGTTGACCAAGTGTCCACCATGTCCCAGGTACCATGTGGGGCACAGAGGAGGCAGCGGTGAACAGGACGAGTATGATGACCACAACCTGGGCTCAAAGTCAGAGAATCCATCAATCAGGAAACGACCCCGTTGGAAATGTATAGGGCTGCCCCAGGAGGACATGGGAACACCTAAGCCAGACTGGGAGTCAGGGAGGGCTTCCTGAAGGAAGAGGTGCTCCAGCCAAGACCTGAAGGATGAATAAGTTGGCAGGGACGAGAGGAGTGAGAACAGTATTCCAGGCAGAAGGAACAGTGTGTGCCAAGCCCTGGGGCTGGGCTCCGGTGCCCAGGATTCAGGGTGTATCTGAACCTCTGCCTCCTCTGCAGCCCACGGTCAAGTTTGACAAGCAGCCTTGGTACATCGACTCCACGGGCGGCACGCTGCACCCCTACCAGCTGGAGGGCCTCAACTGGCTGCGCTTCTCCTGGGCCCAGGGCACAGACACTATCCTGGCTGACGAGATGGGGCTGGGCAAGACCGTGCAGACCATCGTCTTCCTCTACTCCCTGTACAAGGAGGTGCGCGGGCCAGGGCAGGGGTCCCAGGAGGGGTGGCCAGCACTGGCCGAGGGCAGGCAGCCTTACCACTTCCGTCTGCCTGTCTCCAGGGGCACTCCAAGGGGCCCTACCTGGTCAGCGCGCCCCTGTCCACCATCATCAACTGGGAGCGTGAGTTTGAGATGTGGGCACCCGACTTCTATGTGGTCACCTACACGGGGGACAAGGAGAGCCGCTCCGTGATCCGGGAGAATGAGTTTTCTTTTGAGGACAACGCCATTCGGAGTGGGAAGAAGGTGTTCCGCATGAAGGTGCGTGCCCCTCATCCCCGGGGGGGGGGGACCCCGGAAAGCCTCCCGGTCCTGATCCAGATGATCTCATCGCAACTGATTATCCCTGCAGAGACCATTGCTCCTAAAAGGGTCACATCCCGAGGTGCTGGGTGGACACGGATTTGGGGGGGTGCACAATTCAACCTAGTACCTCAGCTGTGTGACCCCTCTGAGCCTCTGATTCTTCTCAGCAAACTGAGCTAACAGACTGAGCTAGGCAGGGTCTCTCAGTCTTGACTGTGTCCATGGGTCATCGCGGGTCTTGCTGAAGAGCAGGTTCTGATCCTGCAGCTCTGGGGTGGGGCCTGAGACTCCGCATTTGTGACAAAGCCCCAGGAGACGTGGATGCCTCTGGTCCCCAGTCTGTACTCTGAGGAACACTCAGGACCGTGGTGGCACATGGTAGGCCCTCAACTCATCTTAGCACTTAAATTAGCTGTGGCACTGGGGGGCGGGCAGTCGCCTCCCAGGAGCCCGGGGGTTCTTACACCAGCCTGCTCTAGCATCTTGGAACAGCTGTGGCCCCAGGGCATGCCGGGTAACTATTTGTTGGATGAGGGGGTGACTCAGGGACCCCAGACGGGTCAGATGATGGGCCTGTGGGCCAATTAGTCACAGAAAAGCTCCTGAGCTCACGCTGGGGCCCTGTGACGTGCTGGGCACTCTGCAGACTCATCTCTTTTATTTTTACACTTGATCTTAGCCAAAAGGCCGAGAAGCGATAAAAGTTGTGGTAAAATAGGGGCGCCTGGGCGGCTCAGTCAGTTAAGCGTCCAACCCTTGGTTTCAGCTCAGGTCTGATCTCGGGGTTGTGACATCAAACCCCACGTCGGGCTCTGCGCTCAGTGTGGTGTCTGCTTGGGTTTCTCTCCCTCTCCCTCTGCCGCTCCTCACTGTGCGTGCGCGCGCTCTCTCTCTCTCTCTCTCAAATAAATAAATCTTAAAAAACCAATAAAAATTAGAAATTGTGGTAAAATACACAAACATAAAAATTTACTGCGGTAACCATTTTGGGGTGCGCAGTTCAGGGGCATTAAGTATATTCACCTTTTCCGGGCAACCATCACCATCCTCTGCCTCCAGAACCTTGTCATCTTGCAAAACCAAACCTCGGTCCCCAGCAGGCAGGAACTCCCGTCCCCCTGTCCAGCCCCTGGCACCCACCCAGCTCTCTCCCTGTGTGATTTCGATACTCTCAGTACCTCGTTCAAGTGGAATGGTACAGCATATGCTTTTTTGACTGGTTCCCTCGCTGAGCACAACGTCATCAAACATCCCTGTGGTAACACGGGGTCCGAATGTCCTCCCTTCTTAAGGCCGAGTAACATCCCACTGTGTGAGAAGACTGCATTTCAAAATCTGTATGCATTCGTCTGTCCACAGACGCTTGGGTTGTTTCCACATTTTGGCTCTTGTGAAAATGCTATAAATGTGGATGTGCCAACATTGGTTCAAATCCCTGCCTCTGCTTCTTTGGGGCATTTTGGGTCTATACCCTGAATGGCAGTGTTGGATCTTGGGAGGACTCCGTGTGTCATTTTGTGAGGAACAGCCTGTGCTCTTTGGATTCTCGTGGCGTTCCTCACGTAGACAGGATTGCGCCCTTTTTACCAGAAGGGAGACTGAGGCTCGGGAGGTTATTTAACTCGACTGAGGTCTAGCTCCAAAGGACAGGGTTGGGTGCAAACCCAGAGACGCCCCTCTGCCCCTCTCTGGTCCCTTCCCACAGGGATGCCGGTCACGGGGGGAGCCAGGCTTGGTTTGGCCAGGACGGGCTTCCTCCTTTGTGGGGCCCAGTGAAGGACGAAGACACGGGGCCCCTGGTTCAAGTGCAGGAAACAGCTTTTCTCTTTATTCTGTGCTCCTCCTCTCTCCATGATGGTGGTTTTTATTGGCTATTTAATGTCATGTCCCTCAGCGTGGGGCTGCTCTTGGGGTGAATGCCCCTCATGCCCGGGCCTGTCCCCGACGAGGTTGTGAGGCGTCGGTGTTTGCTGGTCAGGGCAGCCGGGGCTCCACTGTCCCCAACCAAAATATGACTATGAATTTCAGGTCGGCAACTGCAGAGCATTTAACCCCAAGTGCGGGGACCACTTCTCTGTTCGAATCCTCACTCTGCCATCCATTGGCCACAGGGACCCCGGGGGATCTTACCCAGCCTGAGACCCCACGCGCTGTAAATGGGGACAGGGGCGGCATAGTGGGAGTGGCCTGTGAGGATGAGCAGGGCGTGAGGAGCTCAGCATGGGCTTGCTCCCCACGGCTGTCCATCCATGGTGCTGTGGGGCTCTGGGCCTCAGCTGACCCCTCTGCCCTTCTTCTCAGTCCCAGGGCCTCCCTGGGCTCTTTGTGGGGGGGCGTCCCGTCCACCCCTCCTCCATGCCTCCTTGTCTCTGGAGACCCTACCTGCTCCCCTCCCAGATGCTCTTCTCCCCCTCCAGAAAGAAGTGCAGATCAAATTTCATGTCCTGCTCACCTCCTATGAACTCATCACCATCGACCAGGCCATCCTGGGCTCCATCGAGTGGGCCTGCCTAGTGGTGGACGAGGCCCACCGGCTCAAGAACAACCAGTCCAAGGTAGGCGGTGCTGGGTGTTGGCTGCTGGCCCCGGGAGCCGCCCCGCTCCCCCTGATGGGCCTCCTCTCCCCCAAAGTTCTTTAGGGTCTTGAACAGCTACAAGATCGATTACAAGCTGCTGCTGACGGGGACTCCGCTGCAGAACAACCTAGAGGAGCTGTTCCATCTTCTCAACTTCCTGACTCCAGAGAGGTTCAAGTGAGTCAGTGGGCCCGGCCGGGGTGGGGGCAGGCGGGCAGCCGGGGGAGAAGCGTCAGGGTCCGAGGCTGGCGCCGGGACTGCTCGCTGGAACTCGGCTTCCTCATCAGTAAAATGGGAGCGTTAGCAAGCCCACCTCAAGTGACCTGTGTGGGAGGGGCCGTGGTGCTGCATGCTCAGGGGACATCAGCTGCCCCGAATATGGCGACTGTTCCTCGGCTCTGCCCCAGGAGAACCCCGGGGGTCCTCTGGGGCTCCTGTCCTTGCCCGCATACCCTGGCTTGTTACTTCCTCTCCACGGAAACCCAAGTGACCGCGCGGGTGACAGTGATGGGGGCAGAAGATGCGGGGGTGGTGGCAGATATGGGGGTGAACACAGAGCCCTGGCCAGTGGGAGTCCTGGGGTCTCCTTCCCCGGCCTCCTTGTCTTCACCTACCCCATTTTCTGGCTCAGAATGGGGGTTCAGGGTAGACAGTGGTGACTTTGGAATCAGGAGATATAGATTGGAGGGCAGGCTGGACCATACAACCTTGGGCCCCCATCAGCCTCAGTTTCCTTTTCTGTAATATGGGTAAAGAGTTCTAGAGACTTCATGCCCAGGACAGCTTAGAGGAGAGGAAGGTATCCTATTTGGCTGTGCTGGGAGGTTGGGGGTGGGGCATGGGCTCCGATGGATACCTATAGGGCAGGGCTAAGGTTCCCAGGCCCACCAGCCAACCGGCCTGCCCTGTGACCCTCTGGTCCCCCCCACCCCAGTCCTGGCTCCCTCTGCAGATGGCTTTGGCTTGCTTCTGTCCCCTGCTTCCGGCTCTCATCCCAGTTCTTTCTTGCAGCAATCTGGAGGGCTTCCTGGAGGAGTTTGCCGATATCTCCAAGGAAGACCAGATCAAGAAGCTACACGACCTGCTGGGGCCACACATGCTGAGGCGGCTCAAGGCTGATGTATTCAAGAACATGCCGGCCAAGACCGAGCTGATCGTTCGTGTGGAGCTGAGCCAGATGCAGAAGTGAGTGGGCGCTCCGCCCATCGGGGGCCTGCCACAGAGCAGCGTGCCTCATGTCCCCTGGGCTTGTCTTCTCCCAGAAGGTCTGACCTAGCCTTCCTGCACTGCTTCCCAGGGTGGTGGGAAGGCTCTCGGCCCCCCCGACACCTTGACTCACCTTTTGCACACACTTCCTTCTTCGACCTGTTCAGCGGCTGGGCTCGGGGCGGCCCGAGTCCTTGCAGTTGTCCCCAGGAACTTGCTGGGTGACTCTAGGCCTGCGGCTTCACCTCGCAGGTCTGCCCTGGTCTGCCCGTGAGTGGTGCAGGACCGGGAGCCCCTGGCCTCCCTGCAGAGTGTGCTCTCAGAGGCTGCGGCGGCCCTGGTGTCCAGCCTGCCTTTCCTCCTTGCCCTGCTGCAGGAAGTACTACAAGTTCATCCTCACACGGAACTTCGAGGCACTCAACTCCAAGGGGGGTGGGAACCAGGTGTCGCTGCTCAACATCATGATGGATCTGAAGAAGTGTTGCAACCACCCCTACCTCTTCCCTGTGGCTGCCGTGGTAGGTCCCCGGGGCCGCCCCGTGGCCGCTGTAAGTAGGTACCCGTGACCACCAGGGTCAGGGCGTAAGGCTGCCGCCGTAGGCTCCCTCTGCCCACCGTGGTGAGTGTGCACGGCGGCCATGGGTGGCCCTGGCTGTGGTGGCAGGTGCTCAGCCCTCAGCCCTCCCCGAGTATGAGGACCGAGAGGTGATGTGGGTCCCCATTATGCCAGGTTCTGAAAGCCTACCTCCATCCGCTGCTCAGGCCCTCTCCTTCCCTTGGCCCCTCCTCATGACCATAAAGTAGTGGGGGGCAGCGGGGCACCCCGAGGTCCCCTCCAGCCTCCGCGGCAGGGGACCCCAGGCTGATCTGGTTGCACTCGGTCACTAAGGGAGTCAGGAAGGCCTGAGTGGGGCCCCAGGTGATTGGGATGTGTGGTCCTGGGTGAGAGACTAGACCCCAGGTCGGACACCAGCTCCGGCCCTGTGGTCTCAGAAAAGCCAGTGGTCCTTCTCTGAGCCTCAGCTTTTTCCTCTCTAAAATGGGACAGTAGCATCCGCCTGAGAGGGTAAGGACCAGATGCGGAGGTGCACGTGAAGTGTGCCCTCGCAGAGAGCCTGGCGCTGCTGTTCTTGTCACCACCCACACTACTATTCCGGTTCTCGCTGAAACCCTCCGCAGGGGATACGTGCTCCCCCCGGGCAGCAGAGTGAGGCGCAGGGGGCCGTGCGGTGGCTGATCTGCACTTGAGGCCACCCCAGATGGCTCTCGCCACTCTGGCACAGCAGGGGCCTTTGGACTGACATCCTGCCCAGCTGGGGTTCAGGGGCTGGCCTGGCCAGGATGCGCCCTCCAGTGACCCCAGAGACGAGGCATAATTCCTTCTGGGAAGGCCGGCTTAGCTTAAGACTCTGTCATCCACCTGTTCGCTGATGTCCCCGGTGCCTTGGTGGAGTGCCAGCAGGGGGAGACTGAGGGTGGGCCGACCAGTCTGGCTCTGCCTGGGAACGCTGTGCTGGGGAGGGGCCCGTGAGATGCGAGGCCCGTCCGCCTCTGCTGAGCCTGGCCTGACCCGGGCTCGGGCTTTGTGCTCAGCCCGTTACTGGGCCTCTGTCCATCCCTGTGGGCCTCTTTGGTGCAGAGCCAGAGGGGAGAGGGGAAGCCCCCCAGTGCTCCAACTTCTACTGTGTCTACAGGAGGCCCCTGTCTTGCCCAATGGCTCCTATGATGGCAGCTCCCTGGTCAAGTCTTCAGGCAAGCTCATGCTTCTGCAGAAGATGCTCAAGAAGCTGCGGGACGAAGGGCACCGTGTGCTCATCTTCTCCCAGGTGAGCTGGCCCTGGGTGGCTGGCCGACCTCTGCCTCCCTCAGCCTCCACCCCGCACCCTGCAGAGGGCACCCCTGCCAGCTGGGAGCACAACCCTCAGTGCCCTTGCAGTCTGACTTCCCACAGAGGGGCCCCCGGGGCTGGCTTGGGAGGAGCCCGCATGGGCGCAGCGCCAGGAGGCCCTCTCCAGCACTCACAGCATTGCCTCTTGGGTGGTCAGAGGCATGCTGTGCAGCCTTGGGGGTCAGCTGGTCTGTGTCGTCGTTCCTTCCTCCCTCTGGCTGTATCTGTTCTCCGTCAGGCTCTGTGCTAGGCACGGGGCCGGTCCTTGTCCTTGAGACACTCATAGTCTGGTGTGGGAGATGGAGGTAAAGACACAGTTATCTAGTTCTGGGGGCATCTCTGTGATGGAAGTCACAGCAGTGTTCCTGTAGGGGACTGGTGGTAAAAATGCTTCCGTGTGGTGGGACTGAGCCAGGCCCCTTGCTCAGAGCCACAGAGTAGGATGTGTCTCCTCTGTGTACTAAAGTGGGAACAGCTGCTCCTGCCTGCAGGCCCCGATCCCATCATGGGCCCGTGGGAGGCCAAGGGATCTGGGGAAAGCTGAACGAGCCTGGGACTGTGGACTGGCCTGGAGACTGGATCCACAATCCTCCCAACCCCCTGCCGACATAAGACAGGATTCTGGGCTGAGGCCTCAAGAGACCAAACAGAAGGAACTGCACAACTAGAAATGTGCACAGAGGGAAAGTTCCAGAGACAGAGCCCTCCCATCCAAAACGAGCCGACGAACCCCATCTCCAAAACTGATGTTGAAAAGACATCCCACAAAACAGTAGGTAGAATCTGAGTGAAAAGAATAATAGAATAGCCTGAAAAAGACTTCAGACAAACATGTTTAGGATCCTCAAAATTAATGGAGTAACACCCATCAATCAAGAAGAAATCAGTTAAGTACAAGCAGGAGGAAATGAAACGAGAATTGGATAGGAAAATCTGCCTGGAACTGAAATAAAACATTTCAAAAGATTGGATAAAGTCTCAACCCTGGTGAAGACAATGCTGATGACTGGACCTGGCTCTGAGGGATCTCCCCAGAATGCAGCAGAGAGAGATGGAGCTTAGAAATGATAAATTGCCTGGAGGACCCCTTGGGAGGCTCCGGTAATCCTCTGACATGAGCCGTAGAAGTAGAGAAAACGGTGATGAAGCTGGACTCTGTGAGGTTGCAGACCTGGGGAAAGACACGAGGTCTCAGATCTCAAGTGCACTCTGGAGTACCAAGCGAGATAGATAAATCCAAGCAAACAGGTCCCCAGACACGTCACAGGGAAATCAGCACTTCAGACTCAGTACCTATGAGGAATGATGATCGGACTGTCTTCAGACGTCTCATCAGCAACAGTAGGGGGCAGGGGACAACTGCAAAATCTCCAGTACCCTGTGGGACTAGATCGTTTTATATCCAGCTGAACTATCTCTCAAGAATGAAGGGAGGTACACAGGGGTATGGGAGCCCCGAAGGGACTGCCTTCCTCTTTTTTTTTTTTTTTTAAGATCTTATTTATTTATTTGACAGAGAGAGACACAGTGAGAGAGGGAACACAAGCAGGGGGAGTGGCAGAGGGAGAAGCAGGCTTCCTGTGGAGCAGGGAGCCCGATGCGGGGCTCGATCCCAGGACCCTGGGATCTTGACCTGAGCCAAAGGCAGATGCTTAACAGCTGAGCCACCCAGGCGCCCCTGCCTTCCTCTTCTTATAAGGAGAGGCGAAATCAGGGAAGATTTCCCAGAAGAGGTGCTGTTTGAGTTCCCTAGGCAGTAAAGGGGTGGGCATTCCAGGAGGAGAGTCCAGGTAATTTGGGGTGGTATGGGGGAAGCACTGAGAAATAGTCCTGCCAGCCCGGAAAGCCAGGGCGAGGAGCTGGAACTTTCTTCTGTGAGGTGAGAGCAGGGAGGCTCATGCTTAGAGCTGTGTTTTAGGCAGATGGCCGTGGGGCCGGCGTGGGGGACGCTGTGGCCCCGGGGGTCGAGGTTGGAGGCTGCATTGCTCTCCGGAGCGCCCCGTCAGGTCTGCCTGGGCCTCACCTATCTTCCCACTCAGCAGGCGGCTCTGTCTTCCCCCAGCTGTCATGGGGTCCCTGCCCATGGCCCCATGGGGTTCCTTGCTCTGTGGCAGCCCCTGAGGCATACCATGTCCCCTGCAGATGACCAAGATGCTGGACCTTCTGGAGGACTTCCTGGAGTATGAGGGCTACAAGTATGAGCGGATTGATGGTGGCATCACTGGGGGCCTCCGACAAGAGGCGATCGACAGATTCAACGGTACCCCTGCCTCACCCGGGGGGGGTTCTTGATGGGGACCCCATGTCTGCCTTTTCTCCCAGGCTAAGATCTTAGCCAGGCCCCCCAAACGTATGTTCAGATTAGCTTCCCCTCAAGTGGCTGCAGAAAGCAGACCAGTCCTTAGGTCCTAACAGCTCATCCTTGGTTTTAAATGCTCAAAGGAGTTAATCCCATGGAACCTCCGGGGGCCAGCTGGGGTGCTGAGGGGCCCAGGAGGTAACACCTGTTCGGAACTGAGAACTGGACAAGGAGAAGGGCAGATAGGGAGGAAAGTGCCACCTCTATTACTAAAGGAAGCTGGCGCTGTGGGTGTGGTTGACCCCTGCGGGCTTCGGAGGCTGACACCAGGTAAACCCGCAGTTAGGAGCAGTGCAGGATGGACGCCTCCACCTGGGGCCTCACGGCCCAGATGCCCAAAGGAGCGATTCCCGTTGTCCACTGGTGTTGGAGGTAGAGCGAGTACAGGGTTCCAGGATCTAGATGGAAGTGGGAGTGGCCGAGGCACTGGGAGGACTGGGAACCTGTTTGCAGCTCTTGTGGGCGTGCAGGGCAGTCCCAGGTCCCATATGAAGGGCCTGAGAACCAGCTGTCCTGTGACAGTGGGGACTGCCCAGCAGGGTCGCTGGGGCCCTGGAGCTGTGACCCTGAGTGTCCCCTGGCCACACTGACAGCCTCATGGGCTAGGCAAAGCCGGGAGGGCACGAGGGACTGAGCTCTCCAGGGCTGACCCTTATTAGCGCCTCTGCCCATATTTGCGGGCTATTTGTAGTTTATTCTTTGCCCATCTGGGCTTTGAAAATCCACTTCCTTCCCACTCTGGCTCCCTCCTGTTGGGTCAGGGCTCAGAGCACAGCTGGGGGCTAAGTGGGGCTCGAGTGGGCTGCTCTGCGCCCACCCTGGGCTCCTGGCCTCCTCCAGCTTCCCTGAACACAGCTGGGACTGTTGCTGTCCATGAAGGGTCACAGTCCCCAGCACCCCCTTCCCTCTCGGAACCTCTCCCCACCCTGCTCTCTGCTGCCCTGTCCCCTCCCTCTCTGCTCTGACCCCACTGGGCACCTGCCTCTCTTCCTCAGCCCCTGGGGCGCAGCAGTTCTGCTTCCTTCTCTCGACCCGGGCGGGGGGCCTGGGCATCAACCTGGCCACAGCAGACACCGTCATCATCTACGACTCGGACTGGAATCCACACAATGACATCCAGGTCTGTGGCCTTGACACCACAACCTTCTCAGCCCCTTGCCACCCCTGGTTCTGTGGGCTTTCCATCCCTCCCCCTCAGACCGTGTCTCACGGAATCCCAGCCCCAAGAGGGGCCCGGGGGGTGGGGGGTGAGTGGAGGCTTTGCCCCGTCCCTCCGGCTCCCTCATTGTACAAAAGAGGAAGCGCCCAGAGAGGACAGGCAAGGTGTCCAAGGACTCACGACAGTCTGTGTGCCTGGTAACCCCTGGTCTGTCCCATCAGTCTTAGGACCAAGGCCATGGAAGGAGGCAGGAGGAGAGAGTCCTGGGACCGAGAGGGAGCCAGTTTGGGAGGAAGCAAGGGAAATAGAGTGGGGGAAGAAGCCTGTGGGAGAAGAGATGGAGGGGGCAAAAGGGGCTGGTGAGGAAGGATGGGAGGGCTTAGGGGGGCAGGGGTTGTGGGAGTAAAGACACACACTGTTGTCGCCTGGTCACCCCACCCGGGGCGGGGATGGACACACACACACACACTCATTTCTCATGCACACATGTGCACCCATGCACAGTCACCCGCATAGATAGAAACACACTACGGTCACATCACGCAGACACCTAAAGCACACAGCCCCGGGCAGCTTCCGGGCCTTGCTGCCCTCCCGAGGTGGCTGTGCAGTCCCATCAGCGGCTCACTCACCCCATCTCCCCAAGACTGCCGTCTGAGCCCCATATGGCTTCGACACATCCAGCACACTGGCCCCTGCCCACCCGCAGCCATGCCCAGCTCCACCCGTGCAGGCACCCAGGCCCACACGAGACTACCCACAGTCGGGAAGGGAGAATAGCTGGCCTGACGCGTGTGCGTTTCCATGGGGTCACACAGCTCGTTCCACACAGAACATGCCCATGCCCGACCCTGCCCCCCCCAGCCCTTGGCTGAGCCCTGAGCACTGAGCTGCAGCTTGCCTCCAGGCCTTCAGCCGCGCCCACCGCATTGGACAGAACAAGAAGGTGATGATCTACCGCTTCGTGACTCGGGCCTCGGTGGAGGAGCGCATCACACAGGTGGCCAAGCGCAAGATGATGCTCACCCACCTGGTGGTGCGGCCCGGCCTCGGCTCCAAGTCCGGCTCCATGACGAAGCAGGAGCTGGACGACATCCTCAAGTTCGGCACAGAGGAGCTCTTCAAGGACGACGTGGAGGGTGGGTGTCCAGGGTGGCTAGGGGGTGGGGGCTGCTCCAGACACACCCATCCCAGGGCCTGCGCGGGCCCACAGGCTGCCTCTCTCCTCTGCTCCCTGTTTCCTGGCCAGGGCAGCCTCTCTGGGCACTGCCCCCTAGCCCTGCAGTCCCTCTGACTCTGTTCTACAGGCATGATGTCTCAGGGCCAGAGGCCGGTCACGCCCATCCCTGATGTGCAGTCCTCCAAAGGGGGAGCCCTAGCTGCCAGCGCCAAGAAGAAGCATGGCAGCACCCCGCCAGGTAGGGGCTCACTCAGCCTAGCTCCCAGCTCCTCCTGTGCTTCCAGTGGCTGTTCCTGGAGAGGAACCCCGCTCCGCCCTTCCTGCGTTTGGTCGCGCTCGCCTGCCCGCCCCCACCGGCCCCTCACTTGGGTAGCCGCGGACTGTCTGTCGGGTGGGCAGGTTCCCCTCTCTGGTCACCATGCTCCTCCGCTGCAGCCCCTGCTGGGGGCTGGGAAGGGCCAGGGTCGGGAGTCTGTCCCTTCACTCCGCACCCTGTCTGCCCCAGGCGACAACAAGGACGTGGAGGACAGCAGTGTGATCCACTATGACGATGCGGCCATCTCCAAGCTGCTGGACCGAAACCAGGACGCCACGGACGACACGGAGCTGCAGAATATGAACGAGTACCTGAGCTCCTTCAAGGTGGCGCAGTACGTGGTGCGCGAGGAGGACGGCGTGGTAAGCCCGCCCCCGCCGCGGCCCCGCCCATCTCCCCCCAGCAAACTTTCACTCCGGAGGTCAGGCCTTGGGTCTTTCCGGATCGGCCTCTCCACCCTTCAGTCCCACCGCTCTCCACGCAGATCCTGGGTGCTAATTATCATTCAGGAAACCAGAGCCTCCTGAGGGCAGGGGTGGGGCTTACTCAATTCTGTACCCCAATGCCTGGCACAAGGCCAGGAAATACTTGGGGCGTGAGCGAATGAACGAACGAACGAACGAACGACTGTGATAGGGGCAGGATGAAGACCCTCTGGGGCTGGGGTGATCAAGGTGGCTTCCTGGAGTAGGCAGGTTTTCTGGCTCAGCCTTGAGCTCCTAGAGGCTAAGGTGAGGCGGAGGCAGCGTGAGGCTCCCAGGGGGCAGCGGTGCCCACCGTTGGCCCCACCCCAGAGCCCCCGGGGCCTGTGCCTGCGGGCCCTGCCGTCATGGGGTCCCCGCGCCTGTGTCTCCAGGAGGAGGTGGAGAGGGAGATCATCAAGCAGGAGGAGAATGTGGACCCCGACTACTGGGAGAAGCTGCTGCGGCACCACTACGAGCAGCAGCAGGAGGACCTGGCCCGCAATCTGGGCAAGGGCAAGCGCATCCGCAAGCAGGTCAACTACAACGACGCCTCCCAGGAGGACCAGGGTGCGTGGCCCCCGCAGCACCCGCCCGCAGGCACTGGAGAGTAGCGAGTGGGGGGGGGGGGCTTCCTGGAGAAAGGGGGCTTGGAGCAAGTGTGGGCTGTTGGGCATCTGGGGGAGCTAGGTGGCTGGTGGTCCGGTGACTTCTGACCTTGGGCAAGCCTCAGTTTCCCCATCTGCGGAAGAGGGATGATCATGGCACGGCATCTTAGGATGTAGCGCAGGGCCGGTGGGATTCGGCGAGCTCACAGGACGTTTCCGCCGGGGCTCTTTTCGTTGTCACTCCCTCCTGGGCTGGGGTTTAGGGGCTTGGCATAGCCCTGGGTGTTCTGGAGGCTCACTCTCTGCCTTTCCACGCGGCCCCCCCCAGAGTGGCAGGACGAGCTCTCGGATAACCAGTCCGAATACTCCATCGGCTCCGAGGATGAGGACGAGGACTTTGAGGAAAGGCCCGAGGGGCAGAGTGAGTCTCGACCTCTGCCAGGGGGCTGGCGGTCGGCCTGGGGTCTCCCGGGATCATCAGGACAGTTGTCCACCCTTTGGGGGGTGTCTGCTGTCCCGGGGTGAGTTGGTGGATAGGGTGGGGGGGCAGGACACCCCGGGCTCCAGTAAGGAGTTGGGGTTACTTCCCAGGTGGACGGCGGCAATCCAGGAGGCAGCTGAAGAGCGACAGGGACAAGCCCCTGCCACCTCTCCTCGCCCGTGTGGGTGGCAATATCGAGGTGGGGCCCGCCTGCACACCCCTCCCCCAGCTCGCCTGCCCCCTCCTCAGAGCAAAGAGCTCGCCCCTGCTACACCTCTGGGGTATGGAGCAGGGGTGCAGGCAGGAGGGCGAGGGGCTTGCCCAGGGTCACAGCTGTGTAGAGGTGAGGCCAGGACAGACTCTGGGTCTGGGCTCCGCCCTCTGGGTCCTGCCCCAGCTGGAGGCTCCTGCCTGCTCTGTGCTCCTCCCCGCCTCCTCCCCTCCATACCCCTTTCCCCCCCCCCCCTTTTTCTTCCCCCCCCCCCCCACCCCACTCCCTGCGCACGCAGGTGCTGGGCTTCAACGCCCGGCAGCGGAAGGCCTTTCTGAACGCCATCATGCGCTGGGGCATGCCCCCGCAGGACGCCTTCAACTCCCACTGGCTGGTGCGGGACCTTCGAGGGAAGAGCGAGAAGGAATTTAGGTAAAGGGGCTGAGGTGGTGGCCCAGGGTGTCGCTGCTCACCACAGAGCGGGGCAGGCTCCACTGGGCGAGGCCGCGCAGCGGGCCTCGTTTGTGCTCTCGCCCTGGGCTGCTTGTCTGGAGGAGTCACTGTTGTCTGGGCTTCTGGTGGCTGGGGTCCAGGCCCGGGCAGGGCTCATTTGTAGAAGACACAGACCAGCCACCTCTGCTAGACCAGATCCAGGGCAAGGGCTGTCCTAGGAGGTTCCCTGCCCAGGGGAGGCCCCCTCTGTCCTTCGCTGGGGGCCTGACCCAGCAGGCCTGGCTGGGAGGCAGGGAGGGATGACGGTTCCAGCCAGGGGGCTTGCCGGGGGTCCTGCCAGCCCTCTCAGAGGGTCCTTGCTGGCCCCCCACTCCCTGAGCCCCAGTAACCCCCACCCCAGAGCCTATGTGTCCCTCTTCATGCGGCACCTGTGTGAGCCGGGGGCTGACGGCGCGGAGACCTTCGCGGACGGCGTGCCCCGTGAGGGCCTCTCGAGGCAGCACGTGCTCACCCGCATCGGGGTCATGTCACTAGTTAGGAAGAAGGTGGGTGAGTAAGCCTTGCCTGGGCCTTTCCTGGTGGCCCCCCTGGCCCTCGTGTGCCCCCTGGGGGTCAGCGGGCAGAGGGCAAGTGCCTGGCTCAGGACACTGAGTCAGGCTAGAGGGACCACTCTGAAGACCTGTCTGGGTGGGGGGGGGGGGGGGGGGGGGGGGGCTTGGCACAGCGGTTTGTGGTTAGAAGTGCATTTGGCTCAGCCAGCCTTGGGGGGAGGTGGCATTCATCCCGAGCCTGGGACACCCCCAGTCCCACCGACCGCCCTGAGGCCCTTAGGTCTGAGCTGAGACCACCTCCCTCTCTCCTTCCCTGCCTCCCGCCCCAGGTTCAGGAGTTTGAGCACGTTAACGGGAAGTACAGCACCCCGGACTTGATCCCCGAGGGGCCCGAGGGCAAGAAGCCAAGCGAGGTCATCTCCTCGGACCCCAACACGCCGGTGCCCGCCAGCCCTGCCCACCTCCTGCCGACCCCACTGGGCCTGCCAGGTCTGGGCTCCGATGAGCAAGGGAGGGCGCCTGGGTCACGGGGGGTTGGTGGCAAGGTCCCCGGAGAGCCCGGGTCCTCCGCACAACCCATGACAGACAGCCTCCCTTCCGCCCACAAGCTTCTGCCTGCAGAAATGTTGCTCTGCTCAGACTTTTTCTTTTTAACGGCTATTCACATATCACAACACTCAGTCTTTAAAAATCTTACTGTTCAGGAGTTACCAGTATATTCACAGGGATGAATCACCTCTAATGCTAGAAGATTTTCATCGCCCGGAGAAAAACTTGTACCTGTTAGCAGTCACTGCTTGTTCCTTTCCCCGCCCGGCCCCTGGCGGCCACGAATCTACTGTGTGTCTGTGGGTTCGCCTGTTCTGGACCTTTCAGGCGGGTGGAACTATATCCTATGTGACCTCCTGTGTCTGGCTTCGTTCTCTAGCGTGTTTCCGAGGTTTGTCCACGTTGTAGGGTGGGTTGTTGCTTCAGTCCTTTTCGTGGCCGAATACTATTCCGTTGTATGGACGAACCATATTTTTGTTTATTCATTTGTCAGCTGATGGATTTGGGGTTGTTTCTACTTTTTGGCCAGTGTGAAAAATGTGAGGGATGCTGCGAGTGGTGCATGGCCGTGAACGTCCATGTTCAAGCGAGGACACATTTCTTCGCTGCATTTCTCTCGGGTGTGTAGCTGGGAACGGCGTTGCTGGATCACAGGGCGTAACGTGTTGAGGAACTGCCGGATTTTTCCGCAGAG
Organism: Callorhinus ursinus; assembly: GCF_003265705.2. Lineage (NCBI taxonomy): Eukaryota > Metazoa > Chordata > Mammalia > Carnivora > Otariidae > Callorhinus > Callorhinus ursinus. Next base: position 32,946,785 of record NW_027397080.1, read on the forward strand.
GCCACGTCGTCTTTCTTACATTTTCCCCAGCCACATATGACGGTTCCGGTTTCCCCACATCTTCACCGAGTGTTTATTTATTGTCTGACTTCCTGCTTGTAGCCATCCTGGCGGGTGTGAAATGGTGTCTCCCCGAGATCTTGATTTGTGTCTTTCTGACGGCTGAAGATGTTGAGAGTCTTTTCATGTGCTTCTGGGCCACCTGTTGTATCTCTTTTGGCAAAATGTCTTTTCAGATCCTTTGCTCTTCTTTGATGGGTTATTTGTCTGAGTATCTTTTTGGTGATCCATGCATTTATTTGGGCAAAGCATCTTCTTCCTCGCAGGCCTGGCGCTGACCTACCGATGCCCAGGTGACACGTGAAGTCCGGGGAGCCTTTGCCTCCAAGGACATACCTGCTGCTTCTGGGCACAAGTGTGCCCTTGGGAGCGGACGGGCCTGGGTTTGCTTCCTGGCCCTCTGTGAGCCCCGTTTTCTCATCCATGATGTGGGACAGGCTAGGGCCCACCTCCCAGGGCGAGAGTCACCAGCACTCGGCAGTGTGTTGAGTAAGGGAAGGTCAGTAAGGGAAGGCACACGGCTTGTCAGCCAGCCAGAAAGCGGGAACCACATCCAGCTGTTCTGGCTCCTAGGCCTGCCTCCACTCACCTCACTTCTTGCTTTTAGATGGGGGGGGGGGCCCTGCTGTGGGCAGCCCTGTCCCATCAGCCTGTGGCTTTGGCCTCACTGGGCCCAAGGTCCTCCGAGGATCCCCATGTCTGCAGGCTTAGCCTGGGGTCTCTGGCTCACCTGGTTCACCTGTCCTTCTCCTGGAGGTGCCTGGCCCAAATGGAGCCACCTGGCACCCCCACTTCCTGCCCTTCACCCCCGGCCTGCCCCAGCCCACCTACCTCACCTCTGTCCTTTGATCTTCCAGACAAAATGGAAGCCCAGCTGGGCTACATGGATGAGAAGGAGCTGGGGGTTCAGAAGCCAAAGAAGCCCCCAGAAATCCAGGTATGGAAGGTGCTGTTGTCTGGGCCCCTGGCGGGGCGGTGGGGGGGGGGGCGGGTGTGGGTTGGGGGTTGGGTCTGGAAACCTTCTCAGCCCTTGGTTGGGCAGCTAGAAACCAGGCCTCCTGGCACCGTGTTTGGGCCTTTCGGCCTGGGGGAGCAGGTTGGGAGCACAGACGGGATACAGGAGAGTTCCTGGTGCCCAGTGCCCGTCCCCTGCCCTCCACGCTGCTGAGGCCCCAAGCCCCGCAGCATCCCTACCTAGCCTGTCTTCCCCAGGCCCTGCCAACTTCCCTGGACAGGGTGGAGGGCGAGGACAAGCATGAGAGCTCAGATGGCAAGGAGCGGCTGGAGGAGACGGAGAAGGCCCCGCCATCCCCAGAGCAGCTGCCGAAAGGTGCGGCTTCCCGCGGTCACCACCCCCAGCGTAGCCTCTGGCCTCAGCAGCCCTGGGTCAGAGGAGGGCGGCCAGGCTGTGTTCCCCTCCCTCTCTCCCTGGCTGGGTGGCAGGCTCTGTCCTAGTGCAATGGGATCCTCAGGCTGAGGAGAGAGCCACGGGCTCAGGTCTCTACAGTGGATTTCAACTTTTCCCGCGATGCAGAGTTCGGGGGTTATTGGGCTGTCTTTTTGTTAGTGAATTCTAACTCTGTTGCACCGTGGTTGGGGCACATGAGTCTGTATGATACCGTTTCTACATGATGTCAATGAAACCTGCTTCCCGGCATAATATGGTTTTGTAATATGGTATGATTTTGTATCATGTAATATGGTATGATTTTGTAAATGGTCGTGTGTGCTTGGAAAGAATGCTTATTTTCTGAATTGCCGAGTTGTGAGGTTCTAAATACACGTATTAGATCATTATTTTGTTCAAGGTTCTTATATCCTTACTCATTTTTGGTTTGCTTTGATCTGTCATGTCTGAGAGACTTACGTTAGGATCTCTCACTATGACTGGGGATCGGTGTCTTTCTCTTTGTAAGGCCAGAGTGTGCCTCACATCATTTGAGACTGGGTTGTTAGGTGCATATTGGTTTAGGTTTTTTATATTTTTCTGGTGAAGTGTGCCTCTTCTATAATGACCCTTTTATTCCTCCTGATATTTTTTGCTTTAAGGTTTATTTAGACTGATTTGGATGGATCTTACTTTTGTGAAGTATATATTTGGTTTATGTTTTTCTGTCTTTTTACTTAAAAAACACATGTACATACAAACACTTTGTTGTGATATAATCACACAGGATACAGTTCATTTATTTTATTTTATTTATTTATTTTTAAAGATTTAATTTGTTTATTTGAGAGAGAGAGCGGGCGCAAGTGTGAGCAGGGGGAGGAGGGGCAGGAGCAGAGGGACAAGCAGACTCCTCGCTGAGCGCAGAGCCCAGTTCAGGGCTCGATCCCAGGATCCTGAGACCATGACCTGAGCCAAAATCAAGAGTCAGATGCTTAACCGAATGAGCCACTCAGGAGCCCCACAGTTCACCCATTTAAAGTGTACAAGTTGGAGATTTTTAGTATATTCGCAGAGTTGTGCAAACATCAGCACAGATAATTTTAGAATACTTCCATCACTCCAAAAAGAAATCTCATGTCCATTAGCATTTATTACCCATTTCTTCCTCTCCACCCCAGCCAGCACTCATTACTTTCTGTCTCTATGGATTTGTGTGTTCTGGACATTTCATGTAAATGGAATCATAAAATAGATGCCCTTTTGTGTCTGGCTTCTTTCACTTAGCATAATGTTTTCCAGGTTCATCCATCTTGTGGCATGGACCAGTGCTTCATCCCTTTATCCTTTGTATAAATATACTGCGTTGTATTTATCCAGCCATCGTTGATGGACATTTGGGTTGTTTTTAATTTTCGACTGCTGTGAACATTTATGTCCTGTTTTTTTGTGTGGATATAGGTTTCAGTTCTGTTGGGTATCTACCTAGGAGTGAAGCTGCTGGACTGTATGATAACTCTATGTTTACTATTTTGAGGAACTGCCAGATTGTTTGCTCCAGTGGTTGCACTGTTTTACATTCCCATCAGCAATGTATGAGGATTCTGATTTGTCCATGTCTTTGACAATGCTTGTCTTTTTTTTTTTAAGATTTATTTATTTGAGGGGCACCTGGGTGGCTCAGTCCTTAAGCGTCTGCTTTTGGCTCAGGTCATGATCCCAGGGTCCTGGGACTGAGCCCCACATTGGGCTTCCTGCTCAGTGGGGAGCCTGCTTCTCCCTCTCCCACTCCCCCTGCTTGTGTTCCCTCTCTAGCTGTCTCCCTCTGTGTCAAATAAATAAATAAAATCTTAAAAAAAGATTTATTTGGGAGAGAGTGAGCACAAGGCGGGGCAGAGGGAGAGGGAGAGAAAATCCCAAGCAGACCCCCTGCTGAGCATGACCCTGAGATCATGACCCGCGTCAAAATCAAGAGTCAGACACTCAACCGACTGAACCACTCAGGTGACTCTGACAACATTTGTCTTTTGATTATAGCCATCCTACTGAGTGGGAAGGGGTATCTCAAATGGTTTTGATTTGTATTTCCCTTATGCATAAAGATGTTGAGTTTCTTTTCGTGTGCCATTTGTATATCTCTGTTGGAGAAATGTCTTTTCAGGTCCTTTGCCCATTTTTTAATTGGGTTATTTGTCTTTTTAGTACTGAGTTGTAGGAGTTCTTTATAGATACATGTTCCATATCAGATACATGATCTGCAAGCATTTCTTCCATTCCTTTACTTTAAAACATTTTTTTTATTGAAGTATAGTCGATACTCATTCCTTTACTTGTAATCTGTGTAATTACATTTTCAGTATATGTCTTATAAACAGTGTATAGCAGGACTTGTTATCTTAAGTCCAATCACAGAATCTCTATCTTTTAGCTGGCATGTTTGATCTCTTTACATTTATTGTAATAGCTAGATATTTGGATGTACTCCTACTCTCTTATTCTGTGCTTTATATTACCCTTGCCTTCTTTTTCCTCCTTTCCTGCTGGCTCTTGGATTGATCAGACTTTCTTTATATTTCCCTTTTCCCCCTTAACTCCTTTGGAAAGTTTATAGTCAATCCTATTTTATACTCTTAAGCTTTTAACATGTATCCCTCTTGAATAAGAGAAGGGCTGTGCGTAGCTCCACTCCCTTTCCATCTTCCATGTGTTTAGTTTCAACTTGTTTTCATTTCCCAAATTTGTTATGGTGCCTATTTCGAAATCCTTAATCCTTATTTAGATCTTACCATTCTTAGCAGTTTTGTGTTTGCTTCCTTGTTCATCATTGCTTCCTAAAGTGTCTTTCTTCCTAAAGTACACCCTTTAATGGTGCTTTCAGCAAATTTCTGTGTGTGGAAAATTCTCTCATTGTGTGTTATTTTTCCCTTTACTCTTGAATAATAGTTCGCAAAGCACAAGAGAGGATAGGGGTTTTCCCTCAGCACTTTTTTTTTTTTAAGTGGAGCCCAACACAAGCTTGAACTCATGACCCTGAGATCAAGACCTGGGCCAGGATCAAAAGAGTCCGACGCTTAACTGACTGAGCGACCCAGGCGCCCCTTCCCTCAGCACTTGAAGATGTGTATTCCCTGTGTATTCTGGCTTCCACTGTGCCGAGGAGGCTGCTCTCAAGGTAATTGTTGCTCCTTTGTGGGAAAGCTGCCTTTTCTATCTTTCCTGACATGGTAAAACCACTTTTAAGATACTCTGTTTGTGTTTGGTCATGTGTGGTTTCACCACAACGAAATTTTTATTTATCTTGCTTGTGACTGTGATTCTTAAAGCTAAGTATTCTGTCTTTCACTGATTGTGAGAAAATTCTCAGTCATTTCCTCTTTTGAGTATTGTCTGTGTCCCCACTATGTTTATTTTCTCCTGGCATTCCTACTACTCATCGATTCCTTCCTTCCTTCCTTCATTCAGCAAACCTGTATCGAAGGCCTGCTGTGTGTTGGGTGCTATCCTGAGTACTGGGGACACAAGCAATACACCAAAATAGCCACAGCTTTCACACTGAATTTGTATTCTAGTGGGGCAGGCAGGCGATCAGCCATAAACAGAAATATGTCTTTGTTCAACAACAGACTCCAAATGTGATGAAGAAAAGAAAGCAGGTACAAGGTTAGCCAAATAGGGGGCTGGTGTACCTTTCACGTCTTTTACTTCTTTTTTGCCTGTCTCTCTTGCACAGCTTTTTTTTTTTTTTTAAAGATTTTATTTATTTATTTGAGAGAGCGTGCGCGTGCCTGCTAGTGCACAAGCAGTGGGGAGGGGCAGAGAGAGAGGAACAAGCAGACTCCCCTTTGAGCACAGAACCCGAACACGGAGCTCGATCCCAGGACCCTGAGATCACGGCCTGAGCCAAAGTCAGACTCTCAACAGACTGAGCTACCCAGGCGCCCCTCTGCAAGGCTTTTTGAGTTATCTTTAGATCTAGCGTCCTCTTCGTTCTTTGTATTGTTTTCTTTATACTGTTCTGTTTCTTCATACTTCCCATTTGTGTTACCTTCTATGGCTGCAAAACAAATTGTTACAACCTCAGTTCTTAAAACAACACCCATTTACAAGCTTACAGTTCAGTGGATCAGAAGTCTGACCTGGTGTGGCTGGGCTCTCTGCTGAGGGTCTTGAAAGACCGACATCAAGGCGTTGGCTGGGCTGAGTTCTCGTCTGGCAGCTCAAGGGGAAAAATCTGCTTCCAAGCCCATTCTTGTTGGCCGACGTCAGCTCCTTGGGGTGGGGGCCTGAGGCCCCATTTCCCTCTGGCTGTGAGATGGGGGTTGTTCTCAGCCCCTGAAAGCTGCCCACATTCCTTGCCCACTTGGTCTTCAGGCTTAAAGGCAGCAATTGTGTGCCAAATCCACCTCATACTTTGAATCTCTGGTGTTCTTTTCTGTGACTGGTTGGAGAAAACCCTGCTTTTCAAGGGCTGGTGTGATGAGGTCAGGCCCACCCAGATAATCTCCCTCTTAGAAGGTCACCTGTGCCCCACCCCACCCCCCGCTTGTCCTCAAGGGTCCGAGAGTCTTGGAGGACATCTCAGATTTCTGCAGTTACAATGTTTAAAATGTTAATGGTTGTGTATTTTCTTTCTAGAAGTTTTAGCTGGCTTTTTCTAGTTTCCCTTTTTTTTTGTGGACTTCTCTTATTATGGATTCTCATTTTTCTTGTCTCTCTCTCTCTCTCTGGTGGATGGATAAATGGTTTCTGAAATTTGGTTGGCTGCATCTTTATCGGGGATTGTTTTATCCACGGGAACCCCGTGTCACCTGAGTAGCAGGAATGTCCCTGCTCTATTTCCAGAAGCCCTGGGCCCCGTGGTCTCGCTGGTGGCCTGGCTGGTCTGGGACCAGTCTTGATGGCGCTCTCTCTGCTGGGGCGGCACGGTTCAGATTCCACAGTCATGGTCCTGGCAGCTCGGCCAGGAGGCATCGGACGGAGCTGTCTCTCATTGAGTGCACAGCAGTTGGAGGGTGTCATGCTGTTGGAGGATGTTGCATTCCGGTTCTCTGGTCTTTGGGGCTTGCAGCCTCGTCCTCCCTGTCTGGGTGTCGAGACGCAGCCCCAGCCCCCCCGGCCTCTGCCTGGCATCCACTCACCCCCTTCCCTTTATGGCACTGACAATTTCCTTTTCTGCTTGTGAGCTCACTGTGTGTTTTTCCAAGGTGATAGATTTTGCCTGACATTTCTGGGTGTTCGTAAGAGGGTTTTGTGTTAACGAAGTCCTGCCATGTTGTCAGAACGTTGAGTCCTCTGCGTATCATTGTGGTAGGGAGGATTTCGAGACTGTTCCTTGAGGAATTTGGGGGTGGGGTGCTGCTGGGGTGGGGGTGAGAAGGAAGGGGTGAGGCAACAGTTTTGGGCGTCCACGCCCCTCTCTGCCTCCCCGAGGACCCCTCCTGTATGGCCCAGCTGGACTCCTCGGTAGCGTGATAGGTGGGATTCTGTGTGTGGGTGAAATGGAGTTGGAAAGCCACGCCGCCCGGGGTCCCCTTTGTCTGTCCCGGACCTCTCCCTACTCTGCAAACACCCTTTGTCTTGCAGAAGAAGTGCTTCCTGAGAAGGAGAAAATTCTGGACAAGCTGGAGCTAAGCTTGATGCACAGCAGAGGGGATGGCAGTGATTTCAGGCCAGGTTTGGGGCTCTTGTGTGTGCTCTGTCCTGTGTCCCGTGGGCTCTTGAGGGCACCGTCTGGACTCCGTTGGGCCTCCTGCAGCTTCCATGGGCGCCACCATCCATCCGTAACCCCTGCTCCCTCACCCACCTAGCTGGAGCTGGTGGGCAGGAGCCTGGGCTCACCAGCCCTCGGCCGGCGGGGAGATGCTGCCCCCTCTCCTAATCCCTCCTGTGGCCCCAGCCACCACCAGGAGAAAGGAGAGCTGGTCACAGAGCTTGGCCTGGAGTATTTGGGGCTCAGTCATAGACTTTGTGTACCCATAGGTGCTGGAATGTTCTGGAACGCTCATCCTCGGATCAGACCCTCCAGGACAGCACTGCTGGCCTCTGACTTAATGTGCCCTTTTCAGGCTGCTCGGCCCTGTGTTCCCAGGTGGTCCTCTTTGAGTGGGGGAGCTGCACCTGGGCCTGGAGCCCACCCTGCCTGCTCAGGACAAGAGAGGGGCTGCTGGCTTGTCTGTTTGAAATCCCTCGTGGCAGTGAGCCCCTTGAGGATGATGAGCTATGGCTCCCACTTGCCTTTGGGTCCCCAGTCCCCAGTGCTTGGCAGAGAGAGGCCCCTGGGCCGGACCTTTCAGATGGGTAAATGAATATGGGTCTGTCCTCCCATAGATGACACCAAAGTGGAGGAGAAGGAGCCCCTTGACACGCAGCAAAATGGTGACAAAGAGGAAGATGAGGAAGGGAAGAAGGAGGAAAAGAATGGGAAGTTCAAGTTCATGTTCAACATTGCAGACGGGGGCTTCACAGGTATTGGGCTGAGGCGGTGGGCAGAGGGCCAGGGCGGTTGTTGTCACAGGCTTCCTCACTTTGCGGGTCCCGGGAGTCTGGGCAGATGGTTACTTTATACTAAAGTGTGAGTGGTTGATGAAAGTGCATTCTGTAACCTTTCCCGATAACCCTGAGATACTGAACTTCCGGGGGGGGGGGAGATGGTGGGTGGTGAGGAAGAGACTCTCCTATGCCCACCCTCGGGAGGGCCTGGGGGGCACCTCATTCTGCTTCCCCGTTGGCTGGCTTCCCAGAGCTGCACACACTGTGGCAGAACGAGGAACGTGCTGCTGTGTCCTCGGGGAAAATCTATGACATCTGGCACCGGCGCCATGACTACTGGCTGCTGGCCGGCATCGTGACGTATCCTTGGCCAAGCCTGGCCGGGCAGGACTCCGGCCTTTCCTCTGTGGACCTCAGGGAGGGACATGGGGTGTGTGGGATGAGGAGTTAGGAGCCAGCGCTTTTGATCAGGTGTTGCGGACCCTTTCCTGGTGTCGATGGTGGTGATGGTGATGACCTTGGCTGTGGCTCGTCCCTTTCCGCCCGGTGCTCACTCCATCCACATAGCAGCCTTCCGAGGGGCACCACCGTGATTCCCGTTATACAGGGGAGGGAGTGATGCTCAGAGAGGCCACGTGACTTGGCCCAGGGATACACAGCTAATAGGTCACAGCCCATCCCTCTGATTCCACAACAAATACCCCTAACTCCTCCCCTCCTCCCAGTAATGATGCCTGCAGGGGGCATCGCCGCTTACGGGGAGGGGGGGGGGCTCGTATTCATCCATTCAGTCTTGATTGCTCGTCTCCTGTGTGCCAGGCATGGAGGATGCAACCCTGAACAACATTCCCCAATCCCTGTCTACCCGGGGCTCAGATCCTGCTGGGGACAACGGTGAACGCCGTAAGTTAGCGGAGTGTAGCATTCAGCAGAACAGGACAGAGCAGGCGAGGAGCAAACGGAGTGTTGGGCATGGGGGCTGCGTTTTCTGATAGGTGCTCAGCGGTGGCATTTGAGCACAGACCTCCCAGCGGCAAAGGGAGGGCCACGAAGCTGCCCATGGAAAGCCCCTCAGCAAAGCTGACCTGGTTATATGAGAGGGGGAGTGTTCTAGAATCGGGGCCAGCAAACCTTTCCTGGAAGGGGCCACAGAGTGAATATTTCAGGCTTTGCCGAGCGATTACTCTGCTCTCACTGTTGCAGAAGGAGCCACGGACAGAAGTGAGTGTGACCACGTTCCAGTAAAATTTGTTTAAAAAAATGTGGGCTGGGGGCCAGTGCGGCCTGTGGGCCATAGTGTAGATTCCTGTCGTGGAGGTGAAGGTGTTTGGAGCCAGCCTGCCTGGGTTCAAATCCTGCCCCTGCCCCTCACTCACTTGGGCAAGATAATTTTATTGTGTGTCCTTGTTCCCTTGGCGGCTCTCGGGGAGGACCCTTCCTAGCCTCCCCCCCAACTTCTGGTGGCGGCTGTCAGTCCCTGGGTCCTGAGTCTCTGCCTCTCTGGTCACATGGGCTTCTTCCCTGGGTCTCTGTGTGTCTGGGTCCCAATTTCCTCTTCTTGGAAGGCCAGGAGTCACTGGGTTGGTGCCCGCTCTAATCCAGGATGACCCCTTCTTAACTTGACCACATCTACAAAGACCCCATTTCCAAACGAGGTCACGGTCACGGGTACGGGCATTGGGACTCGAAGGTTCTGCCCTCCGGGTTGTTAGGATGAAGGGTTCGACCCCTGAAGCCTCAGTGCTGTCTGGACCCCTGAGGGCACTTGCCAGTGTCCGCGGTCAAGTCATCATCAACTTGCTCGCCTTGCAGCCAAGGTTAATGACTTGCCTGAAAGCACACAGCCGGGATGCTGACCCCAGGCTGGTCCCCCCTCGCCCTCCCACCTCCCACCCTATGGCCGGGTTTGCCCTTAACGGTGCCCCACCCAGGCACGGCTACGCCCGCTGGCAGGACATCCAGAATGACCCAAGATACATGATCCTCAACGAGCCCTTCAAGTCTGAGATCCACAAGGGTAACTACCTGGAGATGAAGAACAAGTTTCTGGCCCGCAGGTTCAAGGTCAGTCCCCAAAGGCCAGAGCCTGCAGGGGTAGGGCTGCTGCAAGAAGGCAGATTACACAGGGGGCGGGGGGCAAGGCAGTTGCCCGAGAGCAGCCCCCTCCTCACGTATCTGGACGTAGTAGTCAGTCATGTGGTCAATCAACTAACAGCGTGTTGGGTCCTTGATCTGGGCCAGGTCCCCTGGGCAAGTGTCCCTGCCCTGGTTGATGGTGTGGAAAACCCACATTGGCTAGAGCTCTGAGGGGGGTGAGGGCTGAGAGCAGACAAGGGAATGGGTGGAAGCGTGTCCTCCCTCCTTCCTTTCTGCCCGGTCCTGGGCCTGTGGGAGTGGGTGCTGGTGGAGGAGGGGCCAGGTTGGCGCTCAGTCCCTCCTGCCCCATCCCTCAGCTGCTGGAACAGGCACTGGTCATCGAGGAGCAGCTCCGGAGGGCCGCGTACCTTAACATGACCCAGGACCCCAACCACCCCGCCATGGCCCTCAACGCCCGCCTGGCTGAGGTGGAGTGCCTGGCCGAGAGCCACCAGCACCTGTCGAAGGAGTCCCTCGCCGGGAACAAGCCGGCCAATGCCGTCCTGCACAAGGGTGAGTGAGCCTGCCTGCCTTCCTCCTGCCCCGTGGGTCCTCAGCCATCGATGAGGCCGCCGATGGGTCAGGGGTCAGCCCAGAAGGTGTCGCCTCCTGGCCAGGATGGGACAGTCCAGCATCCAGTCCAGGGAAGGTTAGGCCCTCCCTTCTCTGGACTTCTCAAGGTCTGCTCCCTGTAGGCCCTGGTCTGGGGGTTGGTAACACAGAAGTCTGCTCGACTTACACACTCTTGCTTATCAAGCCCTGACCATATGCTTTAAACACACGGCATCTCTTTAATGCTCCTGGTATCTTTAAGTGATAAGGTTTATTACCCCATTTTAAAAGACAGGGACATTGATGCCCAGGGTAGTGAAGTAATTGCCCAAGATCTCCCGGGATTCAGACCTTTGACGCCTGTGCTCCAGGTCTTCAGGAGGCTCCCAGGCTGGTTAGAGGGGTGGGGGGAGCCAAGGCCAAGCGCACACGAGAGCCCCTGGACTTGCTGGACCCTGCTGTGTTTGGGAGATGTCTCCTGAGACAGCCATGGGCCAGGGCCGCAGGCCTCCCTGGGAGCCGGGGCGGGGGGGTGGTGGGTGTTGGCAGAGGGCCTGGAGGAAGCCCAGAGGTTCTGGCTCTGCCTTCGGCAGCCCTCGGGTCCCTGGAGAAACCTGCTGTTCGCCCAGGTGGCGAGTCTGTGCTTTGTGGGCTTGGAGGGCCGGGCGATCACACTCCCTTGTGGATAAGCACCAGCCCGCTGGTCGTCAGCAGCACCTCGGCGTCCCCCCTTCCGTCCCGCAGTCCTGAACCAGCTGGAGGAGCTGCTGAGTGACATGAAGGCGGATGTGACGCGCCTGCCCTCCATGCTGTCCCGCATCCCCCCGGTGGCTGCCCGCCTCCAGATGTCGGAGCGCAGCATCCTGAGCCGCCTGACCAACCGAGCCGGTGACCCCACCATCCAGCAGGTCAGGTTCAGCCCGTGCGCCCTGGGCTGGGTCCCCGTCACGCAAGCCCTGGGCGCCCCTGGGTTGGGGCTTGGGTTGAGGGGTGTGGGACTACGACCTTTAAACCTGGGTCCTTGCCTCCAGGGCGCTTTCGGCAACTCCCAGATGTACAACAACAACTTTGGGCCCAACTTCCGGGGCCCTGGACCGGGAGGGATTGTCAACTACAACCAGATGCCCCTGGGGCCCTATGTGACCGGTAGGTGCCCGCCGCTTCTGGGCAGCACGTGCAGGGGCGCCCCTCGGGGGCCTGGCCTGCCCGCCACCAGCCCAGGCAAGCCGAGCTTCTCTCTCTCTCTCTCTCTCTCTCTCTCACAGATATCTAGCTGCCCCCGCGATTTCCCTCTGTTGCAGTGCTCATTTCCAGCTGAGGTAAGCCTGCACCTGCACGGCCCACGGTCCCTTGTCCCCCTCCTCGGGTTGGCGAGTCAGGCCTGGCCAGGATCAGCCCTGATTCTGTTGGGCGTGCCTCCCGAGTGTCAGTGCGCACGCGTGTCCACGGCAGTGAGTCAGCCCCAAACCCGGTCTGCACGGGTCTGCCTCCACTGCCCAGCGGGGTGGTGGGTGCCCCAGGACATCAGCTCCCTGCCCAGGGCAAGGAGGGCGGCTCGGCGTTGGAGGGGGTAAGGGTTAATGGCTAGGAGAGGGGAGCTTACTTCCGAAAAACCACTAGTTCCCTCCGGCCTCCTCTCCCTGGGTCCCCCAAGCCCTGTGCATCCTTGTAAGAACTGCCACTTCGGGGTGGAGGCGCTGGGGGTTTCCAGACCAACCGCCCCCTCAGAACGCTCTCTCCCTAGGGCCTCTCTGGGCCCTGCAAGTGTGGCAGCGAGGTCTTGGCTCGGGAGCTCCTTCTGATGGGAGTTGGCTGGGACGGGTGGTGGGTGCTCCCCTCTAAAGAAGACCGGGCTGCTCAGCGAGGTGACCGTGATCGGCCTCTTGCAGCCACGCCTGCTGGGCCACCTGCCCAAGCCCCACAGGAGAGAAAAGCTGCCGCCTTTTTAGGAGCCATGCCATCTTGGGACGGAAAGGGAAACTGAAAAATGCCATCACATGGGGGACGAGGCCCAGCCTGGCTGGGCCGGAGCCCAGAAGTGCCACCTCATCATCATGCCAGTGTCCCACCCAGCGTCACACCCACCCCACACCGGGACGTACCCCTTGGCCACCTTTGCCGGACAACTTCTTAGAGGAGATTTCATTTATTTGTACATCTTTTGCACTTTCCTATTGAAGACTTGAACGAGTCTGTCTTGATATAAAAGTTGAGTGACGCATGGAGGGGTCTAACCTGCAGCACTCACGTCTCTCTGTCAACGGGCTCCAGACTTCAAGGGAAGATCCTAGAAACGCTGCTGCTGGCCCGGGGACTCAGCCCGCCTGGGGAGCCCTTTGGGTGCCCCCGCCCACCCCATCCCGTCCATGTGGCCTGACTCCCCGTGTTCTGGCCCCCCTGCCCCTCGGGGGTCCCCAGTGCTGGATGGGTCAGGACTGAGGAGTGGCTGCCCAGCCCCCAGGGTAGAGACCTCAGCTGGTGCCCGGGGCTGGGGTATCTTCCACCCCCTTCCTGCCGGGGCTGGAGACCACCAGGTATGTGCTATCTCTGTGGGGGAGGGGAGCCTGTCAGCAGGTGTCTGTCCCTGGCCCATCATGTCTTGCAGGCCCTGGACTGTGTTAGCAGAGCGGATGGCTGTCGTGCTACGTGGCAGGCCACACGCAGCCTGTGCTCCCAGGAGGTGGGGAGGAGCGGAGCCCGCGCACGTAGCGTAGGGGCTGAGAGCCTGTCTCAGCCTCTGCGGGAAGGGGCTTGCCCTCTGTTGCGGTGTGGTAGCATCCTAGCAGGGCAGGTCACTGTGGCACTGAGGGTGGCCCTGGAGACCCTGGTCCTGCCCCGTGCCCTGGGAGGCCCGTCACATCCCCCTCTCGGTATACACTCCCCATTCAGTCTCATGGCCACAGATGCAAGGAAGCTGGGCCACCCCTTGGGTCCCGGACTTACGCCTGTCCCCCTGTCCGTGGAGAGGCCCCGATATGGTCACTTGCCGCCCGGCCCGGGGCCACAGCTGCCCCCGCTGTGTTGTCGGAGGGCCTGGGGAAAGCTGGGCTCGGAGGCGGGGGACTGGACCTGATGGCTGTCCAGCCCTCTGAGCTGGAGCATCCAGGCTTCCTGCCTCGTCTTCTCTGGGGAACCCCCACCGGCCCCCCTCCCGCGCTCAGCCGGTGGTCTCCCGTGAGGGCCCTGCTGGGGCGGGGGGAGTGGGCCAGGCCCTGGGCTTGTCTGTGTCCGGTGCTTCCTCTGCCTGGCTCAGCCTGGAAGGGTTTTCCCAGCCTTGGGCAAGGGGCTTCCTGGGGAAGTGTCCTGGCTACAGAATCCAGGAGGGGCCGAGATTTGGGGGTCTGTCTGGGGGCCTCTTGGGCAATCAGCCAGCCCTCATGGGGCCCCGGGTGCTCTCTGTGAACCCCTTGAGGGCTGGAGCCCAGAGCTTTTTCCATCTTGGTGTCCCCTCGCTTCAGTCTCAGAACCTCCCAGGCCGAGTCGGCCCCGGCACCGTGGCGGGGGGGGGGCCGGGGAGCGCGGTGGTGACACCCTGAAGGCGGCACGCAGCTTTCCTGACGGGCCTGTTGCAGCGCTGGCCTCGCCTTCTGGGAAGGGCAGGGTTGCCCCAGTCCACTGGGGTTCCTGTGGGTGCCACGCGCACAGGCTCCTGGCTCAGGCCTCCGGCGAGGTGACCACATGAGCCCCCTCCCCAACCCAGAGCCCTGTGACGCTCCCTCCCAGACCTCCAGTCAGCCCTGGGGCTGGCCTCATTGGGCACAGTGCTGGCCCCCCACCTTGGCCACAGTGGGTGGGTCTTGAGTGTCCAGCCAGGAGGCCCATGGTGGTGGCAGGGCAGGGGCCTGCATCTCCACTGCCTTGCCCCAAGGGCTGGTGGTCCCCCTGCTGTCAGCCCTTCCTCCCCAGGAAGCCTCCCTCTGTCCCCCCATCTGTGCTTCCATGCCAGGCCTCCCCCTCCTCTACTCGGCTGGAGCTGGGTGTGTGCAATGGCCAGGTCTGGGAAGGGCTCAGCTCTGCACAGTCAGCACCTGGAGGCCCGGGAGGGGGGCTTCGGGCAGTTGGGGAGGGGGTTTCTGGTCGGCTGGTTTGGGAGAGGAAAATGGATCTCAGACTGTTTTCTTCTTAGTTTATCAGTTACCTCCTGCCACAAGGGGTGGTGGGGGAGAGGGGCATCCACGGGCTTTGGCATCTCCCAGCTGGGTTTGGTTTTTGCTGCTGACAGAACAAGGGGCTTTGTGTACAAGCAGAATCCTACAGCGTCAGCCCGCATTTTTGTTTCCAGCCACCCTATTATTTAAACCAGTGCTGAGTAGGCTTTCTGTCGAACCACCTTTGGGCCTCAGTTTCAGAACGCATTGCCTGCTAGGCTCCCAGGTGACAAGAGGCGCGTGGGCTGGACTGACCATGTCCGGAGGGCCCCCCTCTCGCACATACCTGCCCCGCAAGTGCAGTCCCTGTGAGGAGACCCTCTCTGCAAGCCCCCTTCAGAAGCTCCTTGGCTTCCTGCAAGTTACAACCAAGGTCCTGCTGATACCCACACCTGGTGCAGGTGCCTGCCCTCCTGCTCTCCGGGGGGTCCCTTTCCGGCGTCCTCTGGGGCCTCCCCAGCCCGGACTGGCTGGTCGAGTCCTGCCCCCGTGACCCTGTAGCTCTTGCTCCCAAGTGTCGGGGCCCAGGGCTCTTGAGGGCCCGGGAGGGTCATGGAGAGGGTGGGCTCAGGGACAGCAGTGCCTCCAGAGCCTGGGCAGGGGGCGGGGCTTGGTTGGGAGGCGGGGCTGTGAGGTCTTGGCCTGGCCTCGGCCTCCGGTCCCCCTGCCGCGCCTGCGGCTGTCCCCCGGCCACCGTGGTCTCCAGCGAGGAAGCTGGCTCCCGCCCCATTTTCTATTTCCGCAAGTTTACAGGTCGTGGTGCATCAGCCCAAAGTCATTGGCGTTGTGTTTTGGGTTTTTTTTTAGTTTTCAGATTTTTTTTAAACAAAAGTATTTTTTTAGGTGCGATAACCCAGAAAGGGCCCGTTGGGTGTGTGTGTGTGTCCTGAACCCCTGACGTGGAGCTGGGGGCCCCCAGCCCCCCTCAGCTCCTGTGTGCTGGAGGTGAGGGAAGGGTCCTGCCCCCTGTGCGTTGGAGCGTGGGGGGGGGGGAGTGAGGGGGCAGACCCCCACCCAGGTTGGCATCTGGCCCAGCGAAGGGGCCCGGGCCCCTGGCCCTGGTTATAGCCCCAGGCCAGCAAAGGGGCCGGGGGCTTTTGGGGTGAGTTGGGAGGGTCCCAGCTAGGGGGCTGGAGCCAGAAGCTGAGCCCCCAGGAGTGGCGACCTGTCCCGTCCTTGGCAGGACACGTGGGCGGCTGGACAGGGTCTGCAGCCGACACAATCCCCTTTACTTTGTACTCTGTGTGTGTGTCTTGGTTTTCTGTGTTTTAATAAATCCTTTGGGAAAGGATTCAATCAAAGTGTTTTCTAGATCCTCACTCATCTAAGATATGGGGGTGGGAGCTAGAAACGGGGGAAGCCTGTGGGGGATGGGGTGTCATCCGAAGCTGCCTCCCACCTGAGAAGACATGGCCTCGTGAGGCCGAGGGGCTTGCTGGGAAAGGGGGGGCCCCATGAGGGGGCGGTGCCTGTATCTCCTGCCTGCACCCCTAAATGCAAACAACATGGTATCAGAGAAACCTTGAGCGCCCAGTGGCACCCTGGAGGCCTCCCTGGACCCTGATCTCACTGCACTCAACACAGTAGCTCCCGGCAACAGAGAACGTGTGTGTGCAGGGTACTGGGGGGACACCCTATCCCCGAATCGCTTGGGCGGTGGCAGGCCTCAGAGTCCCCAGTCTCAGTCCCCCGCCCCCGCCAGGGCCCTTTTTCCCAACTGGACCCTTTGCCCCAGGGTCAGGATTTCAGGGGGCCCAGTCTGCCGGCCCCTGCAGGTGGCAGCCTCCCCCCAACTCCGCCTCCCCACTGCCCACGCGGCCCCTGGAGACGAGAGGAGCAGAAAGCCGCAGACCCCCGACAGGCTGGGGTTTTATTTGTCATTCCATAAATAACGGTGGCTGTACCTCGGCCGGGTGTCGTCTGCGAGCACGAGGTGTGAGGCCGTCTCTGCCTACGGTAGGGAATGCACTTAGCTGAGGAGTCACAGTCGTTAAAAAAACGGGGAGAGGAGAAAAGCGCATTATTTACACGACGACGGGAAGAGGACAGAAGACGGAGTAAGCCCCTCTGTCGTTCCTCGGGACCTCGGATGCGCACGGGGTTTGGGATGAGAAGTGGCGGGGGGCTCCGCGTGTCAGCAAGGGAGACTGAGCCCAGCCCTGCCCTCAGCCTGGGCCTCCGTCCTGTGTGGGGTGCTCCCCAGGGGCCCCCTCGGGCAAACTCTGCCTCAAGGGGAGGGCCAGAGGCTGGTGGGCGGGCAGCTGGGGCTCCCAGGGAGCGGTCTCTCCCGGTGGGGCCTGGGCCACTCCAGGGCCTGCCTCTGCCTGGCCTTCTGTCTCCAGACTCTGGCTGCCCTTGGGCCCCCCCTGAGCCCCTCCCCCACACCAGCCCCCTTCTGAGTCCGGGGCCTTCCCCCAGGAAGCAGAGCCCTGTCATCCCTGCCAGTGGCTGTGGGAAAGAGAGGACACCTCAGAACCAGGCTGTGGACGGCGCCCTGGGGGGCCAGGAAGCTGCTTGGGTCCTGACAATGGGCGTTTCGGCCTTGGCCCGGCTCCACTCTGAGGGCCCTCCCCTCCTTCTGGTGAACCTGGGGCCTTCCCAGGTGTGGCTCCTGGTGAGGGGGCAGCGGCTGCTCCCTCGGGCCCCACCGCAAGCCCTGGTCCATCCTCCGGCAGTGGGCAGCCTGGGGGGCAGCAGTGTGAAGGGGGCCCAGCTCCTCTCCCCAGTGAGGGGCGGGCAGTCCGCTCCCTCGGTACTGCCAGGGCTGCCTGGCCCAGGGCACTGGGTCCCTGCCCATCCCATGCGGTGGTGGGAGTGGCCACAGGTGGGGGGGGCCCTGCGGGGACAGGCTCGCCCCCTCCCCACACCCACACTGTGCAGATGACCCCCAGGGACCTGGTCCGGGAGGAGGAGGGAGGGTTCTAGACTCCAGGGTCAGCGCAAATGTCAGGAATGGAAGTTGTCCCCCCTCCCTGCCTCCCCCCCTTGCATGTGTGGCTTTCTCAGGCCTCAGCCCAGCCAGGACGGGCCAGTAGGCCCTCTGAGAATGGCAGGGAGGAGCCTCTCCACCAGCAGCTTGTCTGAAGGGCAAAGCAGGCCCGGCTGTGCCTGCTGTGGTGGGGGTGAGGGTGTGGGGGGTGTCAGGGTGGGGGCCGCCCGGGCTGGAGGTACACAGCCGTCCTGCAGCGTGGGCTCCCGGCCCTAACCCCCACATAGCCAGCAGAGGCCGAAACTTCAGGACCGTGGGGGCTGGGACTCCTGGCTGCAGGCCCCTCCCCTCCTCTATCCTCCGAGCCTGGGGTTGACGCTTCTGTCTGTCCTTCCCCAACTCCCTGGCCTCAGTCTGTTCCAGCCTGGAGGAGGGGTGGGGGGAGTGGGGTGCACGGCAGGGAATGACTAACCCCAGCCATCGTGACCTCTTCCCGGGCTGTGTGTGGAGGTCCGGGGGTGGTAGTGCTGCCTGTCTGCCCAGGGAAGCAGCTCTGGGCACCCAGACTTAGCACCCTAACATGGGGTTCCTCACCCCGACCAGATCGGAGGCCTTGAAGAAGGCACTGCTCCAGGGAGAGGCTCCTGGGGGGCTTTTCCTAGATTGTGGGGGCTCCTGCTAGATGTTCAGGCCCTCCAGCCCCTGGGCGTGCAGCACAGAAACCCCCAGGGACCCGCCCTCCCTGGAAGGCCTAAGTGTCGTCTCGCTGCAGACCCGAGGCCACTGCCCAGGCAGAGCAGAGGTGTGCTCCCTGCACGTGGCGGGCAGCCACAGTCCAGCTACGTATGCGCGACCTCAGGGCCTTGTGCGGCCAGGACAGAGGGGCGGTGGACAGAGCACCTGGCCAGGAGGGCAGGTGGGGGCCTGGAGGGACCTAGGCTGGAGCCTGCTCCTCAGGCCCCTCCCCAGCGCTCAGGGCTGCTCTGGGCATGGGGCTCATCAACTGTGTGCAGGGAGGAAGTTGGCAGGGCTATGAGCTCAGTTAGACCCCCGAACTTCCTGTGGGCCCCACCTGATAGTGAATCCTCCTGGATCTCAGCCCCTGCCAGCAAGGGGGGGCGGGTGGGGATCAAGGGACCGCTCGGAAAGCCCCTGAGAGACCCGTGGGGGCAGGTGGCGGTGCTGAAGCGGGTGCAGAATGAATCTGGAGTCAGGCCCATCGTAAAATGCTGGGAGCCCTTGGCAAGAAGGAGGGTGAGGGAGACCCCCAGCGGAGGGGGCCACGGGAAGAGCCAGGCCTGGTTTCCTCTTTCCCACCCCTGACACCAGGTGGGGGTCCTCAGCAGAGGCGAGGCTAGCCCTGCTGCCCCCAGGACCCAACCGGGTCTCAGCCTGGCCTGGACTGGAGGCGTCTCTGGGAAGGGCGGAGGCCAGGAGCAGCCGTGGTGCTTTCTTCCTGGAGGGCGAGCAGAGGCTGCAGGCGGGCTCAGGCGGGCTCAGGCGGGACGGCTCCAACATCCTGCCCCGTCAACGCGGTCTCCCGGGCATGGATCTGAGTTCGGTCCCGCGAAGCAGCGAATGGTGTCTTGCAGCAACTTTTGAGATCTTTTCCCCGACGACATCTCGCTGTGATGTTTTCTTTTTGATGCAAACCACACCCCTGACATGGCTTCAAAACAGCTTAAGCGAGCGAACAAGAGAGACTAGGAGGGAAACGGAAAGTGTCCGGGCAAGCGGCCGGGGGCTTCTTAGGATCTGTAGTCCTTTTTGCTGTAGGGTTTATTGCCCAAAATACTATCAATCTCGTGGATAATGGAAGATGACAGTTTCGGAAGGACCTGTGTGTGAGGAGAAGAGCTAATCAGAATGCCACCAAGACTGGCCTGGCCTTCGGAGGAGGCTGGGTGACAATCTTCCAGCCACCGCTGGCCTGTCCTGCCTCATCACATCATGCTTCTAGCCGGAGCATCGGCTGGCTATGCTGCTTCTGTGTTCCAGAAGGTCTGGGGCAGAGAGGAAGCCTGCCTGGGGTTTATCTCTGTGCCTCAAGCTCCAGAATGCTTTAGAACCATCTAGAAGGCACAAAATACAGAGTCCAGGGCCAGACACCCCTTCCTGAACACCCAGGATCCAACCCTCTCTGAGGGGGTCTGCTGTCACTTCCCCGCGGATCTCCCTGCACCCCCTCCTGTTCCCTAAAGCCTTTCCTCCGCTCAGCAGCCGGGGAGAAAGGGATCCTTTTAAAATGTAGGTGGGGATTGGGCCCCTCCTCAGCTCTCGGGGGCTCCTGTCTCACTCAACCACCACCAAAGTCCCTAGTGTCCCGGGCACTGCCCCGCCCCCTCTGCTCCAGGCCACGCCCACTGGTACCACCTGTGTCCCCTCTGCTCCTGGACCGGTGTCCTCCAGGTGTCTGCAGGTCCCACTCCGCACCTTCGGAGACTTTGCTCACTTGTCACTTTCTCAACAAGCCTACCCCACGAGCCCCCTCAGCCTGGGCCCACGGCCCTCCCTTGTGTGCCCACCTAACCTGACCCTAAGCCTGCCCTTGCTCGAGGGCCTTCCACCCTCAGATTCTAACTTCCCCATGTCTTGCATTCAGTGCTCACTGATCTTCCAGAGCAGGGCTTCTGGGGGATCTCTGCTGTAGCCCAGACACTTAGAACAGTGCCTGGCACATTGCACGTGCCCAAAAAACATGGGCTGGATGAATGACTGACTGCGGCCCTGAGTTCGGACCAAGGGCCTGGGGGGACACATCCAGCAGCCCCCTCCCCAACTTGCCTGTATTGCTCCGATGTTCTCCATTAGCTGGTCTGCGCTGGAAGCACCTAGGAGCACGGAGCTGACTCCCTCGTTCCTCAGGCACCAGGCTGGGGCAGGAAGACCAGAGGTGAGGGACACACACCACACCCAGTGCAGGGGCCCTTCCTGGTTCTGCCCTGTCCCTAACTGGGCCACAGAGATCCAGCCTCTCGGTCGTGGGGGTGAGGGTACCCAGGAGGGTCCAGCATGTTGGGTGGCGGGGGGATGGGGCTGGACAGGGCTCTGGGAGAGCCCTGGTACCAACTGCTTCCGGGGGGGGGGGGGGGGGGGGCCCCCCGCGCACGGGGCCCCCCCCCCCCCAACGGCTTCCGGGGGGGGGGGAGAGGTGGCCCCCCACCCTTCTCTCCCCACGGATGTCAGGACCCATTATCTATGTCTGGCTAATGGAGGCAGCGGCCCCAGGGACAACGGTCAACCCTACCCCCCAAGTCCCGTTACCTATGGCTAGCTGGGGGAGGGTGCAGCCCAGGCGTTCGGCGATGGCCTGTAGCTCCTTCAGCTTGGCCTGCTGGCGCCGGCCCTCCTCACTCAGGATCTTGTCTTTCAGCCACTGGTAGCCCTGGGTGTGGGGGATGAAGAGCACAGCCCACAGGTGAGCGCAGGTCACCTGGACCTCTGTATGCAGATGGCTGCGATGTGTGCCAAGGCAGCATCCGCACGCCCTGCCCAACCGCGTCTCCTGTAGAACAGAGCTGGGCAGTTGGAAGGACGGGGCCTGTTGAACGTGAAGCCCAAAGCCTGTGGGTTCGCTGAGGCTGGGCCCCTGAGCCAGGACGAGGAGGCGGGCAGCCCGGGAAGGAATGCTTTGGCTGTTGGCCCTGAGGGCCCCTTTCCCAAGCTCTGGGGGAGTTGTGGTTTCACCCCTGGGATTGCAATGCCTTCCAGGGAACTCCCTGACTCTGCTGTGGATTGGGCAGGAGTGGGTGGGACAGGCCATCCTGCCCTCGAACCCGAGGCAGGGGGGCTCCGGGGCTGGATCTGCCCTGACCTGGGTAGGCCTTTCTCTGCCTGCCCCTCCTCCCCTGCATTTTGGAGATCCTCCTGCATCCCCACTGCAGAGATGTGTCTATGCTGGGGGGCACTCGTCCCAGGAGATCACCCCTGAGTGATGAGTGAAGCAGCTCTACAGCCCTCAGCCCAGAGGTCTCGGGATGGGCCACAGAATGTGCAGGGGGGAATCTGTCCGCAGCAGGGGCCACCCCAAATAGCACAGGTGGACCCAGCCCAGGCTGTGAAGGTACTGAACTGAGGTGGGGGGTGGCGAGGGAGTGGAAGGGCTTTTTCAGCTGGGGCGCATCCCGTGAAGACGGCAGCCTTTCCAGAGGTGGGATCTGGTCAGCAGGGACTCCAGGTTCCCCTGCCCTCGATCCGCCCCCGCAGTGGCCCAGCGTGCCCCGGGCGGCGGACCCAAAGCCCCGTCAGGCCAAAATGCCTGTCGCCTGCCCGTCCCCTCCTCCCAGCCTGGCCGCTTGCTCCTTCACCTTCAGGGAGGCTCTCGAGTAGGGCGGGATGCCACTGTCGTACTTCCCGGAAACGATGCCGCAGGCCAGAGGGGACCAGGTCATGGCACCCACTCCTGGGAATGGAAAACCAGGCGAGGTCAGGCCCAGGGTTCCGGGGGCGGGGCGGGGGCGAGGGGGCGGAGCAAGGGAGAGAGGAGGCGGGGCGAGATGGAAAGAGGGGCAGGGGGGGCGGGGGCGGAACCAGGGATGGAGGAGGGGGCGGAGGGGGCGGGCGGGGCGAGGGAAATAGGGGGAAGGCGGAAGGGGGGAGGGGGAAGGGTGGGGCCCGGCGGGGGAGCGCACCTATCTTGTGGAACAGCTCCGGCAGCTGTACCTCCACCTTCTCGCGCTGGAACATGTGGTACTCGGCCTGCTCGCAGATGGGCGGGATCAGGTTGAACTGCCGGGCCACGGAGTAGGCCTCCTGGGGGTGCAGATAGGGCCATGGATGGTACCTGTCCGTCAGTGGGTCTGGGGGCTGCCTGGGCAGCACGGGGCAGGAGACACAAAGGCATCCCCAGGGAACAGCTGGCTCACCTGCTCTCTCCCCACCCTCCTTCCCTGGGGGAGATTCACGGCTTTCCTGGGAAACAGCCTGTCCCCTCACCTCCTCTGCTGGGAAAAGAGGGGGAACCCCGCAGCTGAAGGGCATGGGGGGAATGCACAACTCAGTTGTGAGAGTGGGTTCTGGCACTTATTGGCCGGGTGGCCTTAGACAAGGAGCTTGCCCCTCTCTGCCTCAGTTTCCCCATCTGTCGCTGAGGCTCAAATGAGCCAACGTTGTTCACAGCCTTCAGGACAGTGCCTGCCTGCTATGCTGTTACTGTTTTTATCAAGATCATGATTCCAGGGCCCCAGCCCTGGGATGATGGTGGCAGTGGCAGGAAATGCTACGCAGAGGGGAGAGTGGCCGGCATCAGCCCATTTCTGGGACTTGGAGCTCAAGGCCTTGACTCTTCCTCCACTCCCACCGGATGGGTGTGAGCCAGGGCTGATGTCTCCAGACAGACTCCTGGGGAAGCCCTGCTGGCCAGCCTGAGAGGCCCTTTCCCCTTTGGTTTTCAGCTACTGCATCTGTAAAATGGGGATAAGACACTGACACCTCGGTGAGCCCCGTGCTGGCTCTAGGCAGCTTCAGAAAAATGCCAAATGCTCATTAATGCTGCAAATTCCAAAGGCAGATTAAAATCACAGCCTTCTAGAATTGGGCTGAACTTGGAAATTCTGCTTAATATTTTTGATGAAGCAGAAATCTGGGACTCACCAGAGGAGAAACCCCCTTCCAAGGACACCAGGATGTGGGGAATTCTGGGAGGAAGGGCATGGGAAGGGCAGAGGCTGGGAGGGGGCCTGGAAGCAGGGGTGAAAGGTCAGCCTTTGGAGACAGTCCTGGGAAGACCTTGTACCCTGACCTCTGCTCTCTAACCCCCTGGGCCCCCAGCTGCCTGCCTCTGAGGGTAGGGGGGTCAGCCACCCTGCTGCCCCTTCTCGGATACCGAGAAATATCAAGAAACATCTGCAGCCCTCTGTCTCTGATGGCTCCTTGGAGGGAAGGGACAGGGGAGGGGATGCTTTCCTGGAAGTGTGGGTGAGGGGAACCATCAGGGATTACGAGGTGGCAGCCGAGCTCCCAACAGCAGCTCACATTCTGAGGCAGCCCAGGCCCAGAGCTGCAGAGCTGGAGACTGACCTCAGCACGGGTCCTTGGGTGTATTACTTAACCTCTCTGAGCCTCCACACCCACGCCGGAAAAACAGGATGACAGCGACGCTTACCTTGTAGGGTGCTGGTCTTGTGAGGATTAAATGGGAGTTAGTCCACACGGGCCCTCAAATCTAATGGCAACTGGAGCATCACGAAAGCTCAGGGCAAGTGGCTGTAACAGTTACTGCTGCCGAGCGCTAGCTGAGCCCCAGCTCTTCTACTGAGAGCTTCACACCTGTTCTCTCTGACAGTCCTCAGAACAGCCTCCTGGGGCGGGGGGTGCTAGGTTATCCCAGTGGTCTTGTTCTACAGGTGGGGAAACCACGGCTCAGAGAGGTTAAGCCATCTGTCCAGGGCCACACAGTGCTGGGATTCAAGTTAAGAGCCCTGCCTGCGGAGGTAGCTGCCGCACGTCACCCAACTGTTCTTCGCTGTAGGACCCAGTTACCCATGCCATTGGGACCAGTGGCACTGGATCTGCCAGAGTCCTGGATGTTCATCCCCAGAATGGGGCTAGGAGCCCATGCCCCACGGACACACACACGTGGAGAGGTCACCGCCGTACCATGATCTCCATGGAGCTCCAGCGCGACGTGCCCCAGTACATGGCCATCCCCTGGTTAATGACATGGGTCATGGCGCGCACGGTCTCTGTCGGGAGAGAAGGGGAAAGCGCAGGTTGGGGGCGAGGTGACCGGGGGCGTGGGGCCCAGCCTGAGGACATTCTGCAAATACAGGTGGGGCGCCAGGAGGAGGGGGTGAGCTGCAAAGGTGTCTTGCAAGCAGTGTACTTCCTGGCTCCAAAGTCGGGTGTGGCAGGGGCTCTCAGGGACCACAGGAAAAAAAGTGAACCACAATCCAAGAAGCCGGTCTTGAAAACCATTTCCCCAAATAGTTACAAGTATCTGTAAAGGGTCTTTGAAAAATGGGTTCTAGATGGACTGTGGCATCTCTACGGCAGATTGGAGAGATGAGGGAGAGGTGAGTTCAGAGAATGCGGTTTTGGACTGTCGAGGGGGGGTGCGGGTTCTCTAGTTTGGGGGAAGGATCAGATTGGCAAAAGGCAACGGGAAGTCACCACAGTTGACTGCCTTTTCGGGCGATTCCAGATTCGCACTGGGATCTGAGATTGAACGGCGAGGTCACAGTGGCATCTGTCAGGACAAAGGCCAGGGCGGGGCCCTGGATGCTCCCCGAGGGTGGGGGCTGCGGAGTGGAGCTCCCCTGGAGTCCCCCAGAGCCGGAAGTAGACACGGAAAGCCCCGTTTGTATCCGCCCCAGGTTCTCAAACCAGCTCGGTATCAGGCAAGGGACCCTCACCCCCGCGACACGACAGATTCTTCCCAGGACTCAAAAAAGGTTTTGAGAAATAGAAATCTGCCGGTTACAGCCTTCCTACCGCTCCCACGCCAGGCGGTTTCAGTCCACGGGGATGTTGTGGTTTTTAAAACAGACGGCCTCCAATTGAAAAAGTTCGAGCTGTCTCTTAGCTTTGCGGGGGATGGGGGGAAGGGGTACTCATCAGATTCCTCACTGATCCCATACAGTGCTTGCAAGTCCCACTGCCAAAGGCAGGGCGGGAAGTAGGGACGAAGAACAAGTGTCTAGAAACGAAGCAGCAACCTTGACCCCTGGAAGTCCCATCTCTCCCCAGGTGGCTTGCTCCTCATCTGCTGCCGAGATGGGGGGGGATGCTGGGGTCCCTGAAGACGGCAGGAGGTGGGAGTGCCGGAGGAAGGAAGGAGAAGGCGGGCTCTGTTCACAAAGCTCCCCCTTGGAATGGCACCAGCCCTGGGGCACTTTCTCCTGCAGAGAGCAGCATCTCTGTTTTGGGGTGTCACTTCCCACCCATCCTGGGTCCCTGAGTGCCCCTTTGGCTGAGGTCCCCTCTTTCAGTAGAAAGCTAAAGTAGCTGGGGCTTCTGGGGTGCTGGTGTCAGTGGGTTCGCCCAGGTCCGCTTCCAGGCCTGCAGGCCAACCCTGCCCTCTCCTTCCTTCCAAGATCAGGGACTGGGCTCCTCTCTGCCTCTCCTCAGGAGGAGGGCTGGCAGGGAAGCCCGGACCCCCGACCCCCAGGGACCCCCCCGACACCACTCAGTGCGAAGGAGACCGCCCCTGTCGGAAGGCTTGAGGGCCCCAGGAAGAGATCTGCCCACATCCAAGGCCGAGCTTAGGCTCCCGGCCCGCTGTCCTTGTCACGTTCTTTACAGACACCTTGAGGGGCCCCTGGTGACCATGCAGCATCTCATCCACCAGCCTGGCTGGCTCTCAATCCCCAGAGCCCGGCTCTCTCCGGACCGGGGGAAATGAGGGGCAGGACATGGTGCACTGCACCGCCCCTTCCGTGCAGAGAGGGGAGTCCCCTGGGGGCCGGTGGGGCAGGAGCCCGTGAGAGCCGGAGGCCGGCCTGAGTGAGAAGGGGTCCCTGGGCAGCGGCCGGCGGGCGGTGCAGCTCACACACGGGAGCACGGCGCTCTGTGCTTCTGCCCACGCCCATGTTGGTGGCCCCAGGAACAGGGACAACGAGGGACAGCTGTCCTTCACCTCAATATTTAATGCTGTTGAACAGAAGCAGGACCAAATCCGTCTAGCTGCTGCCAGGACCCACAGCATCTACTGCCCCGTTAGAAATAATACATGGGAAGGGGCAGGTGGCGGTGCCAGTTGGCGGGCAGGAGCCCATCCTCTGTGGGATGCAGCCTGGCTCCCGGGGAGACTGTGGCCTGCCCTCGATGCGGGGCCCTGGGGAGGCCCTTAGCTTAGGGGCAGGCAGAGACCAAGCACGGCCAGAGGCTGCTCCACATCTCAGAGTTTTGCCAACTCACGTAGGTATTGTTCAAGGAGGCAAATGACTCCGTTTTGATGGAGGGGTCAGGCTGCATGGCAAGGGGTGAGAGTGGCAGGTGGCCCAGCCCGTCCGGGGGCGTGAGCCCCACTGCGGCCGCCATGCTCACGGAGGAGCCAGCGTGCCCTGATGGGGCAGCTTGCCACTGGTAGGTTTTGCTTCTGCTTGAGGCTGGAGCTTCGCAAACATGCCCTATGAAGTTAAGACTTGTTGGAAGCCACATGTTCTGGGGTCCCTGATGTTCGCTCCTGGGGGCCCCTGGTCTCCCCAACCCTCTCCCAGACCATCCAGGGTCAAGGTTTCAGGCGCTGATCACAGCATCCCCAAATCAAGAGGAGCCCTGGCAGACAGCCAGACAGCCGCCCCCCCCCCCCCCCCCCCGCCGGAGGACGGCGGGGGAGGGAGGGGGGGGGGGGGGGGGGGGGGGGAGGAGGAGGGGCGGGTCATGCACGGGGAGGTGGGGGGAGGCGGGGGGCCGGAGGGATGAAATGACAGGCGGGCCAGGCAGGGGCGGGGGCCGGGGCTCCACACCGCTTTGCTTTTCCCTCACTTGCAAGATGTTCTCATAGGGCGCTTATTTTTCCTTATGCATTTTATGGAGAAGTTTGTCTTGGGGGGAAGAGAGTGGTGTAAATAAAACCACTGTCTCATAAAATGCAGCTTGGACACAGGAGTCAATAGTCGGGCTAAGGGTACTGTGTACCTTCTATGATGAATGTCCTTGACTTGGAGGAACTAAATGGGTCCCCTGGTGATAAAGAAAGATTTAAAGAGACCAGAGTTTATAGCTGTGGGAACACGGAGAGGCGCGGTATGACAGAGGGCAGGGGAAGAAAGCACAAATCTCCTTCACAGGGAACTTGTTTTGTTAAAAAACAAAAACAAAAACAAAAACACCCCAAACCAACCACACACACCACATACACATATATATACACGCACGTGTGCACGGTATATATATAGATAGATAGATAGATAAACAAATGAAGAAAAAATAACTTGAACCCAACTTAATTTTCCAAATCCCTGAAGCAGCAAAGCACAAATGAGAGTCTGAAGCAGGAAGTTGGGGGGTGGGGGGTGTTGGAGGGGCGGAGATCGCGGGAGTGGGAAGAATAAATAAGCGCCAAAGAAACCAAAACTGTTTCCCAAAGCACTGCACATTTTTTTTTTCTCC
Organism: Callorhinus ursinus; assembly: GCF_003265705.2. Taxonomy (NCBI): domain Eukaryota; kingdom Metazoa; phylum Chordata; class Mammalia; order Carnivora; family Otariidae; genus Callorhinus; species Callorhinus ursinus. Next base: position 32,974,539 of record NW_027397080.1, read on the forward strand.
TCTAAGTAACAATTTATCCCCCAGAGCAAAAGACCCCTGAAGCCTCCCCGCAGATCGGGAATGTGATTGGAAAGAACACAGCAGTTGCAAAGAGCCATCTCTCGTGACTTCATTTAGCTACAAAATATTAACAGCTAAGAGGAGAGAACATTCCACACAGTTCTAAACCCAGGAGGGGCCGTGGAACCGGGAGGGGAGTAGGCACAGACCCAAAGCCAGGACGGGGCGGGTGTCGGCCTGGAGGCACCAGGGCGCACCTGTGGGCGGTGAGGAACCCCCCCCAGGCTGAGCTCACCCCCACCGGCCCCCCCCAGCCGCCTGTGACCAGCGGCCTGGGTGCCCCGCGGGGCCCCGGGGGCAGCGGCCATCAGAGAGAACCTACCTTCCATGGGCGTGTTGGGGTCTGGGCGGTTGGCGAACACCACGTCCACGTACTCCAACTGCAGCCGCTCCAGGGAGGCCTTCAGACCTGGGGGGAGGAGTCAGAGGGGACCGTCACCCTCGGCACAGACATTCCCGGGCCCTCACCCAGGCACTGGAGGCTCAAGGAGCAAGAGAAGAGAGAAGCGAGGCCCATGGCCCCAGGAGCTGTCGGACTGTGTGGAGATAAATGTGGGCACGTGCCCCGCCTGAGATGAAGAAAAGCCAGGACTAGGGGCGCCCGGGTCGCTCGGTCGTTAGCGTCTGCCTTCGGCTCAGGTCATGATCTCGGGGTCCTGGGATCGATCCCGCATCGGGCTCCCTGCTCGGTGGGGAGCCTGCTTCTCCCTCCCCCACTCCCCCTGCTTGTGTTCCCTCCCTCGCTGTGTCTCTCTCTGTCAAATAAATAAAATCTTTAAAAAAAAAAAAAAAAGAAAAGCCAGGACTGAAGGGGGCCCACACCCCAAAGCGGGTGGTGGTGGGAGGCCAAATGCTCCGTGACTGAATGAAGGGGTGACTTCCTAGGCCCCCTGGTGGCCCACGTGGGGACAGGGAGAGCTAGGTGGTCCCACACGGAGGGGGAACTGCATCTATGTCCCTGCACCAAAGGCACAAATCACCAATGAGCACTTAGAACAGAGCTGCAGAGTCAAGTGCTGGTGCTGGGGGTGGGCAGCAAAGCCTCCTAATCATTTATTTTTTTTTAAAGAGTTTATTTCTATATTTATTTTGATAGAGAGAGCACAAGCGGAGGAAGGTCAGAGGGAGAAGACTCCCCGCTGAGCAGGGAGCCCGATGCTGTGGGACTCAACCCCAGGACTCTGGGATCATGACCTGAGCCGAAGGCAGATGCTTCACCGACTGAGCCATCCAGGCGCCCCTAATCATTTGATTTTTAAAGGAGTGAGTGTATTACCTTGATGAAAATGAGCACAGATGGAAAAAGCATGAAGACAATACAATCATAGGATAAGCCAGACCCTCTCTCCCTCTCTCCCTCTCTCCCTCTCTCTCCACTCCTGTGTGCGGAGTGCCCGGCTCTGTCTGACACGCAACACCTCCTGGGTTCTTCCTGATTCCCCACAGCCCCAGAGGTGGGTACTCTTCCCACACTCATTTTACAGATGTTGCCACAGGGGCTTGGGGAAGTGAGGTCCCTTGCTCAGGATCCCCAGTCAGCACAGGGCCCGGCCCCAGTTGCAACCCAGGCCCGTCTTGTCTTCCCTGAGACAACGCTGCCCATCTGAGGGCACCTGGGGCCCTGCTCTCATGCCCTGGAGCCTGGGTGGAAGGGGAGGGTCGGACCAGAGCACGGGGTGCATCAGTGGTGGGGCGGGGGCACTTGGCTTTCTTCACTCATGCATCTGCATGAGGATGCCGTGGGTGTGGGGGGCCGTGCGGGGCCAGAGCTCCCCCCTCACCTTCTATGATGTGCTTCCTGGAAAGGCCCCTCTCCGTCTCCGCTCTGAAAAACAGGACAATAGCGTGTGTGATGTTGCAAGCGGTTTTGGGGAAAATGTTTATGATGCAATGTTAGGCAAAAAAAAAAGTAGGTCAGCGCATGCCACGTGCAGTCCGATTCCACTTGGATAAACCACAGGCTACACGGATATGCTCGTGTGGCTGGGAGAAGGGCTGCTGTTCCCCATCCTGGGGGAGGAGGGGGTGGCTGTGGGGGGGGGGTCTGCGTTTCAATTTGTCTTTCTGTTTCCCTTGGATTTTTTTTTTTAAATTAAGAATGAATCGTATTTAGAATTCCTATGAAGCTGATTTTGTCAAGCCCTAGAGAGAATGTGGGGACAGACCCCTGGAAACTGGCAGGGATGGTCTGTGTCCAGGGAGGGTGGAATGGTTTAGACAGTTTGTGAAATTTCTGTGTTTTCCAGAATTTTTAGGATGTTACCTTTGTAATCAGAAAAAATAACAAACCCAGGAAAGTAAAAATAAAAATCAAACAAGGTTTGAGTAAAAGGCAACTCAGCCAAAGCTGCTTTTCTGGAAGGTGATGTCAATAGGGATGGGCATCAGCCAGGGCAGACGGCTGCACACACGCCCCCAGGAGCCCCTTGAATCCTGGCCCCAGCCGGGAGCATCGCCTGCTGCTGCACCTACTTTCCTCCCCAGAAGATCTTGGTGGTGATGACCAGGCTGGACCGTCTGCGGAACAGAAGAGAAGGAGTGTTACTGGCCGTGGCCATGGTGGGGGGTGTCTTCAGCTTTCACAGAGGGTCCTGAGCACCCTTCTCATCTGGGAGCATGGGGTGTGAAACGGATACCTCTGGATCATTCGATGTTTGTGGTGGTGCAAGCCCAGGGTCCTGGGCTCCCCATCGAGCCCGGAGACCAGCCATGGATGTAACTAACTCACTGTGTAACCCACAGTCTGGCAGTGGGGGCCAGGAGAGGGTGGAGTCTAGTGTCGGGGAGCCCAGAGAAGGAGGCACGCTGGGGAAGGAGCAGACAGCCCCAGCCTAGGGAATGGAAGCAACCCCCCCAACCCCCCGCCCTGCCGGGCTCCAGTGGGTTCTGTCTGGGAGGAAGCAGGTGCAGGAAGCACACTCCCAGCAGGTCAAGAGGAGGGGCTGCCACGCTCTGTTGAGGATGGAAGGAGGCGAGGGGGCCGGCCGAGCAGTCTGGCTCTTCCCCTACAGGCCAGAGATAGGCTTTCAGAAAGTGGTGTGTGGCACAGCCTTGCGGGGGGGCACTGAGGGAGGGACAGTTGGGTGGGGCAGGACCCTGGGTGAGAGGGAGTTGGGGTTTGGGTGATAGAGAGCCTGGAGGGAAAGGAATGGACGAGAGCCAAGTGCTGACACCTGTCCGGTCCTGGCGGGATGGGCGGCCCCTGCAGGCCACCTCTGACGGAGACCCTTCCCAAAGTGGGGGGAGGTGCCAATGTGCTTTCCTCCCGTGGGGGTTGGGGGGCTGCCCCGGAAACAGCTTCTCAAAGCCCAGAAGCTGTATTTCCCCTTGAGCTTCATCTCCAGGCTGGGGACGGGGTGGGGGGGGGGGGGGGGGTGGGGGGGTGGTGGCCTGTGTATTCGCCTAAGATATAATCAGGGCACTCAGTAATATGTGCAATTTCCTTTGATGATGGAGTGAGGAGGATTTGTTTTGTGATGAATTAGAGCCGAGAAGAAACAAACAACTTTGTTGGGGGCAAAAAGAGGGGTGTCATTCATCTGTGCCCAGGGGCTGAGGGGTGGGGGGTGGGCCCAGCCTTATAGCTGCTTTTATTGTTCCTGAAAATACACGTGGGCCCTAAGGGGTCCCAAAGTGTGGGTAAGTGCCCAGCCCAGTCTGTCCCAAGGAAGGTGGGAACCCTGTCTGACAAGGGACCTCAGGCTTCTGAGCAGCTTAGGGGTGGGTGGGGGGACATGGTGGGGGGCTGTGGTGACCAGTCACAGGGCTGCCCCTCCCCGGATGAGTGTGATGTCCAGCCTCGAGCTGCGTAGGTGTCTTACAGACTCGGGCCCCTGAGCCCCAGAACAGCCCTGCCAGGGAGCGCAGACAGTGGTCCCTTTCCAGGCAGGGACAGTGAGAAAGGGTTGGATTCCAAGCGCAAAGAAGGACTGTCCGTCTCTTGAGCAGCTACACCCTCTGCTTTCCCCAGGCCGCCCGGGAAGTCCTCACGTCTAGATCTTTTTTGGCCTAACACATGTCAGTGTGCATCCCGGGACCTCGGCCCTCTGAATCCCTGCTGGACCAGAGGTGGAGGTCAGAGTGTGAATACTCTCTCCCCCTGGAGGGAGCACAGGGCTGCTCTCTACTCTGGAACATTCTCCCCTTCCTGGTGAGAAAAGTTCTGAGCCTTCCTGGCTTTTGAAGGACTGGCCAGCCCTGAGCACTCACTCCCCTGCTAAAGAGGCAGGAATGTCAGCGGGGCCCGAGCCAGTGCACGCCCGCGACCCGGCACGCGTGGTTGCCCCTCTCGGTGCCCTCTTCCCTCCCTCCAGCCTGCCCCGGGCTTTCCCCTGTGTGCACCCTGGACACTGACCCAGCGAGAACAGGCTAATTACCTCCATCCCTTCTTCTTGATGATGTTTCCTAATACCACTTCAGCCCTGCAAAAAAAGACCGAGACATGGGCATTTCATTACAGCGTGACAGAAATATTAAACCTCTCCCTCCCATGACAACGGGTCACTTGGTCCCCTCTGTGAAAATGCCACCGAGGCTGGAGGGCCAGCCTGTTAATGATGCTCCTCTTGGCTCAGGCAGGAGAGAGCTTGCAAGAGGCTGTCATTTCCCAGGAAGGTGGCCGTGGGTGGTGCCCCTTTGGGCGCCTGTCTCAGCAGAAGTGACTCCAGCTCTCACAGAGAAGAGAGGAGCTGATGTCCTGCTTGGCAAGGCCAGCAGCATCCCATTTCCCTGGCCTGCTGGAAACTCACCGGGGGAAATGTTTGGCAATGTTACGTGGGCAAAGTTTCCAGAGAATTTTTTCTAAAAGGTAAATTATTCATCAAGTGCATCCTCTCTTTTCAGAGACAATCAACATGTATTCAGGGCCAGGGGCTGAATTTCCAGCAGAGTGCGTGCATGGGTGTGTGCGTGTGCGTGTGTGCCTGCGCGTGCATTCATGGGTGTGGGTACATGCGTCTCTCTTGTTTCTTGCTTTTGAACAATAGAGAGACAGATGCCATGCTGACTGCTCTCTGTTCTTTTTGGCATTACTCTGGCCCTGCACCAAACTCAACTCAGCCTAGCCGGGGTCATGGGCGGGCTGTTCCAGCCTTGCTTGGCACTGCAGTGCTGGATTAACTTTTAAGAACTTTCTGCTTGTAGCAAAATGTTTCTGAGCAAAAACAACAGACGGAGAATGATCCATACCCAGTGCTACATTCCAATTATAAAAGTGCCTGAGTCATCCACTCAGAAATAATGGGCTCTAATTTGCAAGCTGTTCGGCATACATTCTGAACGCTCTTCATTTATGGTCAAGAGGTACAGAAATTCACTCAGCCCTGGGCCTCTTCCTTTCACTCCTTGGTCCCTCATTTGTGGGACAAAAAGATCAGGAAAGGAGGGAGAAAAGCAAGCAGTGGTCCTGGGGCGTTGTAGACCATCAGCTAACCACAGCCTGTTGCTTGTGGCTATGAATTCCTCTGGCCCTGAATTTGGTAAGCCTGACATCTGCTGGGGGGCGGGGGGCACAGAAATCCCGCGGCTCTCTGTAAGTGCCCAGATTAGCATCAGCATAAGAAGCAGGGGGCTCAGCAGAATATGCCCTTGGCACTCTGGTGAGCAAGAGGCACGGTGCCTGGCCCGCCAGCCACTGGAGCTGCCTCGCAGCCCCCTGCCCAGAGCTCCTCCCTGCCCGTCCCTTGGTACACAGTGCCCAGCCTCCCCTGTGGATGACTGCTGGCACCGAGGCATTGCTGGGGGTGAGCAGGCAGGTCTAGCTCCGGGCTGGACTGAGAAAGAGCCGCAGGGGCCCAAGGAAGAGTGGAGGGCCGGATGAGGGCCGCGGGCTCCAGGGGCAGCAACGCCCCACGGGAAGCTGCTCTCTTGAGTCCTCGGCTGCTGGCGAGGCTGCCTAGTACTGATACGCCAGTCCGGGGGGTCCAGTTCAGGGGGACCCCTAATCAGGGGGAAGTGAAGATGGGCACACAGAGTGTGGAGTATGCAGGGCTGGTGCACACGGGCTGGGCCGTCTGGGGCCAGAGGAGGCTGCACGGAGCTGCCTCCTGCATGCTCTCATAGGCGGCAAAACCGAGGCAGGAGCAGGGCCAGGGAATGGGCTGGGGTGCTGAGGCCCGGCAATGCCCGTGGGCTGGGCATGTGCGTTGGGCTTTTCTACCTCTGACCCTCTGGCTTTAGTTCATCTGTCTGGAAAGCATTTCACTTTGATGGGAAGAGGCTCTCAGTATGGAGGGCTTGGGAGGGGGCTATGGCATCAGGAGGGGCAGAGGGCTGCCGATAGGGGCTGGAGGAAATCTGGGGCTCCCGGTGGAGGTCCCCCAGAGCTGTCAGGTCCTCAGACCCTGCGATGGGACTTGAGAAAAGGCCCGGCTGGCTTCCTGATTCTCAGTGCTCCGGGCCCCATCTCAAGCTGCAGGTAAAAACCCAGCGCCTTCGAGGCAGGTGCCGGCCCCGAGACCACGGTGCACAGCCAGCCAGGCTGCAGCCAAGCCAGCTGATGGGAACTTGGCTCGCCCCAGGCAGGAGGGACCAGAGGGAGGACGAACAGAGAGCCAACAGATGACTTCACAAACAAAAGCTGACTTTTGGAAACCCGATGCAGGAGAGTGGATGATTTGATTACAGCTAGTCTTTAAAATTGAAGCCAGCAGCCTTGGCTGAAGAGGGCTTTTACATAATTGAGGAGGGAAGTTCACTGCCAAGATGGGAAGTGCTTCCTACAGCGCTCGGCTGGCCAGACTCAGCTCTCCGCAGCAGCTCGAGAGGCCCTGCGTTCCCTGCAGCCCTCACGGTACCATTAAGACGTAAGAATGTTAGACAAGTGGGAGAGCCTGGGACCGCAGCCCGATCTGGCTCTTGCCCAGCACGGCATCTGAGGCACCGGAGGGACTGGGGTCATCTCGGTGCTCGGACACACGGGGGAGTTTAGCAAGTGGCCAGTGTCCAAGTGTCCTGCAATTTTGGCCCCGTGAAAACAACACCTTCTAAGGCCATTCAAAGTTTAAAAAAGCAGGCAGAGTGCGAGGCACATTTGTGGACGCTTGGGACCAAGGACCGGAGCAGCTGCAGCTCTGGTTCTTCCCAGGGAAGCCGTGGCCTGCACCACATCGTCCCCAGGAGAAAAGACACGTACTTGCCCGCCGCGTAGACTTCTGCAGTATCGAAGAGGTTGATGCCATTGTCATAGGCCAAGGTCATTAGCTGCTCCGCCATCTGAAATGAGAAAACCAGAGCTGCTTGCGGGCAGCACAGCCCTGCCAGGCCAGGGGGAGGCTCCAGGGCCTCTTGTGGCCTGGGGTGCCTCCTGCGTGTCCAGGCCCTGCACCCCCAGGGCTCCCCTTGTCCCTTCCTGCCACGGGACAGATGTGGAGGCAGCCCTCCGGAGTGGACCCACACAGGGAGGAAAGAGGACAAAGTGAATGAAGGAAGGGCCTCTGGGCTGTGAGTCTGATGCGAGCAGGGACCCCGACTGGGGAGTCATTACAAAGCTTAGCCTCTGTACTGGGTTGAGCACAGCCCCCAACAGGAGTGGGAGAGGTCCTGGCAGAACGAGTCCCTCCTTAAAACTATGGCTAGAAGGCGTTCTGCGGCTATATGTCCCCGATTCCTTCCCAGCAGCCACATGGGGACGGGGACGGTACGATTATTGTTTGCAGATGGAGAAACTGCCATCCTCGGCGAGCACTCTGGCCTCGGCAGGCGCTTCTCCACTGCCTGGCAGGCAGAGGCTGATGAATGGTGCCCAATCGGCACACGCCTTCCACCAGATTTTGCTCCTCAGGCTGCTCTAAGGATGAGTTTGCGCTCCCCCAGCAATGACCCACTGGTAGTGGGGGTGAGGATCAAGCAGCCGGAGGAAGCGCCCCCTGCTACGAACAGCCCCTCCAAGATGCAGCAGGGATCTCTGCTGGTCCTCTGGACGGTGTAGGTGCCCCTTTGAGAGTCACAGATGCAAACTCCCCCGCCCTTCACTTCTCAAAGCTCAGCCCAGAGTGCCAAGCCTCCCTCCCCAGCTACCCAGAGTGGAGTGAGTCATACTTAACAACGCTCAAAAAACTGTGGGACGAAAAGCCAGCCATGTTTGGCTTCGTGGAGATTCTCTCAATACCAAACTCAGAAGCCCGCCCCATGGGCCAGGCAGGTATGGAGAGTGAGGCTGGTGGCCAGTGGGGACCACTGGGGTGGGGGGGACCAACACTCAATCGCTACCCATGGGAAGGCACCTCAGCGAGGCTACATCTTTTGATTTTTCAAGAGAAGCCAGGGATCCAGGGTATTTGGGGGTGGTAAAAATCTCCCGATTTTCAAATGCTGGCATTGAACTCCAAAGATTTCTGATACTGAGCAGGCCAAAGCTAACCCCCATTAGTTAGCAGCTGTCATTTCAGTCAGAAAGCCCAGGGGCAAGAAAGGCCACTGGTGGAGGAATTTTCTGGATCCATCTGCAGGGCTGGTTGGCTCCATCGGAGCTCAAGTGTAACCATGTATCAGACACATCCATGCACCCTCCTCCAAGTGTAACCATGAATCAGATGCATCCATGCACCCTCCTCCAAGTGTGACCATGTATCAGATGCATCCATGCACACTCCTGGGAGCCTCTTCCTCCTCCCATACCCACCCCGGGCCTCCTTTTATCCTCTCCAATGCTCCAGGCACCCCAGGCTCCTTCGCCTGTTCATCTCCGTCTTCAACCTGACTTTTCAGGGCTGTGTCTCACCAAGCCCCTGACCTCTGCACAGGACAGCACGCCGTGCTGGGCCCCTAGCCAGGTTATACAGACGATTTAGGGGTATGTGCTGCCTCCTGGAAAGGGTTCTGGGAGGAGGTGACTCAGTACGAGGGCTATTATTATCTTCCTGTTTCAGACCCTGTGTATCTTCTTATACACCCCTCCTGCTTACCTGGAGAACAGCACGCCCTAGGTGTTCATCTGGGCTTTGCTCTTCCCACTTACACTACATCTTAGAAATCAACCCATATTAGTTCATGGAGATCTTCATTCTTTTTTAAAAAAAATTATTTACAACAACTTAAAAATTGTGGTAAACCATGCATAATACACAACTGACCATTTTAACCATTTTTAGGTGTGCATTTCTGTGGCATTTAAGGACATTCATGTTGTGCAACCATCAGCAGTGCGTGTCTCCAGAACCTCTCCATCTTCCCAAACAGAAACTTGGTCCCCATGAAACACCAACTTTCCACTCCTCCCTCCCCCAGCCCTTGGTGCCCACCCATTTGTTCTCCGTTTCCAGAATTTTGACTCCCTTGTTACCGCACCTGGGTTGCGTCATACGGTATTTGTCTTTCTGTGACTGGCCGACTTAATGAATTTAACATGAGGCCTTTTGGGTTCATCCATGTTGTAGTGTGTGTGAGCATTTCTAGGGCTGGGTTTGGAGGGTGGGTAGGAGTTTGTCAGGCAGGAAGGCGGGGAGTGGCTGGAGGAGGGGGTGCTGCAGGCAGAGAGGCTGGTGTGTGTGGAGGAGGGCAGCGTGCAGGATCCCGCCCGTCCTGTGCTCAGGTCCGACACCTGGGCATCTCCTTCATTCATCTTTCTCTTACTCTGGCATCAGCACCTTCGACCAGTCCTGTCAGCTCCCTCTTGAAGCTGATCCAGAATCGGACCCTCCTGCCCCTCGCCTCCACTGCACCCACTTGGTCCGAGCCAGAATGCCCTCAGCTGGGTTTCTGTGGTAGCCCCTAACTCTAGGGAACTAGATTTCCAGGGAACTCGTGCATACATTCCAATTTGAGAAGCACCCCTCATCCTCGGGGGGCAGCCTAACCTCAGTGGAGCAGCGAGAGTGAGCCTTTTGAGTGAAGTCAGGTCAGATTTCCTCTCTGGCTTCCATGTCACAAGTGGTCAAAGCCAAGGTCCCCACCAGATCTACTCCCTCACCTCTGCCCCCCTCTCTCAACCTGGGGCTCCTCCTGTGGGCTCTTGGAGGCTGGGTCCAGTCCCGTTCCTTTGGCCCGGAATGCTCTCTCTCTGGATCATCACATGGCTCACTCTTGCCTTCCGCCTTCCCTGATCCTCCTGCATAAATGGGAGCCTGCACCTCCGTCCTCCTTTCTCTGTGTTTGATTAAACAACGGCTCCTGGAACCTGTGAATGGCTTCTTGGGTAGAAAAAGGGTCTTTGTAGATGTGACAACATGAAGGGTCTTGAGATGGGAGATGATCCTGGATTATCAGGGCGACCCTGAATGCCACCACGGGTGTCCTTATAGGAGGGAGGCAGAGGGAGATGGGACACAGAGGAGCAGGAACGTGACCACAGAGGCAGACACTGGAATGAAGTGGCCACCGGAAGCTGGAGGAGGCGTGGGAGAATCCCACTCTCCTCCCCCAGAGGTTCCACTGGGAGTGCGGCCCTGCTGACACCTTGGTTTCAGCTCTGTGATCCTGATTTTGGACTTCTGACCTCCAGGCCTATGAGAAAATAAATTTCTCTAGTTTTAAAACCACACAGATGGGGGCAATTTGTTAATGCAGCCACTGGACATGTCTAGCCCTGGGAGATAGGATGTGCTTCCTGTCTGTCCCTCTCTCCGAAAGAGAGCAGCCCACAGCAGGGATGGCACTTGGCAGGTGCTCAGTAAGCGTGAGCTGAGCGGCCACTGTCCTTGGCTGGCTCCACCAGCCGACCCCGCGAGGCCTGCCACACAGGAAAGATCAGCAGGCTCTGACACCGAGGATACCCATCCCCATTTCGCCCGTCACTTAGCAGAAAGACGGAAACACGATCCTAACTACACCGGGCCAGGGAGAAAAGAGAGTGAGGGGTGGGAGTTTTCCATGCTGTGCTTTTTGTTTTATTGTTTTGCTATGATTTTGGTATAATTCCTCTTCCAGGCTTCTCTTTAAAGGTTTATTTATTTATTTCAGAGGTGGGGGGGGTGGAGAGAGAGTGTGCGTGTGCGTGCGCGTGTGCGTGTGCGAGCATGAGTGGGGGGAGGGGGGAGGGGCAGAGGGAGAGAGAGAGAGAATCTCAAGCAGACTCCTGGCTGAGCATGGAGCCCGACGTGGGGCTCGATCTCACGACCCTGAGATCATGACCTGAGCCCAAATCAAGAGTCAGATGCTCAACTGCCTGAGCCCCCCAGGGGCCCCCCCTTTCAGGTTTTTCTATGTGAACATATGCTTTTTCGCTGCAAGACTGCAGCCCTCACATACAGACCACAGTCGGCGCTGTTTTCCACATGCTCGCTCCTGGGCCTGTCCGCATGTCATTCTTTAAAACGCGACCCCTAAAGACTTGCGCTCTGTGGGTGCGTCCTACTTGATGTGACGGAGCCTTTATTTTGAGACTGTTCGGAATTTTCCAATGTCAAAGTTCCCGAAACAAAGGCAGGAGGAAATTTAGAAGACATGTGGGCCTCCTCCCTGCCGTCCCTACTTGGGGGCCAGGGGAATCCATCCCACCCCCGAGCTGGGAGCTGTCTGTGGGCTCTGAGGCAGGCGCCGAGGGGCCATTCCCCGTTCATGAGTCTCCAGTTAAGACCCCGGGCACTTTGCTTCCTCCAAATGGGGCAATGGCACCTGCCTCCCGGGGTTGATAGAGGGCCGAGTGCCATAATAAATGTGAAGTTTGCAGCTACTGTCCTTATTAGATTTCTAATGCCCAGGCTGCTCTGAGCACATGCTCTCAGGAGTTTTTTTTACTTGAGCAGCCATGTGAGGTCACGAAAAGGACACTGGACTAGAGGTTGGAAACCTGACTCTGACCAGGCCAGCTCCGACATTTGGCCGCGTGATCGGAGGTTTACTAACAGTGTCTGCTTCCTCTGGGGGTTGGCTCTGCTCTGCCCGGCCCCCAAGGACTCCGTCCCCAGGGCCACAGCCCCACAGACCTTTGCAGACAGGGGACAGGCAACAGCCCGAGACTACACACTTTAGTCTTTGTGGGCCAGATGGTCTCTGTGGCAGCTTATGACGGAAAAGCGGCCACAGACCATATGTAAATGAATGGGCGTCGCTGCCTGCCAATAAAACTTTATTTATAAAAAAAAGGGTTGTGGAATTCATAGAGACAGAGAGCAGAGCAGAGGTTACCAGGGGTTGGGGAGTTGTTCCCTCATGGGTACAGAGTTTTGTTTGGGGTGATGAAAACTTCTGGGAGGCAGACCGTGCTGATGGCTGCACAGCAAAGAGAATGTACTTAATACCAGGAACTGTACCCTTAAAAATGGTTAATAGGGTGAATTTTACATTATGCAGTTTTTTACCACAATGAAAAGGGTGAAAATAGCCAATTTTATGTCTTGTATATTTAATTAAAAGTAAAAAAACCAAACAAACAAAAAAGAAAAAAAAAAGACGAAGCTGAGGGCCGGATTTGGCCTGTGGACCGTTGCTCATGGACACCTGCGGGGTCCTGCCACGGACTCCCCTTTGCCACATTAAATCCACCCCGTCCTCATTTCTTTCTTTTTTTTTTCTTCAAGATTTTATTTATTTGACAGAGAGCGAGACAGCGAGAGCGGGAACACAAGCAGGGGGAGTGGGAGAGGGAGAAGCAGGCCTCCCGCTGAGCAGGGAGCCCGATGCGGGGCTCGATCCCAGGACCCTGGGACCATGACCTGAGCCGAAGGCAGACGCTTAACGACTGCGCCACCCAGGCGCCCAGCCCGTCCTCACTACTGTGTCTCCCTGGCATCACGGTGTCTTGCACACAAAAGGTAACCCTGAAAACAGGACTCTGTTTCTGGATTTCTTGGCAGGCCACCCGCCTTCCTCTGGACACGGGCTTAGCAAGGAACCCAGTGTTCCAGATGGGGCACCCATCTGGAATGCCCAGGGGGCTCGTGGCCTCCCCACTTTGGGGCAGCACACACGTTCCTCTGTGGCCCCGGGATGGTCCTGGATTCCCCGTAGTTCCAACCCTGCTGGCTTGGACAGGGCAGGCAGCCAGCTAAAGAATAAAATGTGGCTGTTCTTGGGGCGCCTGGGTGGCTCAGTCGTTGGGCGTCTGCCTTCGGCTGGGGTCGTGGTCCCAGGGCCCTGGGATCGAGCCCCGCGTCGGGCTCCCTGCTCCGTGGGGAGCCTGCTTCTCCCTCTCCCCCTGCTTGTGTTCCCTCTCTGTGTCTCTCTCTGTGTCAAATGAATAAAGTCTTTGAAAAAAAAAAAGAATAAAACGTGGCCGTTCTTCATCTGAACCGTGGTGAGGTGGGCCTCTCATCCTTGACGTATTGATTTTTTTTGGACGCTGACTGTAGGATTTAATACGAAAATTCTGCTTGCTCCTTCACTCAATCATTTTCACCTGCCAGGACCTTTGAGAACCCCGAGTCTGTCATCTATTGTATCTGCTGTCCTCCCAGCTTTGTGTCATCTGGAAACAACTTCTGGTATCTTCACATGTGTCACTGTCTACGTGATGGAGACCGGCAGAGGCTGGAGCCACCAGGACCACCACTGGGTCATTAATCAATACTCTTTGGGTGCAATGGATCTGTTGGTGAAACAAATCACCTAAGTTGGATGGTCACCATCCAGCCACTTCTCTGTGTCTTTCTCACAAGGGCATCACACACATAGGGTAGCAAATGCGATTTGGAAATGAAGTCATTCTTCCCCACAGCGAAAGGGAAACAGGTGAGTCAGACACTACTGATTTCAGGTGAACCACAAAGGACTCCGGGGCTCCAACCTTCTGTGCCAAGTGCTTGCAACCAATCTGGTGGCTAAAGGCAAAGCAATTTCCTGCACCTCAAAAACTCCTTTCTCCTGAGATAGTCCAGAGCCAGAACCTCAGAACAAGGGCAAGGCATTCTACAACCAGCTACTGTCACAGAAGGAAAAAGGGACAAAAGCACAAATTAAATACATTTAGATTTTGACAGCAGCAAAGCTTTTCCTTTGAAAACTAACTGAGAAATCACAGCTAACAAGGTCTCAGATGAACACACTTATTAATTTTTAAATGCAACCTTTCTGAGAGTAAGTAGGGCAGACGTGAGGACAGCTTCGTGTGCAGATGTCCAGAGCTCTTGGAGCAAATGCCCCTGCTCTCCCTTCCCAGATAATCACTCGCTGCCCAGAAGTGCACCCCGGCCTGGGGATGCGCCGGCCCCTCCCCCACAGACGCTGGCGACACCGGCCCGGCTGTGAAAAGAGGAGCCCCAGCGAGTGCACAGGATAAAGGGCAGCTGTGGGAAAGGAGCAGCTAGGGGCTGGGTAAAGCGACTCAAGAATCTTCAGCTTGCAGCAAAATTTGCAGAATCTGCATCCTAAATGGCCTCAGCAGACGTGTACTGAAGTTTCAAATCCGCGTCGGGGTACTCTGTCCGAGCAGTTTAGAAAGACACGGGGCTGTGTGACTTGGGAAACAATGGCCTCCCTGGATTTTCCTGGCTAGCGAGGGACTAAGCGTTGTACAGATGAGGAACCTGAGTTTCTGGGCCTTTTGGGGACTCACAGGTGCCCCAAGGCACCCAGCTGTGAAATGCAGGCACCAGATTTGGCATCTTTTAACCCTGCCATGGCTCCCCCCCTCACCCTTCCTGCTGCCCCAGAAGGCCATGGCACCCTTGAGGAGTGGGACGAGGGAGGCTGTGGTGGCCCTGTGAGCACGGGCCCGTGGTTCGTGCGGTGGACTCTACCAGGTGCCCGCTGTGGCTAGCCTTTGCTGGGATCTGGGGCCTGCGGGAGCCCCGCCTTACCTCATCGGTGATCTGGCCTCCGAAGGTCACCCATGTTCCTGGAAGGAGACACATGGGCTCAAGTCAGAGGACTTCTCCAGGGAGCTTGCCTACCCCCCCTCCCCGGCCCCACAGGGTGCTCCATCCTCAGGCTGCAGGGCCTGGGGGGCAGCCACAGCCCAGCATGCCACTCTGCTCTGCAGTGAGCACGTCCTCGGCATGTGGGGACGCTTGGCCTTCAGGGCAAGTCTCCCTGTCTTGGGGGCACCAAACCGGGGAACAGGAAGGGCTGCAGGTGTTTGAAATGCTTGCTGGGGCTCAAGCCAATTGGCTCCTATTCTGGTGACCTGCCCTAGGCAGCAGGATGAGGGATGCCTCCCTGAAAACGGCCCAGATCTGACAGCCATGCCCGCGCGCGCTTGCTGGGTGGTGTGTGTGTGTGTGTGTGTGTGTGTGTGTGTGTGTGTGTGTGTGTG
>NW_027397080.1:32989735-33024889 GCF_003265705.2 Callorhinus ursinus
TGTGTGTGTGTGTGTGTGTGTGTGTGTGTGTGTGTGTGTGTGTGTGTTGAGGGCTGAAGGGTGTGTCGGGAGCACATTGTAGGTACCATGGAGGTGCAGGGCCCGTGTATGCTGAGAACAGAGCTCACATCTGGGGAAAGTCTAGATCAAAGGGCAAAATCTGACTGCCCTCTATGAGGACTCAGTCTTGTAAGGAGAGAAGAGGCTCTCCAGACACACCTGGGGCCAGGGTGCTTCTCTGATTTTCTGTTGTGAGGCAGGGGTCTGTGTGTGCACTGGGCCGCTGGGACTCCCCTCCCCTCCCCCCCCCTGGTTGCCACGGCAACTGAGCCTCACCATCCCTCCAAACCTGCTGGTTCCATGCCCTCGCCCCCAGGGCTGGCCCCTTCAGCCCTCCCAAAGCCCCTGCCTCCTTGGGTGGCACTGGACCAAGGGGGCCCCTACACTCACCGAGCCCCAGACAGGAGACCCGCAGTCCCGACTTGCCCAAGTTCCTGGAAAACAAACTTGGTGTGAGTTCTCAGTGACCAGCACAGGACCTGCCGGCCAGGCACGCCCCCCACCCCACTGTTCCCAAAGGCCAGCCCCAAGTTTGAACCCCCGACTCTAGTCAATGTATCTTTTGAGACTCTGAAGGCAAGGGGTCCTCTGGAGAGAGGCCTGTGGCTCACCCGCCCTTAGGCATAAAGAGCCAACTGTCCGTTCCCCCTGCCTGCCATACCCCACACCAGGGTACGGCTGCGTGGCTGGGCCATGCTGGTGAGCACGGCGGGGCCTGGAGAGCCACCTCGAAAGAGAGTAGTAGAATGGGCTGACGGAGGCCCTTGTGGTAGCGGCCATCACGGGCCTGCTGAGGCACCTGCCAGATGAAGATCCCAGGGTCCATATATGAAGGGGCCACAGGTCATCACTAATGTCCTTAGGAGGTCGTGGAGGGTGGCAGGGCCCTGCTGAGGACTGGGATGTCCATCTGTCCTGGACTGTTTGTCCTGGCACAGGCTGGCCGGGAGCCTGCAGGGGCAACCACAGGCCGGATGGTCCTCAAGCATCATGTCCTCGATCTCCCTCAGCTCTGTGGGTCAGGTGCCTTCCTTTTCCCGACATGCCCATTTTACATAAGAGTACACGGGACCCGCCTGGGAGCAGAGAAGCCAGGATTCCACCTAAGGCAGTCAGCTCCGCAAGCATGCGCCCCACCACGATGGTGTGTCCCTTTCCCCATCCACGGGGGACACAGGACGTGAGCTGCTCACATGGTGAAGTGGCCCAGGGCAGGCTGGGAGTCCACTACCCTCGGAGGAGCCCCGCTGCCGGCACCCCGGTCCTGGGCCCAGCCCGGGGTGCAACATCCGGCCAGGCAGTGGGAAGTCAGAGAGTTGTGACAGACTCAGAGGGTGAACCCCAGCCTCCTTCCCGGAAGGCTCCAGCTTTTCCCTGTGTCCTCATTTCTCTACCCAAACCTGGCTCCCTCAGACCCTCTGAAGCCTCAGTTTCCTGGTTCCCAGACCCCAGGACCCTGCCCACATCACAGGAGGTCGTGGGGGGTGGGGAGGGGATAGAACAAACTTGTAAACGGTTTGAGCCACCAAATTTAAAGTAGTTCTAGGATGCCCAGGTCTCTTTTCCAATTTTCCCATGAAAACCGGCCCGGCTGCCAGCCCACTGTTCCTGCCGGGAGTGCTGGGCTTTTCCCTGCATAGGTTCAGAACAACAGCTGGTATCTGTCAGGGAGGGGAGCAGATCGAGCAGAGGCTCTGAAGCCTCTGAAGCCAGAGGCTCTCAAACCCTGGCCGTGTGCCCCCGGGTGCGTGATGTAACCCCCTACTGCCTCAGGGTGCCCCTCTGCAGAATGGGCTCACAGAGCTGGCCGCGAGGATGAAACCAGATAACACGTGCCTGGGGCATCACAGAACACTGACTGACCCTGCCTTTTCCCTCATGAGCCACGGACAAACCAAAGAGCGTTGAGAGTTACTGCGTTAAAAAACTGAAGTCTCCCCTGTTCTTCTCCCCTACAAATCAGTGAAGTAATCTGATGATGCCCTCAGCACGGCTCGTGTGTTCCGACCCGGAGCAACTTTTTGTGGTTGTCAGAAAGGAAGGTGATATGTTATCACGTTGTAAATGCACATAATGCTATCACATCTCCATAAGCCTCTGGGAAAATACTTAGAATATTCCTGTTTAGCTTTAGATTTGCTACGAGAGAGTTAAAATATAATACGTACAAAATTTAAGGGCTGAGTAGTCAAAGACATGACTTAAAGGTTTTCTTATGTCCTTCAAATCATGTTTGAATTGATGTTGCTTCTAAGCAGAAAGTTATTTTTTGTTTTGTTGTCTATACATAAACTGGAATTAAACAGTCGTTTTTTTTAAAAAAAGAAGAAAGGCACACCTGCATCATCTGTAGACCATGCATCGGGCCAGGCCTATTTAACAGCGCAGATAATTTTCCCCACGCTAGCCATAAAGGACCTGTGGCGGGAAATCCGAGCATTGCTTACAAGCAGTCTGGGAAGGATGCAAAAGGGATTGAAGATTCTGATTAGTGGTTCTTAACTGTTTGGGGGTCACAGGCCCCTTTGAGAAACTAATAAAGGCTGTGGACCCCTTCCCTGGAAATTTGCAGGACACGAAAACCCTCAGAACCCTGTTTGCAATGCACGGGTGCTCACAGGGCCTCGGGCACCTGGTCTCGATAAATCCTGGTGCTGGAAGGGAGGCTGAGCTCCTGACTCTGCAAAACTAACTCCCACTTGTGACCACAAGGAGCAGTTTCCTGGCCAGGAAGTGGAAGGCTAAGTTTTAGGTGTGTCCTCCTGAAGTTCCCTTTTCCAGCGTGGAACCAGATGCCTGCGTGTTCAGGGGGGCGAGCGGCTTTAGCAAGAGACAGACGAGAGCCCAGAACACCTGGCTGAGCCCGCCTGGGTCTGTGGCTGTAAGGGGTGCCTGCCACCCCTTGTCCACCAGAACGGGCTGCGACCCAGGGCGTTTGGCTCTCCAGCTGCTTCTCCACCCACTGCCCACAGGAATAATTTAACAAAACTAGGACACCGCGTGATGCTGTAATTACCCCGCTTAAGTTGTCTCCCCGATAAAATGATGGTATTAGTTCTGCCATCCGCTGCCAGGCCTCGGGAGAAGGAATGAGAAGGGACAGGGTGTCTCCGGGCTAAAAGCTTCATAAATACGGCTGCTCACTGGGGGTGGGGAGCGCCACAAATCTCTGCCTCGTCTGGACCAGGGGCTGGGGACACGCTGCGCCTTGAAACTCCCAAGACTTGAACATCGTTTCCTACAGATTTTTCTCCCCTAATTAAAAGTCGACATACTGATAAAAGAGTTGGCTAAGTCCCTAAACCCAAATAATGTTAGTTTCTGTTGATTTGCCTTATGTCTCTCCTGTGGTCTGGAAAAATGCTAATGAGGACTCATGGGTTTAACCTCTGGCGGAGGAGGGAACCGATCGCTCCGGGCCCCTTGATACTGCACCTCAGACTCCGGGGATTACAGGTCCTTTAAAAAGAGCCTGAGGCCTTTCAGTTCAGCCATGCGGGTGGAGGACAACACTTTGAGCCTGTGACAGACAGCAACATGGCCTTAATGAGCTGGTGTGATGGATGTGGGAGCTGGGGTGTTTTCTGGTCAGCTGTTAAAATGGCAGGGGGGTGATGACCTGTTGACAGGTCTGCCCCGCTCCTAGACTCCAGGCTCCCTACGGACAGGCCTGGGCGTCTAGGTCTTCCTCCTCAGATTGTAGCTGACATCAGCAAGGTCTCAGGAGCGTTTGCTGGGTAAATGGGGGGTGAGAAGCCCTCGCACTGATGCCAGTCCCTTGGGGCTGAATGCCGGCCCCTCCCCTGATTCACAGGGCTTGGCATCATGCTTCTCCCACATTGAGCCCCTCTTGGGCCCTCCAGCAAGAATGTGGCACTCTGGCCACCCTCTTTTAGTTCCCTTAACACCAAAGGGTGTGGCTGGAGGCCCCCTCCTGGCCAGCTTCCTAAGGAGGTGGTCAGAGTGGGGGGTAAAGAGCAATCAAGCCCCCTAAGGCCCCCATCTGCATCCTAGCTGTGGCCCTGGGACAGTCACGATGGAGCAGCCCCGTGGGGCAGTTACCTTCCTATAAGGCAGGTAGTCTGTGCTCACCAAGGACATCCAGTGGTTGGGATTCTGGCTCCCACTTCAGCCTCTATGAAACGACACTTCCTGCAGGTGTATAAACCCTCCTTCCTCCCCCCACACTGTCGAGAAAAGCTCAGCAGGCCACATGTAAGGACAGATGGGGGTCCCCTAGTTAGGAAGTGCTGGGGCTGGGATCTGAACCCAGCTCCTCAGACAGCAAACTCCCTAGCCTAATGAGCAACTCCCCTCACCGTCTGTCTCACCCTCCCTGCCTCTTGCACAAACAGGTGCACACACGTACAGGCAAATATATACACATGCGTGCCCATGGGCAGACACACATGTGCACACACACACGCACACACAGTAATCTCGAGCACCCAGGCTCTTCGAGATTTACTCCTTAATGGATCATAGGATCTTCAGCAGGAAATCATGTTAATACCCGTATTTTCCATTTCCATAGCCCTTCATGTTTTTAGAAATGGTCTTACTTATATTAACTCCTTTAATGATCCCAGGACTGACTTAAAAGTAGCAGCAGGTAACAGGTATCTACCTCGAAATACATAGTGTGTTTACTCTTAGCTTTTAATCCCCATTTAACAAAAGATATAAGCCAGCAGGGCTTCTAGACTAGAGAAGTCCATTCTGGATTGTCCTCACTGAGCCTAGAGGGTGGGAACACAAGCTTTTCCTCCAGAGGCTCATAAAAGAATATCAAACGCCCCCAAGGACCCGGGGAAGGAGGCGATACGGGCAGAGAGGCAGAAGGACTTCGGAGTTACTCCACAATTCATCTCCAGTAGGCACGGGACTCCACACGGTTCCTTCACCCACCTCAGGCATCGGTGTGGGGGAGGTATGAGCTCTACATTTCGGTTGTCAGGAGTGATTCTCTCAATACTTTTCAAGTTGGCCGCACCACCAGCTAGAAACCCAGACACTGTGCTCAGACACAGGGAATCTGCAAAGCCCCTAGCCTAATGAGCATCTCCCCTTACTGTCTCCCCTTACCTAGAATCTTCTGGGGCTCTTTCTGAGCCTATGTGACTCTTTGGGTCCAGCTGATGCAGACTGTTTGCTGTAAGAACATCATTTCCCAGGAACATCATTCTAGAAAGGGCGAAGGGCTAAGAAAGGCCAGACGCCCAAGCCAGGTGCCCTACGACCCTGCCCCCAGAGGTCTTTTGTACAAAGCTGCGACGCTCCTCTTCCACCTGGGTGCATCCACCGAGCATCTGAGCAAGGCCCAGGCTGGGGCAAAGGATATGCAAGGAGCAGGAGGAAGGTCCCTGCCCCTGACACCCTCTCCACATACAAGCCATGGTGAGAGAGCCTGGAGCCAGGCGGTGGACTGAGCCCAGGCAGAGGTACATAGGACAGCCGGGGCTAAGCCACCGGCAGGCAAGTCCACATACTGCTCTGTGCCCTGCAGAGTGGTAGTCCCGCCCGTGGAGGAATCCGAGCCTAGGGTCTAGCTCAGGTCCGGCAGGGAAAATTAATTTCCATCACGTGGTTCACCCAGTGGTCCCTGAATATCAAACCAACACCTGTCATGATGCCCTAACTGCAAAGACCACCCACGGGGCATCTTCTGGGGCCCTGTGTGCTCCGGGGAGGGCAGGGAGGGCAGGACGCTTGTGGCCAGTGCCGGGGGGGGGGGGTCCCAGGAAGAGAAAGGATCACAGGGTCCTCCGTGGGAGGCTCTGTCATTGTTACCGCACCCCCCAATCCGGCCCACATCAAAGGAAACAAACGGGCAGAAGGAAGACAAGCCCTCAGCACCTTCCCGCCCCCCTGCCCTGGCCTTCCTCTCAGCGGTGGTGAAGAAAGAAACCTGGGGCTGACCCTGAGCCGCGACGGTATTTCTCACCCAGTCTACACAGTGCCAGAAGCCCCCTCCCGGCCCCACCCCGGCTTCTCAGTGCCCACAACTGACAACGGATTTGCAGATTTTCCTGCCTCTCTCTAATGGGGGCGATGGGGGGGTAGCCTCAACCCCACGAAGCACCCCGGGGCCCATACCTATATTTCATCCCAGGCTGTTTCACGCTGGCGTCACCGGTGCACGGGAGGCTCTGCATGGACAGGTGTCCCAGGCTCCGGGCCACCATGGCCACGGCGCGGAAGCGGCCCCGGGAGCTCAGGCTGGGGCTGCTGGCCGCCGGCCGGCCCAGCCGCTCCTCGGGGCCCCGGCCCTTGAGGCTGTGCTCCGAGCACACGAAAGACACCTGCATGCCGAGGCCGGGTGCCCAGCTCCTGGCTGCATCCCCCTCCTTCCAGGACTCTAGAAGCCTTCCTTCTCCCGAGATAAGACCTTATCCCAGAAAGCCAGGAAGCTGCGAGGTGTTCCTTCAGGAGCGAGGATTTCCCAAAGCAACAACAGAAAAATCCTGTGCGGTGTCCGAGGGAAGGCAATCAAATGTCCAGAATCCAGCTAGGAAAGATCTCATCAGAGGGAACCCGGAAATCCAGGTGGGGAGGGGGGAGCCATTTCCTCTCCCCTCACATCTTTCTTGGCTCCGCAGGTCCTTCCCCTGCCCTCACCCTGGCCTGGCTCAGGCTGTCCGAGCCCCCAGCCCTGCCGGACACGGCCCCAGTGTGACTGGCTGCCAGTTTACTCCTGACCTCCGCGTGACATCGCTGTCCTCTGAGGGAGAAGGGAGGGCGCCTCCCGTCAGGGTGGCAGCCTGGGGGCTGAGCAGGCTGCTGCCGGGGGGGTTTTGGGGAGCAGCTGCTTTTCCAGGCTTCCCAGAGCCCAACTCCTGGCTCTGCACACCACGGGCTGTTGGGGCTCCCACCAAGTAAATTAGGTGACCGGTGAGAAGCGCAGGAGGCATCTAGTGGTTCATTATTAATGACACGGGATGCACAGCTGCCTGCCCTGGCCGATCCCCGGGGGGCCGGCCCTGGCTGCTCCAGGCTGACAGCCGGGACTCAGACAGGCAGGTGCTGCAGCCGGGAGGACCGCTGAGCTTGCAGGCAGCCGGCCGCAGCCAACTCTAGCTGCTTGGGGTTTGCACCCAGGAAAGTGGGGCTTCCACTAGGGTTTGGTGCAGGGAGAAGCCGAATCACCCGAAATGTGGAGAAAAGACCCCTCTGTCTAGATGATATAATGCAGATGACCTGAGCAGAGAAAGCTGGGGGTCATGGACCAGAGACCTGAGAAGTTTTAGCACTCCACGGTCCTTAGCTCCCATCAGACACTCAGTAAATACTTCTGGAATGAATGCATGAATGAATGGATGAAGACGGACACCTCTCCCTGTTACCCCATCCTCCTTTCCCACACTCGTGGGTTCAGGATGAAGCCGGGAGCGAGGCTCTCCTCCTGGAACAAAGCTCACGAGGTGTCCTCAAACCCCCGGAGATGCCCCCAGCGGCAGGAGGGGCAAGGTGAGCCCTGGCCAAACTGCTCTTTGGGTTCTTTCTTGCCATGTGGGAGGGGCAGTGAAAGAGAGGAAGAGAGCAGGTGATTGAGGTCTTGTTCAGGCTCTGCTGCTAATTTACTGTGTGATCACAGGCAGGGGGCTTGCCCTCTCTGGGCCTCCACTGACAAAATAAGGGGTGTGGTCTGAGAAGATGCTCTCTCCCCCAGCTTGGACCTCCAGGGCCCTTCCACACCAACTGGCTGTCTACCCTCTGCTCTGACAGGACCCAGAGAAGAATCCACCCAAAGATGTTCATGACGAATGGCGCCTGAACTTGCTCTCAGCCCTGGCCCTGCCTCTTTGACACGGATGTTAAGAATGAAATCTTGTGCCTGCCCTGGCCTCCCTGCTCCTGAGCTGCACAGCCTAGGGCAAGTGACTTCCTCTCTGAGCCTCAGTGTTCTGTGTCCTACGCAGATGACAGAGTATGGTCAGATCACAGATGATATGTACTCCCATGATCCCGAAGCATGAAGGATCTTTGGAGGTGGGATTCAGTACAGGCCTACTCTACCCCCACCTCTTCACTGGTAACTGTACCCCTTTTGTCCTCCCCAGGCCTGATGCAGCAGCAGGAGACACCCCCTGAGGATGATACCCAGACCCAGGGACAGAGCTCGGGCCTTTCCCAAGGCAGCCCTGGCAGGTCACAGATACCACCTTCAGATGCCAGTGGGGGCCCCCTCAGGTCCCAGAGGTCCAGCTCTGCCTTCTTCATTTACCTGCCCACATCAGCCACAGGACTGCCTGGCCCTCTCTGACCCTCTCGAGTGGCAAGGGCTGGGAAGGTGGAAGGGCAGCCTGCAGGGTTGACCCTACTCAGCAGCTGAGCCCTTCCTCAAGTTGGGCCCTGGCTTTTAGGACGCCCACAGGCCTGCCAAAGAGGCTGCAGAGGGCAAAGACTCTGCCTCCACTCCTTCCAGGGCTCATGAGCTAATGGTCTAGGGCAAGGTTGCTCAACTACCTGTACCTGACCTGGATGCCAGGAGAACTTGTTACAAATGCAGATTCCTGGGTCTCATGTTGACCTACTGAATCAGCAGCTCTGGGGCTGGGCCTGGGAAGTTGTGTTTTTATCAAGAGCTTCTAGTGGTGCTGTGCACCTGCTCTAGGGGATGTGGGAATCTCCTACTTCATTTTTCCTTATATATTTCATTTCTCTGTGCTCTGGCAAACTATCAGATCTGGCATCTTATTATTCCTCAGGGGTTCCTCAGATGGTAGGCTTTAAGCAGCTCCAGGTTAAGTGAGATTCACAAAGACTTAGTCACCATAGTGTGTCAACTATCATCTGCCTCACCATACAACCCAGCAATTCCACTCCTAGGTATGTGCCCAGAGAACCGAAAACATATGCCCCCACAAAAAACGTGAACACAAATGTCCATAGCAGCATTATTCATCATAGCCCCAAAGTGGAAACAACCAAAATGTCCATCCATTGATGAATGGATAAACAAAATATGGTCCATCTATACAACAGAATGTTATTTAGCCATACGAAGGAATGAAGCAGCAACACGTGCTCCAACATGGATGAACCTTGAAAATGTTATGCTAAGTGAGACAAGCCAGTCACAAAAGGCCACATGTTATATGATTCCGTTTACATGAAATGTTCAAAATAGGCAAATCCATTTAGACAGTGAGTAGCTTCATGGTTGTCAGGAATTGGGGGGAGTGATAACTCATGTGGGTATAGGGTTCCTTTCTGGAGAGATTAAAATGTCCTAAAATTGATTGTGGTGATTTCTGCACAACTCTAT
The DNA here is from genome assembly GCF_003265705.2 of Callorhinus ursinus. NCBI lineage: Eukaryota > Metazoa > Chordata > Mammalia > Carnivora > Otariidae > Callorhinus > Callorhinus ursinus. The sequence goes on from NW_027397080.1 coordinate 32,999,064, forward strand.
GAACATACAAAAATCATTGATTTGTACACTTTAAACATATGTATGGTATACAAATTATAGCTCAATAAAGCTGTTGCCAAAAAAAAAAAAAATGTCATCTGCTTCAAAAGCCTCTGGGCCTTATTCTTGCTGTTTTCTGTGGGAGCACCCTTCCTGTTTCTCTGCCTTGGAAGTTCTCTTTACCCTCTGATATCACCTCAGATAACACACGCAGTGTGAAGCCAGTCCCCCAAGTACCAGTAACCTTCCCCTTCTCCAGGTGCCACCAACTACGCTCTACCCAGCGATACACCAGCGTGCTGGCAGCCACTTGCTGGCTCCTCTTGGCAAGGAGCACCCCTCCCAGATGTTGGTAGGACTGAGCAGGGTCCTGTGCTAGAACCCCAGCCCTCGCTCCATCCCATTGTAATGTATCATGGAAACGGTGGATGTGAATATTTGACCTCAGAACTCCCTGGGGAAGTCCAGCACAAAGAGATGCTGTTCTCAGCAGAGAACTGTCATGGGGAGAAGATGGGCAGGTGGGTGTTTAAAAGCTGGCCAGAGTCCATAACTTTTCACTTGCCTTAGAACAGGGGTCATGACTTGCAATACTCTTAGGAGGTCACAAGAATTAGACAAGAGTAGAAAAACTGGAAGCTTAAACGCTTGACCAGAACTTGCCATGATGAAAGGTCATCTCGAAAGGGCCACTCCTCTGGAACGTGTTTAGGTGAGGACGGTGGATTCTAGACCTGCATTGGTCGACTTGAAATGGGCTTTGAGCAGAAGCATCGAGTGTGGCTGGTGGATTTTGACACAGAACAGTTTTTTTGGGGTTTTCTGCCTCTCTAGTACCTGCTGTTGTTAAAACAGCTGGTTCCTGCTGTGACTCATTAGAGGCATGGCCACCCCAATTAAAAGCTCTCCTCTTTGTCCACAGAATGCCACTACAGAGAGCTTCTTGGAAGAGAAGCTTCAGGCTCAGCCACCTGGGATCCAGCCTGTGTCCCACCTGCCCTGGGAGGGCAGGAGAGACAGGAAAGCTTCGGCCCAGCCAGGCCTGTTTCTCCAAGATGGGGACAGGCTCACAGTGGGAGGTGATGGGCACTCTCCCCATCATCCAGAGTGAGGCCCATGGGAGCCTCGAAGCCTGGAGTAGAAGTTCTAAAAATAACTTTTAAGAGCACAGACCGCAATATTCACTCAAGAGTGAGGATGAGGGGCGCCTGGGTGGCTCAGTTGGTTAAGCGCCTCACTCTTGGTTTCTGCTCAGGTCCTGATCTCACGGTCTGTGAAATCAAGCCCCATATCAGGCTCCACGCTAAGTGTGGAGTCTGCTTAAGATTCTCGCTCCCTCTTCCTCTGCCCCGCCCGCTCATGCTCACTTGCTCTCTAAAATAAGATAAATAAATCTTAAAAAAAAAAAAAAAAGAGTGAGGTTGAGTAGCTGCATCCTGCAGAGGCCAGGGTGCCTCCCCTGTACCAGCAAGGCTGCCCTGACCGTGCCGAGTGGAGCATGTTTTGCACCCAAAGCTGACTTCCTGCCCCAGGAGAGGGGCAGTGGATGCTGATGAGTTGGGGGCTTCTCCAGTGGATGGGAGGTCCTGCTTCTGAAATTTCTAAGCAAAGCGTGGCAGACTGGTGGTCTTCCTGGAGGAGGTGTCATCTGGTAGGTAAGAGCTGAAGACCCCCGGGGGCTTCCTTCAGGACCTCACACCCCAGTCATGTCCAGCGCTAATGGCCCTAGAAGGGGAAAAAGGCTAACTGGCTGCCAATCAGCTCCTTTCACTTCTTACTTGATGCCCGGGACAGAGCAGCTGTGCTGTGTCCTGAGGAAGTGCTTCTGGCACCTCTGAGACACCAACTAACACTGAAATGGTGCTCCTGGTGCAGCTGAGTCCCACCACACCCTGCCAGGTGGACGCTGTGATGGTCCGCTCACACTCGAGGAACCTGAGGCACAGGGAGGTGGAGCAGGGAGGCTGATGCTGGGTCCGCCCTCATTCACAGCGGTGGCAGGCTGGGAGGTGAGCAGTGGGTCGGGGCCCCTCCCATGGAGGAGCTCCTGCTCTCAGACCCTCGGATTAAAGGGTGAGGGCCGGGGGGTCTGTCCCGGGGGACTGCCTGGTGCTGCCTGTGGATTCCATCGGGCTGTGCCGACCCCTGCCTTTCCAGGTGGATGACACAGAACCCACCCCCCTGGTCCCCATCCTCGCTCGATGAGAAGAGCCTCTTGGGGGTGGGTCCCCCCAGATCTTGGGGTGGAGGCCTGGGGATCCGTACTGCTAACAGACATGCCCCCTGATTTCCGAGGCCAGGCCAACCGGGGAGATACCGGTTGTAGAGAACCCACCAGCGGAGGTGTTAGGATCGCTGCAGCCCCTCCTGCTCCGTGCGGAGGTGGGCTGGTCTGCCGACCCCCTGGTCCTGGTCAGCCCTCCACGGAGACCCACGAGACACCCCACGCCTGCTGCCCTCCCTGTTCGTGTCAGGGCAGCTCTTGCCGAACGACCCGTTGGCCACCTCCCTCCCTGCCACACCTGCCCCTTGTCCACACGGGACGGACGTGGGCTACACCTCCCAGGACGACTGCTTCCAAGACCAAGCTTCTCTCCCACCAGCGGCCATGCCTGGAGCTCTGAGCTACGTCACAGTCTTACACAGCCCTCCGGACAATTCCGTGAGGAAGTGCCCACAGTCTCCACTTTCCAGATGGGGAACTGAGACACAGAGGCCAGGTGCCTCACCCAAGGTCACACAGCTACCGTGGGGAGCCGGAATTCCTCCCGGGGCGCTCACCCTCGCTCTGGCACCTGTTGTGGGTCGAAATGCGTCCCCCAAAAAGACATGCTGAGGTCCTGACTCTCCTGTGACTGGGGACTTATTTGGAAGGAGGGTCTTTGTAGATGTCGTCAGGTTACAGTGAGGTGGTACTGGAGTAGAGGGCCCTAAATCCGATGACTGGCGTCCTCATAAGGAGAGAGATTTGGGGACAGACAGACAGGCGTGGAGGGACAACAGCCACGTGAAGCTGGAGGCTGAGACTGCAGTGGAGCTTCTGGGAGCCACGGGGTGCCAGGGCTGGCTGGCAGCCCTCAGAAGCTGGACGAGGCAGGGAGGGAGGGCTCTCCCCCTAGAGTGGGGCGGTGGGGGGGACCGGGCCTGCCCACACCTGGATTTCAGACTTTGGGCCTCCAGAGCTGTGAGAGAATCAGTGTCTGTTGTTTTAAGCCCCCATTTGTCGTACTCCGTTGAAGCAGCTGCCGGAAAGGGATATAGGACCTTTCACAAGGTGGACTCATCCCCCGCTTAGCCTCTGAGGCTGGTCCACACACTGTCCCTCTCTGGTCCCTGCTCTTTCTCTCCTGCCTCTCCTATTGCCCACTGTCCTGGGAGACACACCAGCCCTGCGACCCCGGCCTCGGAGACACGCCTGTCCTGCCCACCTGTCCTCGGAGACACACCTGGATTCCCAGCTCTTCCAGGAAGCCCTCTCTGATGGCCCAGCTCCAAGGGATCTCCTGTGAATAACCGAGCAGCTAGGTAGAGGCTCAGTGAACCTGACCACGAACCAAGTACTGCCTGGTGATCGTGCTGGCTCGTGGTAAGAGCCGATGGTTTAGGGTCAGAGCTCGCAGGCACGCAGGCCAGTCCCCCCCCCCCCCCACCAGAAGCTGATGACCAAGCCTCCCTGCCCAGGGCCCCCCCGCCCTCCCGGTCTGGGCTGCATTAGAGGTGCAGATGCTGCCTCCAGTCCTGTTGTCAAGGAAGCAGCAGGGAACGAGACACATTTGCAGGGGAATATTCTGGAAAGGGGGTTAGGGCCAAGACCATCCAACACCGTCCAGCCCACACCTGTAGAGGCTTGGGATGTTCTTGGTGCTGGCAACAAAGGCTCTGCTCATAGGGGCTGCAAGTAAGAGGGCCAGCAGGGGGTGTGAGGATGACAATGGGACAGGACAGTGGGACTGACGATGGTCTGGGAGGCCATTACTAGACCAGGTGCTCGGGAAAGTCTCCCTGAGGACCAAGATGTGATAGAGGGGAGGGAGCCAGCCCTGAGAAAACCTGCGGGACCAGAACATGCAAGGGCCCTGGGAGGGAATGAGCTTGGCACTTTCCAGGTCCAGAAGGAAGGAGACTCCTGAGTGGGAGGAAGAGGGGTCTAAGCTGAAATCAGAGCAGGCAAGGGCCATGCGGACCTCGAGGGGATCTGGGGCCATTCCTGGTGCCCTGGGGGGCAGGGAGGAACAGAACGCCTCCAGCCAGCCCGTGGCCGAAGCTGCTGCCGCCTCTGAGGCCACATCTCTGGGAGCCCCCCATCGCTACCCCCCAGGTGGGTGCGGGAAGGGGAGCTTCTGCAGGCCCTGTGTGGATTTAAAAATTTGATGCATTTTTTTTTAAACCACAAGAGTTGAGGAAAGTGAAGAGGCCATGGAGGAAGTTAACAGGCAAGCTTTTCTCCCAGCTGCGAGCCCAGTTCAGCTGATAAGATGCCCAGGCCTGGGGCACAGCTGTCCTGGTGCTCCACCAAGCGGGGGCTTATCTGGAGGCATTATCTTTTTTACATTAATATTTAAGACGGAGTTTAACGGACTGCAGCCCTGCTGCTGGCGGGGACGGTGGCTGTGGAGAGGCATTTATCCGAGATCTTTAATAACTGGGGGCTTTAGTTGCAGAGGCCCCCGTTTTCCTGATAACCACAAACCCCCTGGAGGCAGCAAGATGAAATCCGCCAGATAAAGAAGGGGCCATGCGGGTGTGACAACCTTTGGCCCATCAAATTCGAAAGGCGCTGTGGTTTTCTGTTCCCCTCTGCTCCTTGGGAAGCGGGTTTTCCCTGGGTACTTAGTCCCCTGACTAGTTCCCCACGTTTCAGATGCGGCCCAGATTTTCCTTGGGGTGTCAGGCAAATAAGAGATTTGTCCCCGTCTCCCCCCACCCCACGTTAGCTTCCTGGGGCTCCCCAAACGGAGCACCACAAACTGGAGGGGGGGGGCTTCAAAGACCAGAAATTGATCCTTTCCCAATTCTGGAGGCCAGAAGTCTGAGATCCAGGTGTGGGCAGGGCCGGCTCCCTCCGGAGGCTCCAAGGGATGACCCCCCTGCCTCTTCCAGCTCCTGCTGGCTGCAGGTGTTCTCAACCTCGCGGCCACATCCATTCTCTGCCTCCCCCGACACGTGGCCTCTTCCCTGTAGGTTGTCATATGGCCTTCTTTTAAGGGCGCCGGGCATCGGAGTTAGGGCCCACTCTACTCCAGGAGGGCCTCATCTTAACTGATTCCAAACGCAATGACCCTATTTCCAAACAAGGCCACATTCTGGGGTTCAGCGCGGACACGATTCACCCCAGTGCACCTGCCATCATGAACTGTATCCACCACGGAGGGGTCTGGGGTCTTCCCAGGGGAGGGGGATGAGCTCCAGCGGCTCTGCTTCATCCTATTGCCCTCTACCTTCCTCGCTCCGGCCCAACCACACTGGCCGGATGTTCCCGTCTCCTTGGCCTGGAAGGTTCTACCCATCGTCAAATGTCCCCTTTCCACATGGCTCGGGTCTCAGCTGCGCCTGTCTTACTCCCTTAGGTGGTTATTTGCTTTTTCTCTGCTTCCCTGAACGAGAATGTACTGTCCATGAAGGTGGGGACCCTGTCCCATCTTGTCTGTGTGGCATCTGGAGCCAACAGACCCCCCCCTTTTTAAAAAGATTTTATTTATTTATTTGAGAGAGAGCGCACGTGTGACTGAGCAAGTGGGGGGGAGGGGCAGAGGGAGAGGCCGACTCCCTGTTGAGTAGGGAGACCAACAGGGACTTGATCCCAGGACCCCCGGGGATCACAATGGAGCCGAAGGCAGACGCTCAACCGTCTGAGCCACCCAGTCGCCCCTGGAGCCAACAGACCCTTGATAAACATCTGCTGAATTAATGACAAGTATCAATGACCAGTGCCCCTCCCTTCCCCCCCCCCAGTCTCATCTCCCTCTTGAGAAATTTCCATTAGAATTAGCAGCTGTTGGGGCCAAACTAGCTGATAACTTTGTCCCTCCCTTCCAGCTGGATTTAGAATACAAAACCTTAAGAATTCTGCCATCTAATGGACTCACAGCAGAAGTGTTTTGTTTCTTTAAATGGCAACCACCGGTTCAAACAATGGTCCAGACACACTGTCCATGGGAGCAAACGTTAAAGCAATAGGGCTGGTCTCTGCGCTCCCCTCCAGAGAGCAGCCAGACAGCCCCCGGGGCCTGGGTTAGATGGAAGCCAGATCAAATACGGGACACCCAGTTAAATCCGAACTTCAGACAAACAATGTTTTAGTATAAGTATGGCCCAAATATCGTGTGGGATATACTTATACTTAAAAAAAAGTTCATTTGAAATTAAAATTTAACAAAGGAACAAAAGCGTGCAATTTATAAATGCAAAAGCCAGCTCTGGGGCTCTCTGGCCACTCCCTGAGGCTCTCACTGGAGAAAGTGGGCCGACCGGAGCGCTGCCCCAGATGCTGATTTCAAAGACGAGCCAGCTAAACAGAACGTCCTTCTGAAGTTCCAAGGAGAATGAGCCCTACATGCCTATCACCTGGAGAGCACACGGGACGCCAAATCCACAGCTATGGACGCAAGCTCAGGGGGGGCGGCTGCTTCAGAGGCCGCCTGTGGAAAACCTGCCCCGCGTGAGGACGGTCCAGCTTAGGGTCCCGCAAGAGGGGGAGCACATCTTCGCCCCCAGGACGTAGCCCGGGTTTCTGGTGCCAGGATGAACTTATTGTTAGAGGTGACGAGCAGAGAGGCATTTTCGTTAATTCGTGTCTAGCCAGCCCCTAATCATTCATTTGCCCCAGTGACGGTGCAAGAAGGCAAATGAAAACCCCACGCTTAACCCCCAATGCTGCAGTGTTTTCAAGAAAGCACGTTCTTTTCCCACGGAGCGCAAGTCCGAGTGGTCACAGTGCTTATCTGGGAGGGCAGGACTATCCTGTGGAGACCAGACTTTGATTTTCTTTCATACGTTTCTACGTGGCTGGGCTTTGTTAAAAACACGCACCATTTACCCCAGTGTCCAATCACGGCACTCTCCGAGCTCCTGGGCGGCAGCTCTCCTGCAGCCCCTGCCTCGTCCAGAGCGCTTCCCGCCCGGCCCCAGCCCGGCCCTTACCGGTACTTCATGCCCGTGCGCCGGGCGGTGCAGCCGTCCAGGGAGAGGCCGTGCATGCGGAGGAAGCTCTCCATGTTCCTGGCCTGGGCGGCCGCCCGCACCTCCCACAGCCGCTGCAGCTCTGGCCTGTCGGTCTGGCGGACGGGGTGCAGGGCCCAGTCAGAGTGACACCTGCTGTTCACGCTCCTCAGGCTCTCGCTGTACGTCATGGACAACATGGTCCCGCCCGGCCTGGGAGCTGCCGCTGTCCAGACGGGAAACGCCGAGTGGCCTTGAGTTAGAGACGGTGCCGCTGCCTCCCCCCGGTGCCTGGCTGGATGCTGTGCCCGGGGCAGGGGTGCTGCAGACACACATCCTCCAACCGGAGCGGCCACAACGGGTCTCGGCGCTCGTGGCCGGGCCGCTGGACGAAAACTCCTCCTGGCACCAGACTCTCCGTCCTCGAAGCTGCCCGGCTGGGAATCTGGCTAAGCCACGTCCTCTGCCCTCACAGCCCCGAGACAAGCGCAGGCCAAGCTGCATTCCAGCGCGAGAACTCAAAGGGGCTCCAAATGAAAACAGGGGCAGGAGAGCATGCAGAGAGCCCGGCCCCCCACCGCCGAAGCCACCGCGTCACAGTGCTCCCTGGCGGTGTGCCCAAGGTCGAACCAGGCACGGGGCTGTCTCCCGGAAGGAGTATGCACCCGCCTGTCACGGAAGCAAACTCTAGGGTGATGATGTGGGAGGAGGCCGCCCGAGGAAAGCTCACAAAGGGAGACGTGATTCACACACATGTTCTCCCCCTGTAGCAGGTGCCACGGCCCCGGCAGATTCTTTGGGCACCATCCTCCATGATAACTGAGTATGTCACAATCCACACATTTTGCCCCAGACCGAATGGGATGCATGTAAGGACGGGGAGGGGGGCGGGGTGACGAGAGAGGGACAGAGGTTTGGTACAGATAGGGAAACGGCAAAGCTGACATGTGAGGAGCTGCTGCTAAATTGTCCTTCTGAGCGAGGACTACCCTCTCGGAAACTAGAAACAGCACAGGTGTCCATCAGCGGGGCAACTGGTTGCAGAAATGAGAGTCCTTCCCTAGAATGGAGATTTGTGCAGCCTTCAGTGAGGCTTCTCTCCATGGATTGAGATGTGATGAATCCTAAGAGACAGGAGTAAAGACAAGACCACAAGGCAAGAGGAAGAAGTGTTCGCACAGAATGCTTCCATCTGTGTTAACATACATGAGTGAATGAACCAAGGAGGGAGCTGTGGCCGCGTAGCCACATCCTGCAGTATCTTTGGGCAGCAAAGACATGGTTGTGGGGCCAGGGGTGCTCTACAATTCGGGGACTCCCCCCTGCACCTGGCCACAGCCCTCCGCCCTGGCTCGGATGCCTGCAGGGCGGCCCCAGCATCATCACCGAGGACAGAAGTTGGGATGGGAGTTGCTATTTCAGCGGCAGAGCAGGATCCTGGAGGCAGTTGGACAAACCAGCACGGTCCGTACCTCTGCTCCAAGGGGCAGCAAGTTCTATCATCCCTGGGAGGGGCCAGGAAAGCTGTCCCGGGAGCTGAGGCAGCTGCAGAGGCCTCGGCTCTGTCCCTGAGGGCAGAGGTGGTCCTTGGGTGAGCTCTCCCCCATCCCCTACCCTGACACTTCCTAGCTCCCTTTCCTGCTGCAGTTTTCCTCCACAGCCATATCCTCACCTGACCTGCCAGAGTCTTCTCTAATCGTCTTGTTTGTTCCATCTGATCCCCTGAAGGCAGGTCCAGGAGGGTGAGGACCTTTCCGTCTGCTTTTACCACTGGGGCTCAGTGCCCACCGCAGACACCGGCCTTCCCTGGCAGTGTCAACAGCACCTCCCTGACTCAGGCCTGAGGCTCTAAGCAGCGTGCCTTCTCCTGAGGGGGCGGGGTGGGCGCCTCTGGGGCCAGGACTTCCCTTCCCTTCACCTCAGGTCCACAGGGAGGGGGCCTGCAGGGCTCAGGACATCTGGCGTTCCCCCAAGGGTTTAGACTAAGGTCTCTGATGGATGCTAAAGAAGGTAGAGATGTCCCTGGCATGAAAATTCCCATGTCCAGGAGAATCACTCTGGAGGCAGTGGAGGGGCCCAGGGCTCCAGGATGGGGGCTGTCTTAGGAAATGGGGCCATGGAAGCCCACAGACAGCAGCACAGCTCCTCCCTCCCTGTCTGCTGCGCCCCTCTGCCCCCCAAGCATACCCAGGAGCAGGGCAGTGTGGGGCAGCTGCTTTAGACATGGCCGTGTGGCTGGCTGCCCGTCCTGCATGGGGCAAAGGCGGGCCAGTTCTGATGTCCCCGGGGGTCCCCATTCAGAGAAGAGCAGTCTGGCAGGCTGGGACTGTGGCGGTTCTTCCCGAAAAGCAGGACCCACTTCAGCCGCACACCTTCCCAGCCAGGCCCAGCCAGGCCGAGATCAATAACCATTAGCTTTCAAGACACTACCCACAAAAAGCAACGTCTGGTTTTGCTCTGGAAGTCCAGCCAAGGTCCTGGGGCTGGGATGGCGGTGTGGCTAAGCACCTAGGTCCTGGACAGGGACAGCCCTGTCTGTCACCTGCTCAGTGGAACCCATGCAGGCCCCCTGACGGCTCCGAGGCTCAGTCTCTATGTCTGAGAAGTGGGACGAGCAGAGACTGATTGCACCTGCTGTGCAGACAAGCCTGGGCAGGGGCTGGTGGCGCAGCTGGGAGCAGGCCACGGGTGGGGAAGTGGCTGCCATCGGTTAGGACACCAGTTAGGATAAGTGGGGTGGGGACAAAAACGGGGTGGAGGAGTCGAGGCCTGAGGGCAGGGCGGGCCTCTGGAGCGGGCGGGCACAGGGAGCAGGGGCGGGAATGATACAAGGGAGTGCTACAGATGCCAAACATCACTAGCAAGTGTTGAATAGGATGACTGTAGACATTCATAGACGACCCCGGTCTTGCACGGAACATTCCTAATGAGATGGGGGCAGGCAGGGTGCAGCCAGGATTTAGAGAGTGCCCGCTCTCTGGGGGCTGGGGTCTCCTCTGCTTGTGCTCTTCCCTTATAGCATACCTCATAGCGACCTTGGGAGCGGGCCTGTGGGTGTCGCCTGCAGTACGGAAGACGCCCAGAGCCTCCTGTGGTGAGTGTCCCCATGACGCCGGGACAGGCTGGGGCCAGGGGACTCTGAGAAGTGGGGCGCGGACAAGCATGGTGGCCCTGGCTGGGGGTGGCGGGGTGAGGACTGGTGCCCAGGAGGGCGCACAGTGCAGGAGGAGCTGGGAGATGTTCCTCCTCTCCTCCAGGGAGGCGAGACCCCACCGAGGAGGAGGGACACAGGCGGCACAAGGGTGCTCTGATGGTTGGCGGGGCTGCCCGAGGGGGAGGACAGAGTCGGGCCCCCAGACTTCCTCAGGCTGGGGCTTATTCCCAGCTTCCTCCCAAGGTGACTGGAGCAGGCTTGGGTAGCTGGAAGAAGGGGTCCCAGGAGGGCACTGCCAAGAGAAGAGAGGGCCCACTGCTGGGGCTCCCGCCTCAGGCCCCTCGCTTCTCAGGGCTCAGGGGTGCAGTGACTCTGACCTCATGTTCCTCCTCACCCTCCGGCCCCCCACCCCGTCTCAAGAAAGACCAGCCCCCTCCTCAACAACCATGGCTAATTACAGGCACCTGCAGGTTCTTCCCGCGCCGGAGCCTGCCTTTTGCAAAGCTATTCTTGTGGAGGGAGGGCTCGGGGGGATTCCCGTAAATGAACGCTGAACACTGTGACATGGAAAAAGGAAGGGAAGGCATTGACCTCATGAAGTCAGCCAGGACCGCGACCTCCCCAAAGGGCCTCCTACCTGGAGTTTCTGAAACTGTGGTCTGTTTACCGAAAGTCACCAAAGCCTGAAATGTGAGGTTCAGAAGGAATCCTGAACGGCTCTTTTTAAACAGTGACATCGGTCTCCATCTTAGAGAAACCAGCCCAGGTGTCTAAAAGCGGGAATGCGAGGGGAAAGCTGCATCATTCCGGATCGCGGCTCGAAAATGCACAGCATCGCATCAGGGCAAACACAAAACCATCTTTGCTTGAGAGAAGTCAGCGAACCAAGGCCCAAACAAGCAGCCCCCGGCTCCCTAAGGCATGTGTTTCCAACAGACCTTTCTGACAGCCGCCCCTCCACCCCCCGCTCCACTGTCATTCGCCGGAAGCCCCCAAAATGCTGAATCTTCACGGTGAACCCAACAAGGTGGAGCTGGATGTCCAGGTCTCCCCGGGATGGGAAGATGGAACGGTCCCCACTGGGCAGGTCTGGGAGGCAAGCACGCTCAAGCGGCAGGATGTTGCCCCCCCGCCCCGCCCCGTCAACGTGCAGCTACCTAGGGCTGGCTTTTTTTTTTTTTTTTGAGGTCTTCTGCTTTGAAAAAAATATACAGAGGGTCTAATTTCAGATCAGCCAAATGCATCCCCCAATACAGTCCCCCTGTGACTTCCATTCCTGGGACGCTGGTCCCCCAGCAGCAACCCTGCAGAAGGAGGCTGCCACGGGACTCCTGGAGCTGAGGGGGCCACTCACCTGCCTTCCTGGCGTCTGCTCGTTAAAAAGGACACAGTCTAGTTTACTAGGGTTCACCAGACGCTCTACGGATCTGCCGCACCAGCTCTCTCATTAGGGAGTGTCACTGTTGGACGTCAGAAGCAATTGGTGAATGAGATGCGCCCCATGAGGGTCGAGTTTGGAGGCAGGGAGTCCATTAGTCTATTAGGGCGTTTTCAGCTCAGTGAGAGAGGCTGAATTATTCACGAGCGTCTCTTCCCCTAAAAGCCCGGGAAATGCAGTTCCGCGGTGCAGCCTGGCAAGGCCTGATTCTGGCACGCAGGGCTGGGAGGGGGGCGCTGACTGGGGTCTGGCCCTTCCTGTGGGCACACTCCCTCACCAGCCCTCCACTGCTCCCCGAGCGCCAGAGACATGGGCCACAGGTGGGGAGGGGCCGGCCGTGCTTTGGTTATTCGAGGCCAGGACCCAGGGCTTGCAGCTCTGCCTACCACGTTCTGTGTCTGCAGTCCGGGGCCGGGGATCCACGGAGGATATGACCACCACCCACAGTGAAGGGGTTGGGGTCTGGCAAGACCTACCCTCAGCAATGCAGACGGATGTCCCTCCTCCCTTCTACTGGGACGTGACCCAGATTGGTATATCCTATAGTGTCAGTACCTATAATTGGCTGGAAGGTTCTGGAAGTCTGCTATTGCAACGCCACACTACCACTCCCTCCAGGCGGGGCTGCAGGGACCCTTCCTCACAGCACACATTCTGACCCAGCTTTGGAAGATGCTTTGAGGCTGAACTCAGGGCTGAAGCTATGCTGAGACCCCATTCCAGGGTCACAACCTCAGGGGCACTCCTTGTCATCCTAGGATCCCAAGGAAGTCTCAGCATGACTCTGTCTTCCAGCAGGAGGGATTCCGGATGGAAGCTTAGTGGATTCTCCCATGACAAACATGCAAACAGTGGACGCTACCAGGGTCGGGAGCCGCTACCCAGACCCTCGGTAGAAAGCAAGCAAAATGGGATGTGGGAAGCAGAGCCTAAGGAACCGGCAGCAAATCGTTACCAGGAAAGACCCCAGTGATGGAACTGGGACGGTTGCTGTCAAAGGCACAAGCCCACCATGTCACTGGCCTCTATGTCACTGCTGGGGGGTGGCCTAAGCCTGACATACTCTGACACCCCGTCTCCTTTTCCCGGGCTCTGCACCCCTCTCAACTCCGCATCCCTCTCAGCACCAGCCGTCAGTAACCTGGAGGACAGGGCTCCTGACTTCCTGTTCTCCTGCCCTGCCCCCTTCACTCCTCTTCCTGTGGCTCCTGGGGCTCAGCCCTTCTCCGTCGTCGTTCCTGAGCTCCCCGCATCCAGCCTTTCCACCTGCTGTCTTATTCCCTCCCCCAGCAGAGCTCTTACCGCTGTCCTGCTCAAACACCATGGACGGCTCCCCAGTGCCCACCGAATGTAGCCCAAGCTCCTTTGCTTGGCACTCAAGGACCTTCCCCACCTGACCTCCACCTTCCTCTACAGTCTGGCCTCCTGTCACTGTCCATCCCGCCCCACCCCCCACCTCCTGTCCTTGGCACCTCTCCAAGCTGTGGCTCAGGCATCTACTGGAATGTTCCTCCTGGGCTCTACGCTGAAGACTGCCCAGCCTCCAGGGCCCCCTCAAAGCCCTTATGCTGTCTCCTCCACGAAGCCTTCCCTGACTCACAGCGGGCGGTGCTCACTCCTTCCTCGGAATGCCAACGGCTGTCTGGACTTCTCCCACAACAAGTTCTGCCTTCCAGATATTATTAGTTATTCGGGTTCCGGGGTAGACTGCGTTATGGTTCCAGGGCCTTTACCCCTCTCTGCATCACCTGACTATTGTTCTCCTAACGGGGGCAGGGCTATATTTTCCTGCCTTTCGACATCTGGTGTGGTCATGGGACTTACTTTGGCCAGAAGCATGAACAGGAGCGCCAGTGGGCCGCTTCTAACTGTGGGCCTTCAGATGCATGACGTGCATCTGTTCTTCCTCTGGCGCTTTTGCCTGGAACAGCCTCTGGCTGAAAAGGATGGGAGGGAGCACCTGGGTGGCTCCGTCCTTAAGCATCTGCCTAGGGTCCAGGGTCCTGGGATGGAGCCTGCATCGGGCTCCCTGCTCCGCGGGAAGCCTGCTTCTCCCTCTCCCACTCCCCCTGCTTGTGTTCCCTCTCTCGCTGTGTCTCTCTCTGTCAAATAAATAAATAAAATCTTTGAAAAAAAAAAAAAGCAAAGGACAGGAGGATGAACACCTGGGCCCCACCTGCAGCTCAGGCCAAACCCAGCAGAGCCCAGCCTGGATGAACTGACACAGACACATAAACGAGAAATACACGCTTCTTGTCGGAGGGCACTGAGTTTGGAGGTTGTTTGTCACATGGCATTCTCTGGAGCAGCTGACGGGTACCGGGTCTTGCCTCCCTACTGGTCTGTGAGCTGCTTGAGGACAGAACGCACACCTTGAACACCTCTGCCCCGTGAGGGGAGGGACCGCACGCCGACTGACCTAACCCTCTGAGGGCTGTGTGGGTGCCCAGATGACAAGCACGCCCTCCTGGGAGCGGTACCCAGGATATTAAACAAAGATCCCACCTCATTAGAGGTCATCGTCGGAGACCCCGCAAGAGATACCTGAGTGTCTATTAGAAGAAACCACGCTGGAGACGCACAGGGCGGGACAGTCGGAGTCTGTGGGCACCAGGGACGCGGTGCTGAGAGGCCCAGATGGAGGTCTGCACATCTGGGGTGCGGTTCTCCAACAGAGTTTGCCTCGGGGCAGGACAGAGGGTCCCCCGGGACTGCACAGCAGGTTGGATCTGTGGGGCCCTGAGGGCCAGCAAGGGGTGTGGGACACTCTTTCGCTTCAGCTCTGTGATACCCCGCAATCTCCTGGGCACCCGCCTCGGCGGGGCCCTTCCAGCTGGCGTCTGGGCCGCGGTTCTGCCACCAACCGTGTCCTTTCCTCCGGGGTCTCTGAGGACTCAGTTCAGGGGCATGTTTGGTCTCACTGGTCAAATCCTCCTGGGACGAATGTCTCACCCACATTCTGACATACGATACCATCATACGTGCGTGATGGTACACGCGTCATCCCATAAAAGCATTTGCAAGCCCAAGTTCAGCTCTAGCTATCTCAGGCAAAATCTTATCCAGCTGAAATCCCAGTCATGTCTTCAGGGCTCTCTGGAAGGAGTGCGACCCCGTGGGAGGCACTGAAGGGGCGGCAAAATCAGCCCGAGGACCCAGGCCCACGGTCCTGCTCAGAGGTGCCGGGGCTGCAGGAAGGAAAAACCATGTGGGTTTTGCAGGGCTGCCGACCCCAGAACCAAGACCCCAGACTCCCTGTGCTTGGGCGATGACCAGCCCCTGGCTCTGCACTGGCAGGTGGGCATAGCCCTGGGGAGCTGGTCTAGACAGAGACCTTCCAGGCCTAAATGCCAAGGCACATGCCACACACCAGGGCCCTGCTCCCAAGATCCACACCGAGTTCCTACGGTCCCGAGGCTGATGGGGCTGACCCGTGGCTTCCTTAACCCCGACACTTTCCTGACAGGAGGAAAACGTCGAAGTAAATTCCTGGAGTTACAGACTACCTGAGAAGCACGCGTCTTTGTGGGGCACCTCCCCACGCCACAGGTAAGCTGCCCAAAGGAGGAAGGGACTCACCCCGGAGGACTTTGCTGGCTGACCTGCCTTGGCCTGGGCTGCAAGGCAGGGCCAGTCGATGCCATGTCCCTGTGGGGTGCAGCCTTGCACCGAAGAACATGGTGTGCCGATTCACCAACAGGGAGATGCTCCAGAAAACGCCAGCAGGTCCAGCCCTGACCCAGGTCACACTGCAGCCCCATGCCCCCGAGAACGTATTGGCCTTTGATTACCCCTTTGATTCCAAATCAGTTCAAACCCAAAGAGAAGGGGAGAATGGTTGTGTTTGCCCCACCTCGTTTACTGGGATCACACAAGAAGCACAAACCTGTGGACGATAGACCTGCGGCATCTGCAGCCAGACAAGCGTGAGATTTTAAGGTAGATCCGGTGCGAGCTAAGCAGGTGTCACAAGTCCGTTTGTTCTAATCAAAGCAAATTCTAGAGATGAGCACACACAATGCACCTGACTTCACAGTGTTCATGAGGACATTACATAATGCTGTGTGGGAGGGCACTGGGAGAGAACCCCAGATTTTCACCAGCTGGGGATTTTCACCGGCACCGCCCAGCTGGATGGGCGTGGCCCTCCCCGCCCGTTCCCCTGCCTTCAGCCTGTGGGGCTTGGGGGAAACGGAGGGCTCGTTACCTGTAAAACTGCAGCTGTCTTTTGGGGCTCCCATACCGAGTACTGCGGACAGCGATGGAAGACAGAGAAAAAGGAGAGAGAGACAGTCCACAATGGGCATTAGCCATGGGGAGGTGCAGGCCGGGAAACACCAGTGGCACCCCACAGCCCGGCCCCACCCCACTCTGCCCGGGGCTGCCGGGTGGATGCTAGCCCAGGCACCAAGTGCTCGGTGGCAGCGCCACCCAGTGGCACATGGAGGCAGAAGCCCGGTCTGTCCGGCCGGACGCCGGGGGTCCTCCGGTGCCTGGCCTCATTCCCACAAGGGGCAGGGAAGCAAAGACAAGAGGTAAACCTCAGAGTGACAGTCTGTTTGGGTTTTAACGAAGTACGCTTTAGAATGACTGGACAAAACCCTCAAACCAAGAAGTGGCCCGTTACCCCACATGCTGGCGAGTCTGCGTGGGACCACGGGGTCATTTTTAGGACTTTGATCAAGGAGGGACACCCCCCTTTCCCTGTGGGTTCTATGGACACTTGCTCTGGGTCAGGCCCTAACAATTACTGGGAAAGGCCCAATGAATCAAGGGCTGATGGGCCCTTGGGGTTCCCCCGCCCCGGGTCCATCTTTCGTGATAGCCACGGCCACCTGGGTCCTGGGCTCCGTGGGTGGGGCAGCAACTGTCACCCGGTCGACGCCTCCTCCCGATCTCCCCATGGTTCAGCCCGGGCTGCTTTCCACATGGAAAGACCCAGAGCTGGATTTGGAACTGGCCTCCAGAGAAGGAAGGCAAGGGTGCCTGGTGAGCCGCTAGCCGCCCCCACCCCCACCCCCGCCTCCCGGTGCAAGGCTCTGAGCCTCCCTCAAAGGGGGTATGCGAGCTGGGGTGTATAAGAAAGACGCAGAAACTGGGAAGGGCCTGCTACCTCCAGCGGAATCCTTCAGAAGAGTCAGGGACCAGTCTAATCCTGGTTCTACTCCGCAGGAAAATCTTGGGTTTTAAAAGCTTCCATTCCTTCCCTTGGAGAAAGCGCTAGCCTACATGAAACTCAGAGCCCTGTGGGCCTCCCTTGGTCCTTCCCTCTGGATCCAGGGCTGGTGACTGGCCTCGGGGACCCCTTCTCAGAGGCAGGACTGAGCCTGGGAGTGGCCTGGCTGGGTTGGGGGGCAGGGGATCACCTGTAGATCATGCCGGGGGAGCCCGTCTGTCGCAGAGAGAGTCGAGCTGGGGAGCCTGTTGTCGATTCCGGATACATGGAGCCGGCCTTACTGGTCCTGACCTGCTCTCTTCTTCACGGAGGGAAGATTCTGGAGGAGAAGCAGAACAGAGAGGCAGTGGTTCAAAAGACCAGTTGGGTTTGCCCAGGAGGCTCTGTGATGGTGAAGGCCCAGTTTATTGGGCATCTGTACATCCCTCATCAGACAGACAGACTAACCCATGAGGGTTCAGACAAAGCTGATGGTTGGGGTCAATGGCTCTGTAACAGATTTCTACTCTCCCACCCCCATGCTTCCCAAGGTCCTTCCGCCTCCCCAGCTGCTTTCCTGAGGTTCTGGGAGCCCTTTTCTGGTGGTCCCAGGGGGCATCTGTGGACTTAGAATTTTGGACTGTCTTCACTGTCCCAGGAAGTGGCACCACCATCCCCCAGGTTCATCCTTGATGCTTCAGCTTCCCACCCTCTCCCAGCCCAGTGCTGGCTGGTGTCACTGTTCAGCTTTCAGGAAGGCAGCTGGTCAGATAACCCTGGCTCCTGGGACTCACGTCCTCCCCGTGGGTGTGACTTGCTTCTGCCCCACAGGTCATGGCACAGGTGACAAGATATCACGTCCATGATCAGGTGATGCAGACTGTGCCTTCTGTCTTGATAGCAGACTCTCCCTTGCTGGCTCTGAGAAGCAAGCTGCCATTGCTGGAGAGGGCCGTGTGGCCGGGAACAGAGGCCCTCAGTCTAACTGCCCACAGAGAAGTGAATCCTTCAAGCTGTGTGAACTTGGAATTCCGAGCGTCCTTCCCCATATGAGCCTTCAAATGAGACCACAGCCCTGGCCAAACCCCTTGGCTGCAGGCTTGTGAGGCCCTGAAGCAGCAGACATAGCAGACCCACAGAAACTGTATTTTAAGTCCCTAAGGTTGCAGTCATATTTTATGCAGCAATAGATAATGAATACGACAGACACATCCATCCATTCACTTTTCCCCATTACCCTCAAGCCGAGCTACCGCCATCTGTCACCTGAACCACCAGGTCAGCCTCCTGACTGTGCTCCCTGCTTCCACTCGGCAGCCAGGGGCATTTACTTCTATAGGAGATTAGGTCACACACCCCTTTCTTCTCTTTTCCGACAAGCCAAATGCACACCTTCCGCAGGGCCTTTGCACTTACAGTTCCTTTTGCCTGGAATGCCCTTCCGACAGACCTTCTCGTTGTTGGGCCTCCTTGGGGAGCCTGCCCCTGACTGTCACACTCTGGGATTCTCTCCAGGCACCCTGCCTGCTATCCCATGCAGTCAGCACCAGCGACCTTCTTGCTGTCTGTCCCTGAGTTGTGAGGTCTTGACTCTCTCCGGAGGGCAAGCTCCACCAGGACAGAAATTTTGCTGGTTTTGCCACTGTGCCTAGAACAGGGCTTGGAACTCAGCCAGGATTTAATACATGGCTCCCAAAAGAGTGATGGTCCCTGATCCAAAATTACCTTGTTCTGTGCCAATGGGCAAAGGGATGGTCTGGGCTCAAAATACAGCCCCGCTTGCCCCCACTGGGGCCTCTCTGCTGAATGCCCATCTGGAGGGCTTGTTCACCTCGCTCTTCCTCCCTCCAGGATGAGGACCTCCCGTCGGCAGGAAGCGGGCTTCCTCTGGATGCCCTCCACCCCCTGGCACAGGGCTTATATACGTAGTAAGGTTATGTCTCGCTCATAACTGAGCTCCCCTCTGAGTGAGGGGTGTGCGCATGTGTGTGAACATGCTGGGAAAATGGGGAGAGGAAATGCAAGCCAGAGTCACTACAGTGACAGCCTCATGGAAATGACAGAAATGATGGGGTCAGTGAAGGTCCCCAAAGTTTTATTCTTAAAAAAAACCTCATTCAGAAAGAAATTACAGAATGAAATAAAAGTGCACTTAAATCCTGAAAGAAAGCTGTGGATCCTTGGCTGATGTTGACTCCAATCTTCGGGCTCATCAGGTGATTCCTCATGAGCTGCAATGCCATAACCCAGGCTGACCTCTCCCAGAGCCCCTTGTGTGCATGGCCCTGTCCATCTGCACCTGGTAGAATGGCTCCAGGCAGACCCTGAGGCCTCTTGGTCACCTTTTCTTTCAAACGCTGGGGTTCCATCAGGGTCACTGTTCCCAGATAGACCAGCCTGACTTCCTCCCCCCCACCCGGCCCAGATCTATGCAAGAAAGAGGCACAGCACCTTTCCTGCGGAAAGAGTTTGGTTACACGGCTCTGGGGCATTGAGTCCCTGAAGCTTTGGGGTGGGAGGGCCTCTCCTTTGTGCCCATTAGGTGCTCCTAGAGTGTGCTCTGCCAGGTCACACAGGGCATGAAACCCAACCATCTCATGAAAGTCATTAATCTTTAGTCAGCGGGTGGTAGGTTCACGGGCGCCCAGAGTGTCAGCCGAGGCCCTACTGTGCACAGGTGCTGGTACAACACAGAGCCCTGCCCATGGGCAGGAAGGCACAGCTGAGGGCGCGCAGAGTGCCAGGCGCTGTGTCCACAGTGGTCCAGAGGTCATCGGGGAGGAAGGGTGGCCACGGCGGGGCAGGATGTCCTCACAGGGTCTTGTGGAAGGAGATGGGGGCCAAGCAGCCCAGAGCAGGCTGGGATGCCTGTGCCCTTAATCGGGGGATGTGGCCCCCCCCCAACTCTCTCCTCTCTGGCTTTCCCTGGGGCTAGCTACTGAGTGGTGGTGTCTCAATGCCCAGCTCAGGCACTCAGGTGTGTTTAACTTCCAGAATTCAAGAGTCACAAACTCAGTCTGAATTTGGGAGGGTGTAGGGACGTAGAGTCTCTGACTCCACAGATGTGGGGTGTGCCCAGGAATCTGCATTTCTAACTAGTCCCCCAGGGGATGCTCGTGTTCCTGGTCCGGGGACCACACTTTGAGGACTGCTGGTCCTGGAGCAGGAATGGCAGACTACGAACAACAGACCCAATCCAGCCTGCTGCCTGTTTCTCTAAATGAGGTGTTGCTGGAACAGCTGCATGCCCACTCGGGCATGAACTGTGCCTGCGTCTGTGCCACGCTGCGGCGTTGAACACACTGTCTGGCTTGCTGTGCTTCCTGTCCCTTTACAGCCAAAGGTGGCTGAGCCCGGTTGAAGACTGCTCTCCCCCACTCTCCAAGATGGTGCCTCTCAGCTCTCGGCTTTGCTGCTTCCATTTCACCGACGGAATAGAAGCAACCAGAGACCAGCTCCCCCCCCCCCCCCCACCAACATCAGCTCTTGGAACATCCTGCTTCCCCTGCTACTGTCACCTGGACGACCCGGCCACGGCCACGGCCATGGCCACAGCGCTCCGTCTGAGCACACACCCCACTCCAGCCCCACTCGAGAGCACCCCGACTCTTGTGCCGGCTCCTCCTTCTTTATGAGGCACTGCCCTCTGCAGACAGCCACTTA
The DNA here is from genome assembly GCF_003265705.2 of Callorhinus ursinus. Taxonomy (NCBI): domain Eukaryota; kingdom Metazoa; phylum Chordata; class Mammalia; order Carnivora; family Otariidae; genus Callorhinus; species Callorhinus ursinus. Next base: position 33,019,632 of record NW_027397080.1, read on the forward strand.
TTACTTCTCTCGTCTTAGAAAACAGAAAGCACAGTCTCTTGGATCCACTTCCTTCTCCACAAACTGCCCCATTTCTCTCCTTCCATTCACAGGAAAATTCCTCACAAGAGTTGTCCTTTCTTGCCTGCAATGTTCCCTTCTGCCTTCCCCGCTCAGAGGAAGCTGCTCTTGCCAAGGTCACTGTGACCTTCCTGTTGCTAAGTCCGGTGGTGCCCACAGTTTGGGGGTGACGGCGGGGCTGTCCCCACCCTCGGGGCTCCTGGGACCCATGCTGTCCGGCTTGTCTTCCTGCCTTCCCGCTGCTTCTTCTCAGTCTCCTTGGCTGCCCCTGCTCACCTGACTTTGAACCTTTTTTCTTTTCCACTACACGAGGTTCCTCAGATTTCCACCTGTCTTCTGGCTCTGAACTGCGCCGCTAAGCCGGAACCCCTGTGGTCGTACCTCCAGGCCCCGTTGTTCCCCGGGGCCCCAGACTCATCTGTTCAGCTGCTCTATGGGCATCTCTCTGTCTTCTCTGGAGGGTGCAATGCCCTGTCTCACGCGTGGTGCTCAGGGCAGCTACAGGGACGGGGACAACTGGAGCTACAGGCTGCCAGTAGGGACACTAGGGAGGTGTCCCAGAGGAAGCCATTTGTCCCACTCCTCGCCTCTGCCTTGCCTGGACTCCTGAAGGTCAGGCTCCCTCTGAGCCAGCAGCCAACTCCCCAGCTCAGGCACTGGCCACGTTCTGGTGGCCCACTTCACGAGGGACAACCTCATTCCTCCTGGGGAGCTGCCACCTTTGCCAACTTCCAGGGGAGGGAGAGGGACTGGAGGCTTCCCATGCCCCCTGCCTTGCATTCTGCTGACCTGCCCAGAGCCCTGACCTCTGCAGCTGCCACAGTCCAGCCAGGAGAGACTGCGTGTGCCCGGTGGCCAATCCCGGAGAAGTTGACGTCCCAGCAGGATGCTGCCAATCCCAGGCACCACGGAGGGAGGGAGGCGGGCAGGCAGGGCTGCCCCTGTCCACAAAAGGGACGGCTCTGGACAAAGGCTTCAGAAACCACTTGAGAACCGGCCGGGCCCAGGAGGGACAGCTGGCTCAGGGTGCAGGCTGGGGGTCCACAGTCTGGGTCCCCTGTCCCCAGCACTTCCACTTGGTCTGTGTGTGACCCTGAGCAAGCCACCTGAGTCATCCTCAGAGAAACTGAAGCATGGAGCGCTCACAAATGCCCGCCCATACTTTCTCACGGGAACGGAGAGAAGGAAGACACGAAAACATTTTGCGCTCAGGAGGGAAGATGCTGGGTAAATCCTAGCTCTCCATCGTCGTGGGAAAGGCGGCTGGCAATGACGACAGGCCCCTCAGAGGCGGGGGCTCCATCTGTGGGCACTGCCTTTCTCCTCAGCTTACTATTCTGAAAACTTCCAAATAACATTAAAGTTGTGAAGAATCAGCACAGCAATGAACACCGTATGCTCTCATCCCATTCCCCGACTGTCTGTATTTTGTCTCGTTTGCACGCCTTCCCTCTGCCCTCTCCCTGATTTCTCCACTCACACTCACACGCTCACACCCACGCTCACATACAGTCGTTCACATACATGCTCTCCCCCACACACTTGCTCACACGCACTCATGCTGTCACATGCATGCACACACATGCTCACACACACACGTTCTTGCATGCACTCGCTCACACACACTCATGCTGTCACACACACACTCACATGCACACACATGCTCAGACTCACGCACTTGCTCACACTCACAAGCACACACACGCATGCACACTCATACAGTCACATGTGCTTTGGCCAAAGGAGATGAGCAATGACAATGTGTCAACTCCAGCCTCAGCTACGGGAGACTTGCCTCCACCACGGCCACAGACGAACGCGCCCCAGACCACCCTGCTGGTCCAAAGGGGACAGCTGAACGCGCAAGAGCCACCCAGCCTAGACTGGGCACCGCCAGCCACCTTGGGACGTGGGGCCAGCCACCAGGACTGTTATGTGGAAGGTGACTTTTGCCCTCCTGGAAGTACGTTCTGCGGGCTTTAACCTGCAGGGTCATCCTTATCTCATGAAGATATGACTCTGGTGAGTCATGAGAGGGACTTCCGGTTACTGGAAGAGGGCTCCCCTGTCTCCCCACTGTACCTTCCGGATCATGAGAACACTTGGGTGGCAGGAACCTTTATTTAGCCAGACCTCCTGATGCGAAGTTAGCACTTCAAGCTCTGGGTGACTTTCTGACCCGAAACCTCGCCAGAGCCACCAGAGTACGTGTGTCCTCCTCCAAGGCCAGTCTGATGACACAATCCCACCTTGTTGCATGACCCGAGGAGACCATTCCAAGTGTCAGGGAGGGAGCTGAGGCCCAATTGGGTTCGGATCTGGTGTATGACCTTGGGCAAATTTTCCACCTTCCTAAGTGTCAGTTTCTCTATCTGTGAAACAGGATGACGGGAGTCGGGGAAGATCCGACGTGCCCACAGGTTGGGGTACACCGTGAGGGCCACGGGCTGGGATCTACCTGTGCCTGGCCCTGGCGCAGGGCAGGTGCCAGCCCAGGGCCCGGGAGTCCCTGATCATACCTCCTTCCTCAGTGTCTGCACCACGTGCACAAGGCAAGTGAAGTTGTCGCTGTGCAGACGTGCCCCAGTCTGCTCCCAGGTGGTGGTCTTACCTTCCAGAAAAGCACTTTTTAGGGTCCTCAGACTTGCTACCACATCGCTTTTCCCTTGCTGCCTCTCTGCTTTGTTCTCAGGGGCTGTTCATCTTTTCCATGTCCCCGGAAAAAGGCTAATCTCTTGTGGATGTGACCAGCCACACATAGGTACGACTCAGTGTCATGACGGAACTGTGTTTCCTGAGCCCTCTGTGGCTGCATCCCAATTCTTGATCATCCTGGAAGCCCGAAGGTTCTAGAAGGCTTGTCCCCACATAGCTGAAGTCTTAAGAATTACAACACTGTATGAATTATCTATTGCTACGTGACACGGGTTACATGGGAGACAAGGATTTCTCACACTGTTTTGCAAGGTCAGGAATTGGGAGTTGCTCTGGTCGGGCAGATCTGGCTGGGGGGCTCTCCTAAGGTTGTGGCCAGCGTGTTCACTGGGCTGAGGTGTTAGAGGTTTCATACACACAGAGGTGAGTAGGGGCCCCTCCTCTCCACCTGGGTCTCTCATGCCAAGGCAGCCAAGGGAGGGGTTGAGGGAGAAAAGTTGTGATGCCCTTTAGGACCAAGGCTCAGAAATGTTCTCTTGGCTGCAAAGACCAATCCTAATAAGGGGGTGGGCGTGAGCACCGGGAGGTATGGCACTGGTCACTACCGAGACACCAGCAATGCACTATTCCCCACGTTTCCTCCTTCCCCGTCTCCTCTGAGACCCTGGGGATGTCCGCTCCACCGGGCAGGGAGCTTTGTCTCTTTCATTCCCCAGTTGTGTCCCAGTGCCCAGAGCAGCGGGCACACGGCGGGTGCTCAGTGCACGCTGCCCGAGCGGAAGAAGACCGGAGAGGCTTGCCCTGCTGGGCGTGGGGGACAGCAGGTGGTCTCCCCGGAAGCCTCGGACGCGAGCTTCTGCCTCTTGAACACATGTCACTTTGCACATTGCTTCTCGAACGCTGGAACTCCTCGCCAAAGCCCTGAAGTACCACTATGACTATTACAAGGCACGAAACCGCCACCTTTTATGGGGCTGAAGCTGCAGGAGCCATGGCAGCCAGCACTCGCCAAGAGACAGGAAGAGGTGTAATTGCTCAAAACCACTCAGATCCGGAAGGGTACTTGCGTAACACACCCTTCCTCTCTGTCCCACGAGCGGGGTGCTGCCAGACGAAACCCCACTTCTCCCCTGTGAGTAAGAGTGCGTGCCGCCGCCGAAGGCCTGCGAGTCTGAGCATGCTCGGGGCATCGGCTCTGCCTGTGGGGTCACCCTGGGGAGTAAAGCAGAGAGGCCCAGTCACTGCAGGGGTGGCCCGGGGCCCTGGGGGGCAGTCTGGAGATCCACAACCCAGTTCCCAAGGAGCATCATCAGGTCTTGCTCCGATTCAGCTGGGGAGCAGGGAGAACTGTGAAAAATTCCTATGGGCTGGATGCCGTGGCCAGGACCCCCTGCTCTCTGCCGCTGAGAAACTGCCATCTGCCCTCCAAGCTCCTGAGCCAGGGGGACTGAGTGGCATGGTGACCTGCCAACCTGACGTGAAACAGCGTGCACATCACGTGGTGGGACAGCAGCAGAGGCACTGGGACCAAGCCACGGAGTACCCGTAAGAATTTCTTGAAAAGATGGCAGAGTAGAATTTTTCAGTCTTTCCAAAGCAACATTCCAATGCCTGTCCCCTGAGTACAAACAGGTCAACCCACCATAGGGCTCGGCTCAGGCCTACACTCTTGCAGGCAGAGGCCCCATTTGTATCTAATCAGTGCCACAATTAAAAAAACAAAACAAAACATCATGGGCCCCAAATTCCAACTTTCCCAAAGCAACACTGAAATGCCTCTCCCTGAATGCAGCCCACCCAGATCCACACCCACTTCTCATGTACCTGCAGGCTGAGGGGCTCCCCAGTGAAGCAGAAGCCTTGCTGTGGCTCCCGGCTACGTCCAGGGTGTGCACAGTGCTGGATGGGAGTCTGCCACGCTCCGTGGCCAAAGGCCCCCAGTCTTGGGAACAGCCGTCCTCCCTCCCTGCGAGGAAATGGAAGCTGGGACCACGGGCATGGTGGCTTCCCGGCTCCATCCTGATGCTGTCAACCACAAGTGGACAGGGCCCCCACCTGGCGCCTGGGCGGAGGGGGCCTCAGACGGCAGCTCGTCAGGGCAAGAAGCAGGAAACAAGCCCCCAAGTGCTCTGTGCTCCGGAATCTTTGTAACCACAGGCCTCCCCTCGGTCATTCACTCAGCAAAACTCTCTAGCCCTCCAGTCCTGCCTGCCGCCTCCCTCTGGCCAGCCTGAGCACCCACCCTGACCACCCCTGCCGTCCTCCCCCCAGTGGTGACTGCAGGCTGTCCCTCCAAGACAGAGCTCCACAGGGTCCTCCAGCTGCCCTCCCCTTTGCCCTGCACTCAGCTCTGCAGGAGAGAGGGGTGGGGGACCCATTCACTTATTTTTTAAGGCAGGGACCCTCACTTCTGCCTGTGAAACTACTTTCCACTCCGAGGCGGGAAGTCCCTGGCCAGGGGTTCAGGGGACAGCAGATGGGCAGGGATCCCTCCAGGAGCCTGCAGGGGTTGCTCGACAGCTGGTGCTCCCCCTCCTCCCCCC
>NW_027397080.1:33024989-33119616 GCF_003265705.2 Callorhinus ursinus
CCCCCCCCCCCCCCCCCCCCCCCCCCCGCCCCACGGCAGGACAGAGGTGGCTCCATGGTGCTTCTGATCTCCAGGCAGCTCCTGTCTTGTTGCCCCAGGGATGAAAGCAGACACTGGCAGCCCCCGGCGGAACTGTGTCACGGTCAGACACCTCTGCTGGGTGTCAGCCCAGGATGCCCCCCACCCCCGCCACCTGCCCTAGCAGCCGTGTCCCCGCACGGGGAGGACGCCTGTAGCGGCTTGGCCAAGCTGCTGCAACAGATGGCTACGTGGGCCCTGCCTGGGTCCAGCCGGAGGGCTCCCCTCCCAGCGGCAGCCAGTGTTGTGCAGGCGTGGGGCCCAGCAGACGGGGCTGGCCTGACGAACCCTGGCTATCAGGGGAGCTCTAAGCCCTGCTCGGAGAGCTGGGGTGCCCACCCCCTCGAGCACAAAACCCACTCAGGGAACAGGATCCCTGAAACACCCCCGTACCTGTTCCCGAGACAAGACCATTTTGGTGTGCGAAGCGCAGGACTACAGGGCCAACCAGGAAGTGGGTGGCAGCGCGTGTGGGAGGATGCCTGGCAAGCCCGGGGGGGCCCCCCAGAGGCACTGGGGTGTGGCCTCCACTCCCGGGCGTGCCGGAGGGAGGTCCCCGACACCCCGACCTTCTTGGTGGTACAGCCACCTCTCGGGGGAGGGGCCGGGGGATGTGAGAGGGGGAAGCACATGGGACGTGCCCCCTCCCTCCAGAATAGGCAAGCAGTGGGCCCCTTTCTCAGGGAGGGAGAGGGACAGATACGCAGCTAGTCCTGGTGGTGTCACAGAGGTCCTGCTTCTTGGCCCCAGCTTTCTACCAGCACTGGGCTGCAAGGCCTTTCACCTGTGCCCCCTTATCTGGTTGTCCCCAACCTCTCAGAGGGGTCCTGCTGCTCTCCTCACTGTACAGATGATGACACAGAGGGTCAACGGTCAGGCCCATGGCTCGGATTCGAACCCAGGGCTGGCAGTACCCAAAGCTGTGTGCTGAGCTCTGCAGGGCTCTGCCTCCCCTGTCTCCTATCTCGGGTGCCAGGACACAGCAGGTGCCGGTGCATGATGTGTGGGTGGGGCGGCCCAGGAGGTCAGGTGGGAGGGGACCATCTCCCTATTGCTTCTCCCTGCTCTGCCCTTCCTTCCCCAGGAGGCCCCTCACCTGGGGGAGAGCGAGGCCAACGGCGGACCTGGACGGAGCACTGTACCTCCCCCTGTGCCGGCCACCTGTGCTGTGCTGAGCTGCAGCCCCAGCCACCCCCTTACCCACGGTTCTGGGGAGTGGAGCAGGCTCCTTCTTCCGCAGGGGTGGGCACAGGGCTCGGAAGCCTCAGCAGGGAGTCAGCCAGCTTGGCCCAAGGGCATCAGATCGGGGGCGCCGCCATGGGTCCCCAGCAGGTTTAAGACACAGACGCGGTGTGATGGGGCAAAGCGGAGAGAGAAGGGAGAAGTAAACAGTTTGGGGCGTTCAGCATCTCCTAAGTGACGAGAGGTGAACAGGAGAGAGAAGGGGACGATGGAAAAGAGAGACCACGAGGGGGTGGGGCCGCACCCCAGCCTTGCCCCCGTCACCCCCAGAGGCAGAAGCACTTCTACAGATGCGAACACGGCATCTTTGCCCCAGCGCACTGGGCTGTCGGCGGCCGAGCTGGGATGGGAACCAGGCATGTCTGAGTCTAGGCCGGGGCTCTTTCCTCCCGCTGCCCTGGAGCCCCCTCGAGCCCCCATGGGCCTGACTCTCGTGGGCCGTCACCGTGACCCTGTGGGTCTGAGAAGGTGGGCTTAATTCTTAAATCACAGATCTCCCGTCAGCAGGCAAACGTGGCACGTTTCAAATGACGGGCACGTCTGCAGCTCGCCGGCTTCCAGATGCAGGGTCGCTGCCCTCCCGCCTCAGCTTCATCCCCGGCCCCAAGTGTCTGTCCGACCTGTACCTCAGACGGGGAGGGCAGGTGACTATGAAATACGCGGTGGCCTTAGACATGCCCACTGAGTCCAGGAACAGCTCCTCTCCGGCCCCGAGGAGTCTGAGCTCCACATTCAAGCTGGATCAGTAAACATGGCGATGGGGCTGCTGACTGTCCCAACCGCCACTCATGGGCCCCATTTCCCGAATCACCTCCCAGCGAGCGTGGGCTGGGTCTCAGGCTATCATCGGCAGAGCCCTGGGGGTTGGGGCCTCCAGGAAAGGTTTGCTTTCTTCATGGAAAGGAATAGAGTCTTCTGGTACGTTCTTCCCCAAGGAGGAGGCTGCCAACCAAGTTCTGTCTCCATTTCCAGTAGAAGGAGTAATGCCGCGGGCTCAGGAGGAGTCTCAGGCGGGATCGGGGAGGGGGTAAGGCGTGGCATTGCAAAGGCCCTAGTGGGGTGACCTGCAGCAGGTCCTGTCCCCCACGACTCAACCAGAGAACAAGACCGAGAACCAGACCGGTCCTGGGACCACCAAAAATATTCTCCCATTAAGTGGGAGCCTCACAGGGGTTTTGGATATTTCCACAATTGAAGGAGCAAGTACTGCTTTGATGTAACTCACGTTCCTTTGGGCCAGGACCCTGGGGGTGGGGGTCGAGTTCCCCAGGTGTAGCGGGAGTACGGGTCTCACTTGTCCTAGACTCTCCCAGTGTTGGGGGCAGAGAGCCCAGGTCCAGGGTGACGGAGACACCAGTTCCCTCTGCGGGATCCCCACATCGGTGTTCTCGAAAATCTCCACCCACGGGGAACTCTGAGCAGATGAGTCCCCCGGGGACAACTCAAATGATGGAAAAGATCTTTTTTATGTTGATTTGAAGTCGGTGTCCTTGTAACTCTCCCCACTGGGCCCACTTCTGCTCCCTGGGGACAAAGAAAGGCAGTCTCTCTGTCTCACGGCACACAGAGACCTCTGGCTTTGCTCACCTGCCACGTCTTTTGATGTTTTCCCATGAGGCTTCTGACTTCATAAATACAATCTGGGCCAACGTCACACCACGTGCTTCGCTTGGCCATCACACGGAACCCTGACAGAACCTTAAAGATGGCTGGGTGACTCCATCATGCTGCTGAGGACACTGGGCCTGAGTCAACCGGCAGGTAAGTGGAGGGGCAGAGATCTGACGCCTGAGGGTCCAACTTCAGAGCCTGGGCACTTAATTAGCCACCCTGGGTATGGCCTCCTTCTGGAACATCAACTCCGAGGTGACATTCTTCAGGTTGCTGTTTGTTGAGATCCTTCGAGAAACGACAAGGCACACAGAACTGAGAGCAGCATCTCAGGTCATGGTCAGCCGGGAGGGATAGGGGGAGGCTCCCTCCTTGCTCTGGGACAGGCTTTGGCAAGGGTCTGTAGGCCCAAACCAGCCCATCTCCTGTGTTTGCATGGCCTGTGAGTTAAGAGTGGTTTTCATGTTTTTAAGTGGTTGGAAGAAAAACAAAAGAAGAATATTTCATGGGAACAAGAATTATATAAAATTCAAATTTCAGTGTCCATAAATAAAAGTTTTATTGGCACGGAGCTATGGTCATTTGTTGTCTTGGTCTGTTCTGGGTGCCATAGACGGGCAGCGGGGTAGAGGCAACAGACATCTATTTCTCGCTGTTCTGGAAGCTGGAAGTCCAAGATCAAGGTGCAGGAGATTCAGTGTCAGGTGAGGGCCCAAGTCCTGGTTCCCAGCCAGCAAGCTTGCTGGGGTCTCATCATCATCTTATAAGGGCACCAGTCCCATCAGGGGGCCCCACCATCTCACTGAATACTAATCACCTCCCAAAGGCCCCACCTCCAAATATTGGGTGGGGGGCAGTACTTCAACACATGAATTCAACACAGTGCCTTTGTCCACGACGGCTTTCATGCTACAAGGCGGAGCGGGGGAGTTTCGACGGAGACCACATTACCTGAAAGCCCGAAACATTGGCTCTCCAGACCTTTGTAGAGAAGGTGTGCAGAGCCCTGACCCCGACAACGTCGCAGGGAAAGGGATCCCCCCAAGGGCAAGGTCCCTCCTGGCCCTGCGTGTTCTCTCTTCACAGTGGGGTCTGAGTCTAGTTGTGTGATGCAAATATCCCTGCCCAAACAATGTTCCTCACCTAAGAGAACTTAACCTAATTATTGTAGAATCTTTTTTTTTCCTTTCCAAACAACACCTCTAAAGCCCTAAATCGACAGCACAGACACACTACCAAACAAAACCCTATCACCGATGGTTGTCTTTAGGTGGACAGTATACTTCCCTAGGGTGCTTGAGCATGTGATGAAGAGCACCCAGGGCAGGAGCCCACAAGTGTGGGCAGGTCAGGGCCAGAGAGTCAATATTTTAGACTTTGTGGGCCAGTTGGTCTCTGTCGCAAAGCTGTGTGAAGGCAACTAGAGATGGTATGTGAATGAATGTGAGCAGCTGTGTTCCAATAAAACTCTGTTTACAAAAACGGGGTGGGCTGGAGTGGTTTGCAAAACTCTTGATCTGTGACATTTAAAAAAAAAAAAAGGTGACATCCACTGTAATGAAATCAAGACAAAAGTACGGACCCTCATGAGGTCTACAGCATTTGCAGCTCAGCTTTGCAGGGAGCTGGGGCCTGTCCTTCTGGGGGCGCATTCTGTGTCAGGAAGGTCAGAGATGACCTCACGCCACCTGCAGGCCGAGCCCTGGCCCACTGCTCAGTGGGGGTGCCAGGGGCAGAGGAAAATGCACAGAGGCCCTGCGTGCCCGGAGTCATCGTCTTGCTTTTACTTTGCCAGTAATTCTGATCTATCATCGGATCGTAGGCCTGATGCCTCTGTTCCGGAATAAACATGTAGAGCCGTGCTCCTGGCCGCTCTCTGTGATGCCGCCTGCTGGGGACAGCTGGCCGAGGGACGCAGGCTACTGCCTCCGACGCTGTACTATTTCTGGTTACTCTTTGTGCCTCATTTATTTTTGATTCGAGTCGCTCACACAGGCTGTACGTTCTCTTTCTCGCTCCGGCACTGAAATGAAACAAGCATAGTATTTTTAAACCCTGCTTGTGTTGCCTCATGATTAGTGCAGATGAGCCGACACACCTGGAGAGCGGACTCCGCAGGGAGGCCGCCTGCCCTCTCGCTCTGGCCCTCGGCCTCTGTCTTATGACAACAGCAGGACAGAGACTCCACTCCTCACTCTCCTGGCCACGGTGACCCGTCCAGTCCTGGGGAGAAGGCTGCGCCTTCGGGGTCCGGCCCCGAAGCTGGGCTTTGAATGGACGGGGTCCAGGGACATCTGTGTGTCCTCTTGGTGGTGTGGGTGGAAGAAGCCACCTGAGTAGCAGCCCCAGGCTGCATCACTTCGTGGTGACCCATGAGAGCTGTGGGTGACCGAGGGGGTGAGACAGGGCTTCACGCGTTCATTCACTCAATGCTAGCCCCCAACCCTGTTTATGACTATACCAGCTGAGGAAACCGAGGCCGGGGCGTCTAAGCTGGCCTGCCCACAGTCACCCGGGAAGCAGCAGTACCGGGAGTCCCTCCTCTGAACCATGGCCCCATGCCGCCACGAGCAGGGACGGGCAACCAAAGGCCTTCTCCTGAGAGGTGAGCTCGTCCATGCTTTCCCACGTTTCTGGGCCGCAGGCTGAGGGGGACTGGGGGAGCAGCCTAAGGCAGGGGCAGGGCTCTCGTCAGGAGGCCATGGAACGATCCAGGTGTGAGTCGAGGAACCCTGGGCCGGGGTGGAGGAGGCAGCCACTGGCTGGGGGAGTCAGGAGGCTGAGACCCAAGGGTTGGCAGGAGAGTCTATGTGTATGCAGGGTGACCCTGGGCTTCTGGAGAAGAGGTGCCAGGTCCCGAGCTGGGGGAGTTCTGGAGCTGGGCGCTGGCTGTATCCGCTGCGAGGTGCCCACTGACATCCAGATAAGAGGCAGATGGTGTTCCACTCCTGTGGCTCCGCCTCAGGCCCGGGCCAGAGCAGTTTCCTCTCTTCTACCACAGGGCCTTTGTACGTGTGGTCCTTCCACCGGGGATGCTCTTCCTTTGTGTCCCTGCTCCAGTGTCACCTCTCTAGAGACATGGTCCTGGAGAGCTCTCTCCAAAGTGTCCTGTCCATCATGTCAGCACATGGGTTTCCTTCGGAGCTCGTGACTGCCCCCCAACTAGATGCTGAGCCCCCAGGGGCGGGACTGGGTCTGCTTCATTCCCTGTGGAACCTCTCATGCTGGGACAGGGCCTTTGCTGAATGCATGGGTGTGTTATGCGGCTCTGGACAGGCGGTGCTTTCCTTCTAGTTAACACTCTCTCCGAGAGGCGGAGCAAGCAGGTGGTCTTGTGGCGGCTCCTCTGAGGGAGAGGCGGGCTTTCCTGCAGCCTCTGTGGCCTCCTCCAAGGGGCTGCACGGTGAGCCAGTACAGCCTGCATGGGCCCCGATCGGGATCTCCGGCTTCAGCCTGACTCGCGTGTCCACCAGGTCCAGAGCCCCCAGCAGGGCCACGCCCGATTCCTGAGGCATGTGGACAAGCAGGCACTTCAAGGGCACGCATGCATGGGCATAGAGACCTACGTACACACATGCGTGCACACATACACTGTGCCACCTCCCCCTGCGCCTCCACCACCTGTGCCTCTACCACCTGCCCCACCTACACCTGCACCTCCACCACCTGCACCACCTCCCCGTGCGCCTCCACCACCAGCCCCACCTCCACCTGTGCCTCCACCACCTGCACCACCTCCACCTGTGCCTCCACCACCTGCCCCACTTCCCCCTGCACTTCCACCACCTGCCCACCTCCACCTGTGCCTCCATCACCTGCACCGCCTCCACCACCTGCACCACCTCCATCTGTGCCTCCACCACCTGCCCCACATCCCCCTGCACTTCCACCACCTGCCCCACCTCCACCTGTGCCTCCATCACCTGTACCACCTCCACCTGCGCCTCCACCACCTGCCCCACCTCCCCCCGCACCTCCCCCACCTGCACCACCTCCACCTGCGCCTCCAACCTGCGTCACCTCCACCACCTGTGTCACCTCCACCTGCGCCTCGACCACCTGCACCACCTCCACCTGCGCCTCCATCACCTGCACCTCCACCACCTGCGCCTCCATCACCTGCCCCACCTCCCCCTGCGCCTCCATCACCTGCACCACCTCCCGCTGCACATCCATCATCTGCCCCACCTCCCCCTGCGCCTCCATCACCTGCATCACCTCTACCCCAGGCTGGCTCCTCTTCCTCCAAGCACTCTTGCTTTCAGTGTTCTGTTCATGGAAACTTTCCCCCGAATGACCTTCCAGGGCAGTTCTTCGCCCCCCTCTGAGCTTCAGCCCCTATGAGCCCCACAGCTAGCTGTGCCTCCCCCACCTCTCTGCCCTGAGCTGCAGGTTCATCCTCTCAGCTGTCTGTTGGCTCTGTCCACATGGGTATTCCTGGAACATTCCCTCTCTTGCCCATTTCCATTGCTGGTCTTGGGAGTTCCTGCCTGGATTAGTTGTCTACCTGCCACCAGAGTCCCATTCCTACTGCTCACCCATGGACCTATCACATCACGCCTTTCTCTAAAGCCCTCTGTGGTTACCCGGGGCTTTCAGCACCAGGTCCAAGCAGCTCAGCTTGGCATGCTGAACCACTCAGAGCCAGCCTTGTCTACTTTTCCAGCTTCCTCTTCTCTAGGTCTCCTGCATACCTGATCTTGGGCCTGCCGGCACCTTTTCCCTGCACACCTGACCTCAGGCACACCTGCCTGCACCTTTTCCCTGCACACTTGACCTTGGGCACACCTGTCTCTCCCCTCGTGCCCATGGCAGCCCTGTCCTTGTTCTTGCTGTTGCCTTGGGGGCCTGCTACATTTCCCCATCTGGCAGGAACTTCAAAGCCTCAGGGTCCAATGCAGAGGGTAGTTCCCAGGCCCAAGTGGATCACCCCACAGTATTTTCAGGGTTACCCTGGGGATGGGAGACAGTGGGGAGGGAGTTTGCACTTTCCATTCCTAACTCCCATTACCATCTGCATCTTTTTTTTTTTTTAAAGATTTATTTATTTATTTTAGAGAGAGAGAGAGAACGTGAGCAGGGGGAGGGGCAGAGGGAGAAAGAGATGGCTTGAGCCACCCAGGCACCTCCCAACTGCACCTTCTAAGGGACCTGCCTAGAGTCACAGAACTCTAAGAGGCAAAAAGCTGGGACAGGCCTGCCCAACTGCAAAGCCAACACTCAGAATGCAACCTCATGCCATTTTGCTCCAGAAACCACCATGATTTCTATAGCTTACTGGTTTAAGTCTTCGACACTTGAATGCCAGCCCAGCCCCTGGGCACCTTCTCCCCAATAACTGCTCCCACCCCCAGCCTAAATCCAAGGAGGAATATACGGGGCTCATGCCCCAAGGCTTCCCCATCTCTCACATTCACCTGAGCAGGGGCAGGCGGGATTTCTCAGCTCGCCCTTGAGAACATGAATAGCCTGCCTGTGACCCAGGGGGATGGGGATGACTTGGGGACAGGAGGCACACCCCTGAATTGCCAGAAGACAAGCAAGGGCTCATCCCACATAACTCTATGGCAGGGACATGCCCTGGTCACACGTGAGATGGTTCTTGAATCCAATATCTGCCTGCTTGTTTTCTAACTCTGAATTATGACAAGTAATGCTAGGTTTCCCATTATTACAGGGGCAGCAAGCAAGCTTCATTTCAAAATAAGCTTATTTAAGAAAAAAACTGACTAAAAGAAAAAATATAAACTCAGAAATAGGGCTGGTAGTGTGCACGCATGACCCAAATCCAGAGATGGAAGGCCAGTGACTGCAGCGTGGGAAATCTTGCCAAAGACAGAGAGACAGAGGGCGGAGCACGAGAGCGTGCCCCTGACATCCCGGCAAAATCTCACCCAGCAATCCCAGGAAAAGGCGTGTTAGATGACAGAGCAGAACCCCAGGGCAAATGTGCGTTCTAGGACATCATGCAGTTCTTGCTTTCCTTTGAAACTAATTTTACATCCCCTTTTGTGAAAGGGTGTCAGGGTCGCTCATCTTACAGGAAGTGCATCAGGAGAATCTGGGGAGAGACCAGAACCCCGGCGGACAGTGTGTTCCAGGCCAGCCCTGGTGAGAAGCCCTGGGGGACGGGGTGTCTAGGCATGGGAAGCACATCTGAAGGGATGTGTGTGTCCCTGGCGCGCGCACACACACACACACACACACACACACACACACACACACACACACACACACACACACACACACACACAGGCCCGCTGCACCTACCAGCCAAGGGCCCACCGTCTGCTGTCACTTATACATGCAGAGATGCCGGGGAAAGGCCTGTCCTCACACAGGTCAGCTGCTCTGCCCCACTCAGGCCAGGGGGGCAGTGCTGAGCTTCCCACGTGCGGAAGGCACTGCTGAGCCAGGCCACCCCTTGGGCAGTCTCTTGCTGCTCTAAAAAGCAGATGCCAACAGGGCAGGTGAATACCAAGAGTCCCGGATCCCCACAGGGGTGTTGGGGGCCAGAAGGACTGGAGAGCCACACAGTGCCACCTAGACCCTCGGGCTTATCTTCAGGGGAAGTGAACATCCAGCTACAGCACATTTCAGACAGACTCAGAGAGCATGCCCCATACTTCTGGAGGGGGGCAAGGGGGCTGGACCAGTTCCTACCTCCCCGGGGTGGAAGTGTACCCAGGGGCACTTTTGCTTTCTTCCCTCTGGGCCCTGGCCCTGGCCAAGTTCCTGTCTCTACAGCTCTTGCTGCAGCCACTCCCAGAGGAATAGACAGGGCTGCCCCAGTGCCTCCCTCGGGGGAGCCAGGCCACGATCAAGGCCACAGGCATCTCCCCACTAGGCAGCCCAAGGCCTGAGTCCCCAAGGGGCAGCCCCTCCTCCATGGCTCAAGGGGAGATAAGGGTCACACACAGCATGAGATCACGGGGCTGGGCAGGGAGCATTTCTCACCCTTTCTGGTGACAGGACCAGCTGGTCTGGTCCTTCAGAGAGAAGTTCTTAAAAGATTATGAATGGGGAGCGAGGGAGATCTGTCCCTGGTGCTGGCCGTCCTGCAGGGGGTGAGGGCGCAGCTTCCTGCAGCAGGACTAGACTAGGGGAGCATTTCCCTCGTGAAACCCAAGCCCTGCCCTTCACACTGGGTAGGAAATCTGCAGGTCTTAATGGCTTACCTCCAGGATTCCCTACTCACTGGTGCGAGTGGGGAGATGCTGGGTGAGGGAGCAGCTCCCTTGGGGGTGGCCATGCAATCCTGGGGGACTCCAGGCAGCACCCTGAGGCTGCACTGAGCTGAGGGTACCCTGT
Source organism: Callorhinus ursinus (assembly GCF_003265705.2). Classification (NCBI taxonomy): domain Eukaryota; kingdom Metazoa; phylum Chordata; class Mammalia; order Carnivora; family Otariidae; genus Callorhinus; species Callorhinus ursinus. The sequence goes on from NW_027397080.1 coordinate 33,035,232, forward strand.
GGCTACCACAGCTGCAGCATCTCCAGCCCCCCTCCCCCCGCCCCAGCCCCGCAGCTGCAGTGACGTGAGTACCTGGCTGGTGCGTCACAGATGGAACCTCTGCGTCCACCTCTGAGTGGGGTTATCAGTGAACCAAGGGGCTGGCCATCCCCCACCCCCAGCCCTCTGTGATGGCGAGAGTGTCCTTGGGGAGGGCCTGACTTCCTCCGCGCGGTTTGGGACATCCACAAGAAGAGAGCATGTCTCTCTGTCTCCTCTCGCCAACGACCAACCTGACCGAAGTCCTAACTGAGCTGAGGCAGGAGAACAGAGAGTTCCAGGGCTGGGAAGAAAACAAGCAAGCCTGCCTGCGATTACAGCCCCTTATAGCCCCGGTCACTCATTACCGTGTCTCAGAGCCTGACTCAGCAGTCAGAGCCGCCGACACAGGAAGAGCCGAGGAGGCCCAGGTCCGGAGGCCCAGCTCTGCGGATGGATGGAGCTGCTCCAAGCTTCCCGGGCACAGGGGTGGCTTTTAACTGCTTATACCCCAGGATGGGAGGAGGAGAGAGGCCCGCATCCCTGTCTCAGAGATATTCTGTCCACATGAAGTGGCCCTGGACATTGGGCCCTCCCCAGGTGTGGTTGGGGTCTCTTCCTCTCCGGAGCCCTGCATGAACCCACCCACTAGGTGGGGTGATTCCCCATGTGGTGACTGGGCAGTGGGCCTGCTTGGGGAACGGGGCTGCGGGGGGGGGGGGGGGTGCTGCCATCTTGATGGCTGATTTGAGTTGCTGCGGCAACATGGGGGTGGGGGTGGGGAGGGAAGGCTGGTCCTGGGCTGTGGGGACAGGTACCGCCCACTCCTGGCCAGCTCCGCACTGGGACACGCTGGCCATCATGTCCAGCAAGGCCCCCTTCCCTTGTGCTTAGCATGGTGCCCGGCAGAGCTTCCAGCTGGCTGTCCACACTGATTCTGGGCTGACGGCACATGCAGTGGGTGCTGGATCCCTGGACGGTAGCTCTTAACCTCGCGCTTTAGATGTACTTCAGTAGCGACCCTTGGAAGTTGGGGGGACAGATCCTGCTTCCAGTTGCAGAGGGGAATCCGGGGGCTGAGCAGCACGTCTGACAGATCTGGGGCCCCCTAGAGTCTGTAGCACAAACCTGCCCCTGCCGGGGGAGGGACGGACTATAGCGTCCTGAGCGCCTCCCACCCGCCCTCCATGGGGCACATGCCCTGTCTTGCCTGCTCACCCTGTCACCCTCAGGTGAGCTCCTACACCCTCCCCAGGCTGCTGAGCCAAGACTGGGGGCGGGGGTCTACCTTCAAGTACACCGGCAGCTGTGGCTGGGGGAGACCCCATACTTGAGAGTGCAAAGCCCCAGCTCTGGGTGTCACTGTGGACCTTTGACACGACACTGCTCGCCCCCACTCTGGCATCCTTGTGGACTCTCACCCTGAGCCCACAACCCTTCATGTGTAATCCTTGCCAAGCGGAAAATAAACAGCAGACTAGAAAGAAGTCACAGAACCTTCTGGAGGGAGTTTCTATATGTCGAGGTATTAATCCCCAGTACCTGTGACTATGACCTTAGATGGTAGAAGGGTCTTTTTGAGATGTAATTAAGGTAAGGACCCCGTGATGAGGTCATCCTGGATTGGTGGTGGTGGGGGGGAGCCCTAAATCCAGTGACAGGTGTCCTTCTACGAAGAGAAGCTGCTGACAGGGAAGGAAGGGGATGTGAAGGTAGAGGCGGATGGCACGTCCACAAACCAGGGAACACGGAGGATCGCCAGCAGTACCAGGAGGAGGGAGAGAGCCCTGAGCAGGCTGGAGCCTCCAAAGGGGATCAGCCCTGCCCACACCCTGATTCCAGACGTCTAGCCTCCAGGACTGGGAGAGAATCAATATGGTTGTTTCGAGCTACCCTGTTTATGGTGATTTGTTCGGGTAGCCCTAGAGAACTAACATACCCACCTAACCTTTTAAACCCCGCAATGTCAGCAGGCTGGGAGGCAGAGGAACGGCTTTCTCTTGGGGGAAGAGCCCCTGTGTGTGTGTGTGTGTGGGGGGGGGGGAAGCTGGAGCCCTGTGTCCCCAGCCCTGGCTTAGCTCCACACCTTGGTGGGGAGGAGGAGACTGTGGGGGTTTCTGCAGCTTCCCTGCATTAGCATCTGTGAGCAGGCTCCTGGGGCTCTCCCTGCTTCTCCAGGGGACTGTAAGAATAAATAACAAATGGTTTCAAAGAGGATTATGTCCCAGCACCACATGACGGAGGCATGAAAGATTAATATCTTGCCCATGCAGCTCTATAGTAGCAATCTGAAAGCCAGCTTTACCCCACCACATCCATTAGAGGCTCTGCTGAATTAAAAGCCATGCAAAAGAGAGCCACCAGGCACTGCACCTTTGCAATCATAATTAACAGAAAAAAAATATTTTTAAACGAAAATACTCATTGCTGCTGAGGTTATGATGAAGCTACTCCACTGAGCTGTTTCTACTTCTGGGGTCCATGGCATGGTCTTCTGGGCAAACAACTGGGGTAATACAGGTCCACAGCCCGGGACCCAGAAGTCCTACTTATAAATGTATCCTAAAGGTTCAAGAGAGCAAACGAACTTAGCTGCACACACACACCCCTACAGCTGCGAAGTCCCTAAGGAAATTTAAGTGAATGATGGGGAAACCATAGGCTATAACGCGGTCGCTCAGTGACGTTGTTCTGTTTGGGCAAGTGCTCGTGAGTGAGGCACGTGGAGAGCACCCACGTCTCTGCCGGCAGAAGGGAAAGCAGACAGGCGAGTGGGGAGAGGTCCCTCCTCCCTCTGCACTATTCCTGCTGCAGATTCAATCCCCCTTTCTGGGGCAGAGGGCTTGTGCACACCAGGCAGGGAGAGGCTCCAGTGGCAACATGGGAATCGCACCGGGGGTTTCACCAGCACTGCTCCTCACCAGCGGAACTGGAGCCAGGGTGGCCGGCTGGGGGACGGGCTGCGCCTTCCTGGGGTTTCCCCTTAGGAGGATTCCTGGTGACCCCGGCCCAGGAGTGAGGCCAGGAGTGTGCATCTGCCCTGCTACTGAAGTTGGTCTGGGACACGGGATCAGGAGTCCTCTGAGGTCATGGTCTAGCTCTGTCCTCTGCTTGCATGACCTGAGGGAAGGCAGAGTGCCTGTTCACTCCCCCCGCCCCCACGAAGCGCCGAGGATCATATTACCTCGTATTACCTAATCCTGGGGTGGCTGGAGGACTAAGAGTAAATGCAGGCCAGGTTTAAGCAGAGGTCTGACAAAGAGCAGATCTGCTATGGACAAATGGCAGCTCCGGTACAATAATGACAGTGACAGCAAGCATAGGCGCTATCATCTTCACCGTTAAGCCCATCGTCAACACCATCATCATCACCACCATCATCATCACCACTGTCCCCTTCCCCATCATCACCACCATCGTCCCCACCCCCATCAGCCCCACCCCCCACCACCGTCCCCACCACCATCATCATCATCACCACCATCACCACCTTCACCATCCCCACCACCATCATCATCATCACCACCATCACCACCTTCACCATCATCCCCACCCCCATCATCATCACCACCATCACCACCTTCACCATCCCCACCACCATCATCATCACCACTGTCCCCTTCCCCATCATCACCACCATCATCCCCACCCCCATTCCCATCATCCCCAGTATCATCATCATCATCATCATCATCTTCCAGCATCACACGAAGTGTCTGCTCCTTCTCACGGCGGGACAAAAGGCTTTCAGCTGTTCAAGCTTCCCCCTGACAGCTCCCAGCTCCCCTACAAATACGCTCACGGGACCTCTCTGCCTGCCCCCGGGGACCACTCAATCTGAATGCCCTGGGACAGTTTCTGCAGTTGGGAGGCATTATCTCTGCATAATGAAGCGGCTTGGCTGTATAAACACGAGCGGCATCCCGGCTGCTGGGCACTGAACATGTGGTCTGTCCAGGGAGGCCGAGGGGCTGCAGGACAGAGGCCGTCCATCCAGAGGCCAGGCAGCTGGGAGGCTGTGGCCGCCGGCCTGTGATGCCAGCCGAGGACCACAGTTGTCTCAGCACGCTGTTTCTGGCTGGGTGCCAGGCCCCAGTGGCCACAGCTGCCCTGACCTCCCTGGGGCACTGCCTGTAGTTCAGGGTGTGCCAGGATCGTGCCCTGGATCTGCTGGTGGGGAAGACATGCTGCGGAGAATCCACTGGCGGGTAGCCAGCGTGGGGGAGATGAAATCAGGGAGCCGGCAGCGGGGGGTGACCTTTGTCTGCCCCCGGGAGCCCAGGCTTGGTCCCCTGGCTTCAGGATCCAAAGCCCACAAGGTGGTGAGTGCATTGCAGGTCCGCTCCTCTGAGTGGGGCCTCTGGAGGTTCCTGGGAGGAGTGGGCAGAAGGGGAACCCCAAAGAGCAGTCGTGGCCCGAGGACATAACTTCATGCCTGAGCCACGCCACGTCTCACAAAGAACTTGTGGACTCATCCAGACCGTGGCATCTACCTCTCTCTGCAGCTAAGCCTGGGGCACGGACTCTGAGAGGGAGTTGGGCGGTGAGGCTGGCCTCCGATGTGTGGAGTGCGCTGGCTTCAAAGGACAGTGTGCACTGAGGAGTCCTGGAGTCAGCCTGGGCCAGGCAAGTGCACTTGGGGCCCGGGGTGGTGGGTGGGGGTGATGCCCCTGGCCCCGTCCCTTGCACCAGCAAATTCACCAACACATACAGGGACACGAATGTTTCTTTGGAGGACCAGGCTCAGGCTGTCTGGCTCAGGAAGTGGGGAGGCCTGGGTTGAGGATGCAAGGGTCTCCTCTAAGGACGGTCCTATGCATGGAGCAGGGTGCTAGGGACCGTGGCCCAAGGTTTGGCTTCTGCCCAGAAGGCTCCCTGTGCTGATGACCATTCTGAGTCAGGTGGCTGCACGCAGTCTGTGGGCTGTGCTTCCATGCCCCTTCCCAGCTTGGCAGAGGGTGCCTCTAATTGGGTGAACAGGAGTTCCATGTGTCACTTCCTACCCTGCTCTGCTTTCTGGGAGAGTCCGCTATACTGGATGGTTGCTGAGCACTTGCTTCTGGTGTGTGTGTGTCTAAGGGCTGAGCTGGGCGGACAGAGCGGTGATGAGGCAGACGTGCCCCCTCCTCACGGGCACCTGGTCCGGGAGGAACCAGACACCAGCAACAGTGACCATTGTGGAGTGCAGGGAGACCTACAGGATGCTGCAAGGGGGCTCAGGGAGCCGACAGAGAACATTGGTCGAGCGCGGCACTGCAACCACACCCAGCTCTGCCAACAAGTAGGATTCCTCCCTGAGCCTTGGCTCCTTCTCTCCAAAATGAGGCCACTGGACAACAAGGCAGCAGAGTGAGGAGCCTGAGGGGACTTTCCTGAGGCCCACCAGCTGGAGAAGTGAGGCCGAATCAGTGAAAGTGCCTGCTCACCCTGGGGCTGCTTCAGAGACCAGGGATTCTGGCCTGAGCTGGGGTCAGGTGCCCTCTTGTCCCCTTGAAGGGCTGGCAGAAGGGCCCTTTGGCCTGTGATGTCTTTGCTTGCAGAGCGCTGGGTGAGAGCCTGGGGCTGCACCTGCTGCCCCCTCTCCTACTGCCCACACAGGCTGCCACCCAGGGACCCACATGGGCCCTCGGCACCCATACAGCCCAGCAGGTGGCTGGGCATCTCCAGCAGCTCCCTACTGGTTACCACGGTTACCAGGCTGCAGGAGGGTGGGGAGAAATCTTCTCTTCCTCAGCCCTCTCAGGGGCACCCTGTGGGCTTTGCCAGAACCTCCTAACCATGGGTGAGGCAGGGAGCAAGGGCCCAGCCCGGCACACAGGCTCTGCGAGTGTGTGTGTTTGGGAAGGCGGGGTGATTATGGCAGCTGGAGCAGCTCGGGGCTCCCTGAGGGATGCCCAGGGCAGGGCTGGGGGGCTCATGGGACCCGGTCGGCTTTTCCTCTCCCCAAGCTGCATGACTGACCCAGCTGAGCCCCACAGAGGAGGCAGGAAACATCTTCTAAAGATGAGCAGCCCCCCAAAAAGCTTCCTTGCTTGGCCCAGCATCCTTTCCCCGAGGTCACCCCAGTACCCCTTGCTGTCTCTGCACTTTTTGCACACAGCTCTCCCTGCCCAGAACGCTGCCGGTCCTATCTCCCTCTGACACTCAGTGTAGTCCTGCCAGCTTCAGCCTCACCTCTTTTCCTGATCATGCAGGACGCACGGTGCCCGGTGGTGCCTGCCTGGCCTGCAGACACTTCTCTTATGTTCTGGACCCCACGTCTTCACCCCCACTGACTGCGACCTCATCTGCACCTCTCTGGGGCAATGAAGGAATGGCTGAGTCCCCAGCACGGGCCTCACCTGCACGAAGCCAGGACTGGGGGCATGAGGCCTCCTACGAGCAGCCACAGACCCTTGGGCTGCAACACGGGGCCTGCGATGCTTGGCGCATCTTATCTGAACAAATCCTTTTGTTAGGACAGTGGGTCCACGTCCCGCAGGACATGCATCCTGCATGCCCTGGTGGCCTCCCCTAGACCCACCTTTCAGGATGAAGGAAAAGCATAGTGAGGCAGCATCCCTGGTGCCTCCAAAGGGCCCTGGCCGGTCCCCAGACACCCCCTCTCCCCTTTCTCAGAAGGCAGGTGTGAACAGGGAGGTTTCTGCTGCTCCAGGGAAGTCAATGTGTGCCTATGGCCCTGTAGAAAGGTAGTGATTTTCAGCTGGGGTTTGCAATTCCTGTTCTGGACATCGTGTGTCCTTTGCAGGAGCGAAGGGACAGAGATGGCTCTGGGCCTCCTGTCTCTGACACTTGAACACCTCCTGGCCAGGGTGACTAAAAATACCTTCTTATTGAGAGGGAAAGGCAGTACCTCCTGTCGGGGGGGGCGGGGAGAGGAAGCCGTGAGCAGAGGGGGGAGAGGAGCCACGGAAATGGGGGAGGGGAGATGCCACAGGATAAGACTGGAGTGACAGAGCCCGTGCCTCCGCGGAACTCCAGCTTCCTCCGCACCCAGACTGGCAGCATCCCCAGCCAAACCTCATTCCGAGAGGACCCGGACACCAGTAACAACAGCATCTAGCCATGCTTGTCAAGATAAAAGCACGAGGTGAGGTGCGAAGATGACAAAAGTGTAGCAGGTCATTCCAGTAAAACGTGGGCTTCCTCTGTTCCTGAGAATCGAGGAAACCCCAGAGAAGCCCTTCTCATCAGAACCTCCAGGGATCAAAGCTTCCTTGTGCGCTGCCTTAAGGAGAAGCAAGGGCAGGAAGCTCACCAGTAAACAGAACAAGCTGGGGGAGTGTTTTTCAGAATGGGGTTCTCCGAACCCCTGGACCAGTGCTGGCAGAAGATGGAGCTCACTGAGCTGCTCCCGGGCCCTTGGGAGACTGTTTTCAGGCACCAGTTCCTGTGGTTCCGGTGTGTGCGCCTATGGCTCAGGACAGCCTGGCACGCCTGGGGCCCCAGGACCCCTGGAGCCTCCATGCTCCCCGCTCACTGTAGGCAGGGCTACTGGCGAAGACGGAGCATCAGAATCTCCCCGTCTGTGCCTTCTAGTTATTTCCGACTCGCCTCCATCTAGAAGGGGTGGGGGGCGCTACTTCCAGAGAGGCCCTGCCACCATGGAGCGTTCAGGTTACCAAGGCTCCCAGGCAGAATTTTAGACCCTTCTGCCCTTGGCTGCATTTGACAGCTTGTGGACATCAGGGCTGGAGTTTGCTCTGAAAGATCACAGGGTTACCAAGGGAGGGAACATGAAGACATGCTGTGGTGAAAGGGTGGGTGGGTGTGCTCAGAGGGTGGCTCTGCAGCCCCCCGCCAGCGCCTGTGGGCCGCTGCACGGGTATGCAGGTGTGCAGTGGTCTGGCCCTCCAGGAGGCCTGCGGTGAGGGAGGACAGGGAGAGGCGTGTCCCTCCATTCACCGGGAAGCTCTTCTCTATAGACCAGTGGCCACGGCACCACCCTCCCCACCCTCCACAAAAGCAGCCAGCTGGGCTCTCGCAGGCTGTGCCCCAAGAACAGGCAGCCCGTTCCGAGGAGTCCTGAGGGGGATGACAAAGGCCCTTAGAAGGGGACCTGAGTCACTGCACGAGCTTTCTGGGGAGCCACCCAGGTTCCAGGTAGGGTGACCTTTCGGGCTCAGTCCACGACTGGAAGCAGCAGGTGAGGGGGTAGATGACACTGATTGGACACCCCTGATGAGCCAGGGACTGCCCCCACACTTGGACTCATATCGTCTCATTTTGCCAATCCAGAAACAGGGAGGCACAGGAATGAAGCCAGGTGGCTGGGAAGGTGAGAGCCAGAGACTGAGGGAGACACAGAGCTAACTCTCCACCAGGGTCCATGGGCCAGACTGGTGACAGAGGGCGCCGTGGATAAGATCGGGTGTTGAGGGGACGCAAGGAGCTGCTCATTTACTGCGGAAACTGGCCCAGTGATGACCAGTCCTCTGGTTTGTCCTGAACTCAGGGCAGGGATCTGAGAAAAAAAGGCGTGCCTGGCTTTCAGCCTCCGATTGCACGACAGACCTCAACCGAGGCCCAGCAGCCGGGGCCCAAGATGTCTGTGGGGGAGATGCCCGGAGTCTGCAGCATGGGTGTGAAGCTGAAGGAGATTGTCCCCTTCTCTGCTTCTTCCCTTGCCCCAATCCTATTTTATCTGTGCCCCGCATGGCATCGAGAGTCAAGACTGCAGATGCCTGTGCTGGAGTGAGAGAGAAGTGGTGGGCTGCCTGCAAGGAGGAAGGTCAAGGAAGGCAGGTGCCAGGGATGCGGGCCAGTGTCGCGGGGCTCGGCTCTGCTATGAGGGACACACCCAGGCCCACACACACGCCCGAGGTCGCCAGGGTTAAGTATGTGGCCATCTGGCAGAGCACAGAAAGCCTCCTGAGACCCCGCTCTGCAGGACTATGAGTTAGAAAGCCGGGTGTGTGGCCATGGGGCACCTTCAGGCCTGGGGGTGCTGGGCCCAGAGCTCCTCCGGGGTATACAGGGACAGAAAGGCCAGCCCTCAGCCGAGCCCCACAGGAAGCAGCAAAGAGTAAGAAGACACAGCAGATGCTCACACCCACCCAGCAGGGAGGCTCTGTTACCTGCTAAGGGCAGGCTGAATGGAAAGCCTCGAGCTACCCCCATAGCTGACAGCATGACCAGGTGGGTCACATTCCCACCTGGTCCAGTGTGTGCTCTCTCTTGGGGAGGCCCTGTTCTCTTTTCTTCCCCTGAAGTGGCTGAGCCAAGAAAGTGCTGCCAAGGACCACGTCTCCTCACAGAGTGGCCCCCAAGAAAGGGAGGGCACAGAGCGAGTAGAGGGCTGAGAGTGTTGGACTTCCCTTCATTAAAAAGGTGGATTTCCGGGCGCCTGGGTGGCTCAGTTGGTTAAGCAACTGCCTTCGGCTCAGGTCATGATCCTGGAGTCCCGCATCTGGCTCCCTGCTCGGCGGGGAGTCTGCTTCTCCCTCTGACCCTCTCCCCTCTCATGTGGTCTTTCTCGCTCTCTCAAATAAATAAATAAAATCTTTAAAAAAAAAAAATAAAAAGGTGGATTTCCATGTCCCTTGGGAGCTGGGATTGAACCCTGACCCTCCAGTGCATCTGAGACCCATCCGTGAGTGTGTGTGGGGGATTTCTGGTATTTCTGGAGCTTGGTGGGACAGGGAGGTGGTACCTGTCTCAGAGTCCTGGCACAGTAAGAACAGAATCAAGGTGTCCTTAGGAGCTAGGGAGGCTGGATCATTTTCTCCATCACTCTGTGCCTCAGTTTCCCCATCCAGGCTACCCAGCCCACCTTGCAGGGTTATTTCCAAGGACCCATCATCGAGCAAGGTTTAAAGTGCAGGCCCAGCATGACCTGAGTCTCTTCTCCCCTTCCATCTTGCCCAGTGTCTTGGCCCCCTGCCATCTCTTTGATGACATCTCTGGAAGCATGGCACCCTTGCTCTGGGGACCTGCTAGGCTGGGCAGGATGGTATCACTAGAATTCTCTGCGCTTGATAATATCCTCCACTCCCAACAGCTCCCCAGTGACTCAGATACACCCCAGGGCATTGGTTTCCTCTATGCATGTCAGCAACATCTCCAGAGTGGCCATCCCAAAGGGCAGCCAAACCTGACGGTTGGGCACATCCATAGGGTGCTGGCATCCTCCAACTGAGAGAGTCAAAGAAGTGACCTGCACTTGCATTAGTGGGATGTGAAGAGTCTATCTGGGATCTGCCCCTGTGGACTCCTTTGTGGGGGGAAGATGCCCAAGACCTTTTGCCTCTATGACATGAGACCCCCCTGGCTGCTGGGAGAGGGGATGGCGGGAGGCACGGTGTCTCGGGCCCTAGCCACCATCAGAGATGGTCTTCCCCAAATGCTGCCCGCAGCTGCCACTGCCCGGCCCTGTTGTCCAGGGACTCCAGGAAACCACTCTTTCTCTGGGACCTTTGCTGACATGAAGGTCACCGAGACTTTCATCAAGGACTAAACACACGCTGCTTTCAGCCAGAGCCCCCGGAAACGAAGCACGTTACACAGGTTCCAGTAACGAGGAGGCCTTCCTTTGCCACACGCTGTGCTGTCCAGTTGCCACGGGCCCAGTACCAACAAACAGGAAAGTCTGGAGGAGGCCCCCTCCGTCTGAACCCCTACCGGAAACTGCCAAATCAAAACTTGTGCCACTCACTTCCTCCTGAATCATTTGAGGTTTAGAAGATCATTGAAAAAGTAAAGGAAAGAAAGAAAGCCAGCCCCACACGGTGGGGCCTCTGAAGCCGTCCCGTCCACAGAGCTCGCTTGCCCCTCAGACCCCCAGCGCCCACGGCCGGCCCTGACCTTTACAAGGAAGAAGTGGTGTCCCGCCTTTCCACACTTGTGGTGTGCAATTGCTTTGGGGCCCATTTCTTCCCATCCAGGCTCCACATCCAGACCCAAGAGGGTTGTGAGCACAACACCTGGGTTTCACATTTTTCATGACCCCCATCCCCCACGGCCTGGCTCAGTCTTGGGGGTGCTGAGCAGGGCCTAGTGTCTGGCCACTGGCAGGGTAGAGAGAAACACAAGCAGCTGGACCTGGTTTTATATGGGATGCCTCCCCCAGGTTGTTTTCCAGGCAGGATTGTACGGTACCCCAAACACCATCAGTGCCACTGAGGCTGGGTATGGACCTGGAGCGTTCTAAAGGACATAACCTGGGGAGCCAATGCCCTTTGGGCCCCTGCTGAGAGAGCACACAGGCAGGAGCCCAGGGACCGCACAGGAGCCTGGCTCTGCAGGTAGATGCTTTTCCAAGCAACAATCAGGAGGGCAGATGGGGCTCCCCACACGCAGGTCCCCAAGCCCTGCAATGTGTTAGCAGAGTGGGAGCTTGCTCTTGGCACTGGAAGGGGGATGGCGTTTTTGAGGGGGAGGAGAAGTTGCAGAGAAAGAAGGAATCCTGAAACAACAGACAGTGGGACAGCTGTGGCCTGAACTGGGTGTTCTTACTCCTCGGGTGTGGATGTATTAATTTCCATAAATGCTAATACCCCATTTCCCCAAGAGCTATGACTTATGTCATCTCTCCTTGGATGCGGTTCAACACAGGACAGACAAATGGAAGGGAGAGAAGGCAGCCCCCACTGGCCGGTCCCCTGCTCCCCACTCTTGTTCCCCACCAGGCAACTCAGGTCTGTTTCCTAAGGTGGCCACGGTAACCAACTGCCAGGTCAAGATCCCCAGCCTTCAGCCCCACAGTCGAGTCCTGTCATGCCAGGAAGCAAAGAAAGTTACCAACCCCAAAAATGCTGAATCACAAAGTGAGGTTGAGCCGGGAAGTGGGGGTGGGGTGGGGAGGGTGATGGTGGCCAGGAAGGAAGGCAGGAAAGGGGGCCAAGGGGCTTCCCACCTGGAGCCCCTCAGGATGCTCTAGGCAAAGCGCAGTCCCCTCCGGGATCCCCCAGGACAAACGGCAGGAGGAGCGGAGCCAGGGTGCGCCTGGGTGGGAGGGTGGCAAGGTGGGCAGGTACACGGGCTGCTGCGGCCGCGGCAGGAAGAGCGGTGCAGCTGCTTGGGTCCCTGCGTCCTGCGGGAGCAGCAGCAGGTAGGGAGGCAGGGAGAGAAGAGAAGCTGAAGACGGGGAAGGGGCACAGGGACGGGGCTGGGTGGGGTTGGGTGTGTAGGTAGCCAGAGGAACTGGTGCAGGAAGGGAGTGCCAAGGTCCTGGGGATCTGCAAGGTGGAGGGAGAGCGTCCACAGAAGGAGACAGAGGGGCTGGGAGCAGAATGGATGGGAGGATGGGGACAGGGATCGGGAGCGAGAGGCAGGATGAGCCTTCGGGAGCAATCTCGCGGAGGTCCGTGACCAGGCGCGCTCGGATGGGGCTGCGCAGAGGCCGGGAGAGGGGATGGGAAGGGGGGATGGGGGCAGGGGGAGGCGAGGCTGCGGGAAGGGGAGGTGGCAGAGATGGGGATGAATGCACCGGGACGAAGGGAGGGATGAAGTTTGGGGCAGGGGTCGGGGATGGGAGCTGAAAGGTCGGGCGGGATGGGGGAAGGGAGATGATGGAGAAGGAGGTGAGCCCGCTGGAGAGGAGGTAAGGACGGAGGCGGGCGCGGGGACGCGCTGTGGAAGAGGAGATGGAGAATCAGCGCGGGCCTCGCGGGTGCCCGCCGCCGCTGCCTCGGCGCACGGCGGTGGACAGCGCGGCCCGCCGGGGTCCCCCCGCACTTACCTGGGGGGCTCCAGCTCCGAATCCTGTGCCCCGCTCCGGATCTTCCTTCCCGCCCTGCCCCGGCGACTTTAGCGCCCCCGAATCCCGCTCGCTCGGCCAGGTTCCGCCTGCAGCATCTTCACCTCGTGGGACGCCCGGGGCCACGCCTCTACTAGCTTCTCATTGTTTGTCCTTCACGCCAGTCATAGTCCAATTGGCTGAGGGGTCGCCGGCCATGCAAATCAGGACGGGCCCGCCGCCGCGCCGATTCGCCGGCGCTACCGGAGCGGAGCCTCGGGGCTTGGGCTCCGATTGGTCCCGGGGCCCTGCCAACGACGCTGACGCGGGGCGGGTTCCCGGCCCGGACGCGCGGCGCGCAGCCTGCCGAGGCTCCTCCCGCTGGGGCGGTGGATCGGGAGACCCGCGGCCGGTCCTCAGCCCGCTAGGCCTGGGGCTCCGGCGGGTACCGGAAGGCCGGCGGGGCTCTGGGTCCGTCGGGGGGGCACGTCCTCGACAGCGTGAGCCTCGGCGGCCTGGGCGCGGCGGCGGCGGCGGCGGGCCCGTCTCCTAGGTAACGCGGCCCGCGGCGGGCGGAACCATGCCGGCTGGCGCCGCGGGGGAGGTTGGACGCGTCCTGGAGCGCAGGGGGCGGCCGAGGCGGCCGGGGGCTCCCCGGGCCCGGGGTGGGGGTGCTCCGTGCGGCTTTCCGCGGGGATCGGGTACCCGCGTCATTCGCATCCCGCCCGGGTCTTGACACTCGCTGCGGCCCGGGGTGCCCGTGGGCGTCGGGGGTCCTTGGGGCTCAGCTTGCGCATTCTGCCCTTGACCCTGCGCCCCTCTGCTGCCGCTCGGCTTCAGAAGAGCGCGGTGCGGACGGCCTGGGCTTTGCTGAGACCCTGACATTGGCCCTCCGCACTCGGCGTCCCGCAGCCCTTCCTCGGCCAGACCCCAGTGGGGGACCCCTGCAGGGTGCCTGTGCCCCGGCTGCGTCCTCATCTCTGGCCGGGTGCCTGTTCCCTGCTGGCGCTTCGCAGAGCCGCCGCCCATTTGGAGATTGCTAGACTCTGGCTCTTGCAGGAGGCTCTGTCCGCCCTGCGGGTCCTGCCTGCCTCTGACCACCCCTGGATCCACTCCCGCCTTCCCCTCCGCTGTCCATCTCGCTGACTTCCTGACCGGCTTAGAGCTGGCCACCTGGGCCCTTCCCGCAGCCCGAATGCTTGCTCTCCTAAGCTTTCCTTCCGACTCGAGGCCTCACCTGTGCGCGTCTCCAGGGCCTGTCTCCATAGAAGACTGCTCCGTTCTCAGATCCGCTCCTGTCTTCAGTGTTGCTATGTCCTATGATTGTGGATAGCGGTCTCCGCTTCCAACCCAGTCTCCGTCCCAGTTCACTGCACGCTCCACACCTTTCTGTCGTTTTCATAGATCGCACCATGGCTTCCTTGTGTGCTAACTTATATCCTGTCTTTCTGCCTCACACCAGATACATTCCATGAGGGCAGGGAGCTTGTCTGCTATATTTAGGACAGTTTCCCCAGTACCTGGCACCTGGTATGTATGCAGAGGATTGCTTGAGTGAGGGAATTCTAGGCAGTGCTTGATTAGATCTCCACTTACTCCCAAAAAAGCTTCCTAAAGCTTTTCCCAGATCTTGTTCACTGCTTGGAAGGAAGCTTCCCTCTGCTCGCACAGCTTCTTGGCTCCTGCCCCCCCCCCCCCCTTCTCTAGAGAACCACCGGTGGCGAGATTTCATCCTGGCTTACCTCTTCAGCGCTGGAGTTCCCTGTTCTCTGCACCCCCTGCCCAAGGAGACTGAATTCGGCTTGTCTCCTCTGTGCTGCTCACACTCGCTCTCTTGTCTTTGCCCCACTGGAGAGACCTGGTATTTGGCAATCTCCATCATTGTGTGCACTGGAGCACAAGAGGTGTGCAGAGCAGAGCCCGCTGGGAGACTTCATAGTCCCCTCATCCTGTAGATGAGACCCAGATCCAGGGAAGGCAAGAGACTCCCCTGAAGTCTGAGAACCGCGGAGGTTAGCCGGGGCTCCTCAGCCTGGGTCTTACCATGGGCTCCAGGGCCGCTCCTGGCTTTGATTGTAATGGCTTTGAGGCTGGTCATGACCAGCTGTGTGACCTTGGCCGGGCCGTTTAACCCGAGTCTCACTGTCCTTGTCTGTGATACTTACCTACACAGTTGTCGGAATAATACACATGAAAAGGTCTGTGAGTGCCCGGCTCACAGTAGGCCCTCGGTGAAACCTGGTGCATTTTCTTGTGTTGTTTCTCCCCTGGAGAGCTCCTTCTGTGGGCTCAAAGCATGGAGCCGCTCTGTTTTCTCTTTATTGTTCATCCAGCCCCAAAGGTCCTGTCTTCTCTCCATAGCATTCTTAAGTCCTCCACAGTGCAATTTAATTATTTACTTAATTGTTAAAAAGATTTTCACTGAGGACCCAGCCCTGACCTCACTGAGCTCAGTCTTGCAGGACAAGAGAAATGTGGAGACCGAGGAAGCATGGTGGCCTTCTGTGACAGGATCCCTTGTGGGGGAGCAACCGGTGGGGGATGGGGGTGCTCACCTTGAGGAAGGGGCATTTAATCTGACTGCTAGAGGACGAGTGGGAATTTTCCGGGGGGGGGGCGTCATGTGTGTGCCGAGGGGAACCAGGAGGGCGTGGTGTCCGGGAGGAATTTTAGCTGGGCAGAGTGGGGGCAGAGTGGCTGTAGAGAGGAAGGAGGGTCAGGTGGCAGTCAGGTGGGGGTTGGGAGGAAGGGAAGGGAAGGGCAGAGCTCTGTGCCCATCTGTGGGAACCCCCAGGAGCCTGTGTCTCAGGTGCCCTCTCCCTCCATTGGCCACTCAGACTGTTGCTGCCTGCCTCTATGTGCCCGGCTCTCTCTTTCTTGGTTGGGTGGCTGTCCCTTTCAGAAGGGATGCCTTTCCTCCCCGTGTGCCTCCTACTGGTGCAGCCTAGGGCAGTCCCATGGATGTGTTTCCCCGGCCAGGTGGACTAGAACGGAAGTGTTCTTTGGCATCTGCCCGCCAAGTGTGGAAGCCAGGGGGAGGGGAAGGAGGTGTTGGGTCAGGAATCGGGGGCAAATGAGCAAAGCCTGCAAAGGAAGCGCTGTCCTTGTGCTGGGAAAACACTACGGGCAGCATGCAGGGGCCCCTTCCAAGGGTGACACTGCCACAGTGCTCCTGAGGCACAAAGGACTTCCTACACAGGAAGTTTCAGTCCTTTTTTTTTTTTTTTTTTTTTAAAGATTTTGTTTATTTGAGACAGTGTGTGAGTGAGAGAGCACAAGCAGGGGGAGCAGCAGAGAGAGAGGGAGAAGCAGGCTCCCCACTGAGCAGGGAGCCCGATGTGGGGCTCGACCTCAGGACCTAGAGATCGTGACCTGAGCGGAAGGCAGATGCTTGACCGACTGAGCCACCCAGGTGCCCCAGGAAGTTTCAGTCCTTAATGGCCTCACTTTGTATGAATTAATGTCCCCGTTTTATAATGAAGGTCAACAGGAAAACAACATTTCTCTTAAAAAAAAAAAAAGCTTGGGAGTCAACTTTATTGAAACTTCAATTTGATTTTATGAAAATTTATTGAGTTCTGATGGTGAGCCAGATACCAAGGACACAGGAACATAGATCCCCTTATGCAAGTGGTTGGCCAGTGGGCAGGTCTGTACAGGACAGGTGGCAAGTGCTGTGACCACGGGAAACTTAGGGGCCAGGTGGGCCCAGCAGCTGGCCCCGGAGCCTCCGAGATGCTCTCCTGGGCAGGCGGCCCTCCTGCTGGGTGTCAGGCCTCCGCTGCTTACAAGTGGTAGACAGCTGTGTGAGTGTCCTGTGGCTTTTGTAACAATACCACAAACTGGGTGCCTGAAGACAACACAGATTTATCCTCTTTCAGTTCTGGAGGTCGGAAGTCCAAAATCAGTATCATTGGGCTAAAGTCAAGGTGTGGGAGGGCTGTGTTTCTCCTGGAGGCTCTAGGGGAGCATCTGTTTCCTTGCCTTTTCTAGCTGGTCCTTGGCTTGCGGCCCCTCCCTCCTTCACTTCTCTGTCTGCTTTGTGGTCACCTGACCTTTTCTCTGACCCTCCTGCCTCCCCCTTTTGTTTAATTGTATCTACTAGTGTTTACTGTATTGGAAAGGAAATCTGAGAAATGTTAATGTTATTGCTTATGTAGAGATAACAATAGACCTGTTACATGTTAGCATAAAATGTATTTTTTTATGAAAACCAGTTGTTTTCCAGAACAAAAAAATTAGCAGGAAGAGGGTGGTTTTGCATTTTTGTAAGTTTCTGTAGCGTCTGGCATAGTAGACAGCTGGGTCTCATATGGGCTTCTGGGTTTTTTTTTTTTTATGATTTATTTATTTATTTGGAGAGAGATCGCGAGCATGGGGGGGAGGGGCAGAAGGCGGGAGAGAGAGAGAATCTCAAGCAGACTACCCACTGAGTGTGGAGCCTGACTTGGGGCTCTATTCCATGACCGTAAGATCATGACCTGAGCCAAAACCAAGAGTCAAAGGCTTAACCGACTGAGCTACCCAGGCACCCCTAGGCTTCTGTTTCTAAACTGTTGAGAAAGTTGTTTTAGTTGAAGTATTTGAAAGAAACTTGGCCTCACCCAGAGAAGGGAGGAGTGTCCTAGGTAATTGTGGACGTTCTCCTCTGGTACTTTACCCAAACTCCACAAGTGGTGGTTTCTTAAAGGTTTGTGCAATGTGGAGTTGGGCGCCCTGCCTGTGAACTTTTCATGCTCTAGTACATTAAAGTCCTTCGGTCTGTCCTGCACTTTGGATGGATCTTTCACTCACGCAGGCTTTTATACCATGATGCATTGCTCACCTGGAAAATACTGCTTCTAAGGTGTGCTGATCTTCCAAATAGCGCACATTTAATCCTACGATTTCAAAAGATGACTTCTGTCGTCATCCGCATCCATCTCTCCAGGAGCGTCTTCAAGGAGGAGGAAGCTGTCAGATTCACAGTGGAGGATACAGATTCTCCCAATTCTGATTTTTGCCTGCAAGCCCAACTCTTATTACCAGTTTTCCTTGAGGTGACAGATTCATTTAGTTCACATTTGGGAGACTGCAAAGTGCCCGAGTTTGAATAAGCACGGTCCGTCTCTCAGTGGCTCTTTTAGTGAAGGTGGTATCGCCGGATGACAGGAGCAGCGGGTCCATGCTGTGTATTTCCCTTCTCATCACAGAGTGTTAAAAGTGCCCGTACACAAGGGTCAGGATGTAATAAAATTCTTGGTTTTCACAGCGTCACCGAGGATATTCCTAAGTGAAGCTGCTCTGCCTTTTGCTGTGAGTGAAGAACGCACCGCGGCCTGAGGGTTTGGTGCGCCTGCCTTGGGGCTCACGGAGGCCTCACACTGCGCCCACACTTGCCTTTGCTTCACCAGCGCAAATGTCCACACAGTGAAAAAGGCAAACAGCATCTGAATGTTATGGAACTAGCTTTGACCTTGTGGAGCCCTTGACGACCCCAGGGAACTGGAGGGTCTGGGGACCCCATTTAAAGAACCACCGTCTTGGGAGACGAAATCCATTGCCCTATCTTGCATGTCATTTTAGTGTACAGAATTCAGCCTCTTATCAAAGCCAAGAGCTTAAGATTCTGTGTCAGCTGAAAAGCGGCTAGAGAATAGAGAAGGTTCACATCTCTGGCTAGAAGGGGGATCACGTCCTTAGTGAGCCAGGTCACCCAGAAGCCCGTAACACTCAAAATCTGTCCCAGACCGGCTTTGGCAACAAGAGACTGTTCATGTAGCTGAGCCGTCCTGGGTGGCTCTAGGGTTTCCTTGAGCCAGGGCTCTAACTGTGACACCGAGACCCATTGGCCCTTGCTTTTGCTCTGCTTTTCCTGTGTGTCTCAAGGAAGCTGCTCCCATGGTGGCTTCTGACGACTTCATACCGATGACCTCTCTGCTCTGAGGGCTGCAGAAAAGAGTTACTTCCTTCTCTCGGCAGAGCTAGCAGAAGCTGTGAGATGTATATCTTCTTGGTTCTGATTGGGTCACGCTTCCTAGTCCCTTCTAAGATAGCCCTAGTCCCCAAGCCCTGACACTGTTGTGTAGTGCTCAACCTCCACAGCTGTACAAAGCAGCCTTGCATGTGCGTGTCTCTGTGCCAGTTACTGAGGCCAGCATAGTCGTGCTGTAGTTGGCTCCTGAAAGCAGGGACAGAGAGGGGATTTGGAGCAAGAGGGGCATGTTTGCCAGGGGAAGGCGGCACAGGGACCAGTCTGTTGCACTGGGGTTTGGAGGGAGGAATTGCAAAGTGTGATTTTTGGGGATGGTGGTTCCTCTGAGATGCAAGGGGAGGCAGGAAACTTTCAGAATCTCTCTGAGCACTATAGCCCTTATAACTCCTTTATTTATTCGAACACAGATCATACAGGTAATCCTAGAGGCCCAGGTGACCCTCAGACTGGCAGAATGAATGACTGGCTCAGGATTTTGGACCAGAACGTGCTGGTCCCTCCCCACCCACAGAGAGCACGCCAGCCTTTAAAGGAATCGAAAGCGTTTCAGTGTGTCCTGAAGTGTCTCGATGGGCCACTCATTAAGCAGGTAAAGAAATTTGCTATTTATTGTCCTATGCATGTTACTACTGCTCTCAGCTGAGGGGATATTGATTTTCACTTATTTATTTAAGTCTTTACCACTGTGCCCATTACCTTGGGCCTTGGCAGTGTTTGGAGGCAAAGTGGCTCATCAGCAAAGAGAATACACAATTCAGCGACTCGGTCAGCACTTCTGACACTGGGTAAAGGGTTTCTTTCTGCCCACAATAGAGCCATTTTAAAACCCAGGTAATCTGATTTCTTGTGTTATTTCTGAGCCAGGTTGTTTGCGGGAGGTGGGCCCGTGCACGACCCAACACAGCCTGCTTGCAGCCTGACGGTTAGAACTGCAGGGGCAGAGCTCTGGGTATCTTGGCAGAAGCCATGTGCCTGGATGTACCACAGCCTTCTGCACACTCAGGCCCTTGCTCTGTGGCTCTGCACCTGTCTGTGTCCTTCAGGGGCCGGGAAACTGCTGGAGAAGCTGGTGCTTCTGCGCTGCCCACCGAGCACCCACGTAATCGGATGGTTCTAGTGAGACCCAGGGGGATGCATGAGAAGGATCCAGACCTGCCATTGGGAACATGTGACTTTTTGTAGGGTTTGGCCTGGCAAGGCTATGTCCTCTGCAGATGGTAGCATGGTTCTCTGTGTGTTCACAGTTGTTGGGATACCGGAGCTGTAAGAGCTCACTTCTGGGAAGCCACTCACGCCCTATGGCGTTCACTTCCAAGCCCTCTGCTTCAGCGCCTGCTGTGCGTTGGTGCTGTTAGCCCCATGGTGGCTGCCGGTCTTCCAGCTTTTACTGCCCAACACTTTCCCGTTTAGTCTGCTGCCTCCTTGCAGCCCTTGGAAGCGGGGGGCCTCATGACAGCATCTCACAGAAGAGGAGACAGTCTGGGAGAAGGGGCGCGGGGTGCCCCGCTCCAGGCAGCCACTGGGCTCCAGCCCGGGCAGACAGCGCCGGCAGCCTCCGCCTTATAGGAGCTCACAGCTTAGTGGACAGCACCGTCCTCTCTCCTAGGAATTTTAGGAGGGAAATTTTATTTATTGTTCCATTTTATTTCATTTGTTTATTTGCATTTATTTGTTTTTGAAAAGGTAATTATCATTGTTCAAAATTCACTAGGGTACATGAGGAAAGTGTATCATTCCACGGAGTCCCTAAGGCAGCAGCGTCCCACGCTAGACACAGCCAATGTGACCTGTTGTTTCGTATAACTTTCCAGAAACTCTAAGCAAATACAGCAGATGAATATACCTGTATTATCTTGCTTAAAAAAATATTCATAGCAGTATGTCTTATAGATTGTTCATGTCATTACATGAAGAATTTCATTCTGTCTTAAGACAACATAGTATTTCTCTGTTTGGATGAACCTGCATTTATTTATCCAGACCCTGGTTGATGAACACAGATTTTTTTTCCAGTCCTTTGCTATTACACAGCTGCAACGATTCACTTCATTTACACATAGGTACACGTATGTCTGTAGAATAATTCCTACAAGTGGAATTCCCTGACTTGGAGTTATGTGTTAGACCCAGTTAGAGGTTGTTTATAAAAAAGAACACGTTAGACAGAAAGACATGAACTGTAGTATGAAAGTCAGAGGATGGAGAAAAGATAGGCCCTGTAAACCCAGTAAGAAACCTCTGTGTTGTGCTGGCATCAGACAGCGTCGATTTCACGGTGAGGAGTATTATCAGAGATAAAGGGGCGAAACTTACAGCAAGAGGAGAAGAAAGGTGTAAAATCAATGGCCTCTGTGTCCTCCGTAAGAATCTACATGAGAAGAATAAGTTAAACCCAAAGAGAACAGAAGAAGGAAATGGTAGATTTCCGCTCATTTAGCAGAAATCAGTTAAGAAAGGGCAAATAATAGAGAAGATCAGCAAAGCTAGAATTTGGTTCTTTGAAAAGATTAATAAGCTTGATAAACTACAAGACTGATCATGTGTGAGAAAACGCCAATTGCCGATATTAGGAAGGAAAGGAGCGCTACTGTATATCCTACAGTTGTGCGGAAGATAGTTGAGGGATACCATGAATAACTTGTGTGCCAACAAATTTGATAACTTAGTTGAAATGGACACATTTCTTGAAAAGCACAGCTTACCCAAAGTCACACTAATAGAAATGGAAAATAGAAAAAGTCCTGTGTTCATTAAAGAAATGGAACTCATAATTTAACAGCTTCCTACAAAGAAACTCCAGAGTTAGATGACTTAATTGTTGGGTTTTGTAAAGTATCAAAGGAAGAAATAATATGACTTTTAGATAAACTCTTTTAGAAAACAGAGGAGGAGAGAATGCTTCCCAGCTGTTTTTTTTTTTTTTTTTTTTGAGGCTGCCATAACCGATAACTAGATCAGGCAAGGACATCACAAGGAAATTACCTACTGACATCCCTCGTGAATATTAACACAAAAATCCTTAAAATATTAGGACATCAGATCTAGTGATAGACATAAAGGATCAGGTGGGGTTTAACACAGGAACCCAAAGTTTTACAGGTTTTGTAGCTGACTCTTGAACAATGTGGAGGTTAGGGGCACTGACCCCCCCACCGTCAAAAATCCACATGTAACTTTTGACTTCCCCCAAACTTAACAAGTAATAGCCTACTGTTGACCAGAAGCCTTCTCGAGAATGTAAACAGTTGATTGACACGTATTTTGTATGCTATATGTATTGTACACTGTGTTCTTACAATAGAGTCAGCTAGAGGAAAGAAAATTCTATTAAAATCGTAAGGAAGAGAAAACACATCTACAGTCTTGTTCTGTGTTTGTCAAAACCAAACCAAATCACATATAAGTGGACCTTTGCAGTTCAGACCGTGGTGTTCAGGGGTCAACTGTACATACAAGAATCAGTGAATAGATAGCATTTAAAAGAAGACCAAGTAGGAAGAAAAAAAAAAGACCAAGTAGGAAATGTGAAAAAGTGTAGTCTTAGAAAGTTTGTATGATGTTAGTTATTTTGAGAATTGACAGCTTTAGGTGATTGCAAGCTTCCCTGTGAAAGGAATTGGCTAAAAATATTACATGCTTTTGAACGCAGGACACTTTCTTAATAATTTTCGTATATCTTTTTGGCCATTCCATTTACCTGTTTCATTGAGTTTAACTTTTACCATGAACATTGATTACACTTCTTTGCTTTGAGATGGCTATTCCAATTCAGTTTGATGTTTCCTGGGCACCACTGTATGGTTGGAGCTGTGTGGGGGGCATGGATGACTGTCCCATATTCTGTCTTCAGGCTGCAGCAGAGACCATTTAGAAACTTACCTGAACAGAAATGGGTTACAAAGTAGCATCCAGGTGGAGGAGTGGTTAGGGTCTGGAGCTCCGGGAAGAAGTGTAGGTCAGTAAGAAAGGTTTGGGACTTAGCAGGTCCTGGCTGGCGCCTACCTCTCTGAGAGCATAGTGGGAAGCAGGAGCGGGGAGGAGGTGGAGGAGAAAAAGGCTAATGGAGGCACCCTGGGCAGGACCAGCCACAAGGGGAGGTCTAGGACCAGGCCCCTGGGGGGTGAGCGCCCCGAGTATCTCCATGGGTGAAGTCTGGCTCCAGGCCCTAAGGGTGGAGCAGGGAAGAGACTATTCTGGGCTCTTGTCCTCCCAGAGCTCACACTCGTCTGGGGCTGGCAGATAGCTGGATGAACGCTGGGGAAATAGAAAGCAGGGTCAGAGCCTGGGCGTGGTCAGGGAAGGCAGGGGAGTGAGCCACAGGCGGGGGAGGCTCTTGAGAAGAGGCAGACTGGAGGGGGGTGGGTGGAGAGGCAGCCCGTGTGCGAGGCCCCGTGAGTGGGGGGGGCTCCCGTAACTGTGATAGAAACTGGGCTTGGGGGCCTCCTCCAGGCCTGACGGCTGTGTTCCCTGCCTTCATAGCCAGCACCACCTCGCTCCCAGCAGCCCCGGACAGAGAACATGCCATCGTCCTTCGCTAGGGACCTAGGACTCCCAGCACAGGGCAAGGCCTGGGCACCCCGAAGTGGCCGGCCACCCCGTCCCTCCTGCTTCGGTCCCTCACTTCCCACACCCAGCCCATCAGCCGCACCACCCCGCCACCTCCGTGGGCTAGCTGGGGGGGGCGGGTAACGGACAAAACAGTTGTGAGCTGTGCGAAGTGCCCAAGCCGGGGACTTGTGAGAGGCCCCCGCTGAGTTACGGGGTACATGGGCCCCTCCTCTTCCCCTCAGAGTTGCTGCGGTTACACAGGCAGGTGTGGGATTTCGTTTGTATTTGGGGCCGACGAGGGCAACATGGAGAAGACAGTTTGTTACCGGGCCCAAGAGATGGGGGTATGCCAGGCCACATAGGGCCCCGTGGGGTCGCTTGGGAGGTGGAACATGGGAGACCGTGGCCAAGAGCTGTCACTGTGGTTTTCCTGGGAGGGAACACATAAGGCAGGCTGACCAGGTTTAGGATTGGCCGGTGTGAATAATCTCGGTGGCCTCGGAGAGAGCCAGATAGAGGGGCAGGTGGGAGTCTGGACTCTGGATTGGTTGGTTTGCACATCATAGATGTTCTGGAAGGCAGGTCATTTCGTCTGTCTAGGAATTAGCTGGCCCCGGGAGGGGCGGTCTTAGGCCCATGTTTGTGCCTTGGGACTTCACTGTTCTGACTGGCCCGGAGAGGGCCAGGTACTCCGATGCATAATCCTACCAAGACCACTGGCCGTGGCAGAGAGGCAGTTCCCCCGAGGGATCTTGATACCTGAAGGTGGATGCTAAGTGAGCCGGGTCTCCCAGGCTGGTCGGTCAGCACAGGGGCATGGCTCTTGATGTCGAGCAGCCTTCAGGACCGGTTCCCTTCTGTCTCCTAGGGAGTGCTGGAGGTGCTCTCGGAGGTTGGCTGCCATCTGCGTGTGTCTCTCTTTGACGTCACCTACCGACACTTTTTCGGGAGGACGTGGAAGACCGCGGTGAGGCCGGCGGAACAGCTCCCCAGGCAGCCGTCCAGGATCGTCTTCGATGAGGTGGGCTGTGGTGGTGGGCAGGGCTGCTCTGCGGCCCAGGGGATATGACCTGCGGTCACGACCTGTGCGTCTCAGACCCGGGAAGCGCCACGGAGCAGCAGAGGGGCCGTTGCAAAGCTTGTCCAGCACTGGGGCACGTCGTCTCCAGAAAAAACCTGCGTGGAAGCCCAATGTCCCAAACGGATGAGAGTGCGTGGCTCTGCCGAAACCGTAGGGCAGGAGCACTTGGGGGTTTTCTCGCCTTCAAGGAACCTTGAGATTCTTGGAACGAAGTTAGGAAATTATTGATCTCGTCTGGCTCCCCCGTTTCCCCTCACCTTCCTTGTCTTCCTCCTTTCATTTTGGCTTCTTTCTTTGTCTTAAAGATGAGGAGTTGAAACTTAGAAGGAAGGTGACTTGTCCAGGTAGCAGGTGGCAGAGCCTGGACTCGAACCCTTGCCTCCGTTTCCACCCTGGGTGGTTGCATCGGTGTTGCTTCCTAACGCGGCTTGGCCCACTTGGTTGTGTCTGGCCGCACGCAGGTGGGCGTTTTCTGTCCTGGTTCAGCTGCACCAAATACAAGTTCTGTTCAGCCCTGTGGCTGGGTGCCAGGGGGTGGTGGTGGGCGGCCTGGGCGTGGCACTCATGGCACAGGATGGGGTAGCCAAGGCAGGTGACAGAGTCATTGCAAGTTGTGGTAAGCTTTGGAAGGAGACCAGTGCGCTGCTGTCCCCAGGGGAGAAGGGGGACCTGCCACGGAAAGGTGAAGAAGGAGGGTCTCCCCTCGCAGAGAACACTGAAGCTGAACCTGCGGGAGGAGGAGGCTAGTCCTGGGAAGAGCTGCGAGCGGAGGCGCTGTGAGCCGAGCAGGGCTTGCACGTGCACAGGCTGGGCTTCCGAGCGCGGCGGGTCTGCTTGATTGACGGTCACAGGTCTGGAGACGGCCGAGGCCCCGTTGACTTGGTCTTTCTTGTGTGTAGAGTAGGGCTGGAGGGACAGGTAGTGCCGTGAATAATGGAGGTGGCGGTGACCACAGCCGTTCTTGGAGGTGTCACTGCATGAGCCAGAGCCCAGCGTGGCCCTTTTCTGCTGGGGACTGTCCCGGCCCAGTCATGAGACGGCCGGGGGCCATGGAGCCCGTGCTGCTCTCTCTCTTGCACTCGGCTGCCGCCCAGAGCTAAGGTTGTGGTCGGGCGTGGAGTGATTCTGCTGGGAGCCCTCCCTTCACAGGGTAGTGGAGGGTGCGCCTGCCCCCAGAGGCCAGGGAGGTCCGATAAAGCCTGGTTAAAACATGCGTCCTGGGGACAGAAGGTGTGTCTTATGTTAAGGTTGTCACACAGCACATGCCAATGCCACTGGAAGGCCTCTGGCCGGCCATGCTGTACATGATCACGTGTGGGCCCATCGGCGACTCCTCACAGGGCTGTGCCGACACAGGTGATGAATGGCCTTCACACCTCTGATGTGACAGGACAAGGTTCGCCAGGAGCGGCGAAGCCCTGGTGTGGCTGGTCACCTGGCCCGGGCTCAGCCTCTGCTGTCCTGGGGGGCGGCCTTCGAGGGCTGGGCTTCGGGTTTCTCTGTCATGTGTACGGTCAGGCCCAGGGACACCTGGTATGTGACAGTTTCTACAGTGAGTGCTGAAGTCCCCTCGTGGGGAGTCATCCGTGGGCAGGGCATTGGCTCACAGCACATTTATGGGATTCCGTCGCGCCACCTTCCTCCAGAGTCGGTGTTATATGTCCCTCCCTAAAGGGTGATCCAGCAGGTCCGGAGGCCAGGAGTGCCGGGAGCTGCGGACCTGGGGGGCCCGCTCTGTGGCCTGCGCCTGACCGGCCTCTGCCCCGGGACCTTGCACTCTCCCATTGGAAGAGTCTCGAGAGTCGAGGGAGGGAGGTGTGCACCGAAATCGGCCCTGGAGTGCTTTGCAGTTGCGGTTTTGGAATGAGTCCCTCTTCCATGTCCTCCCCTCAGCCCACCTTTCCACGGCCCGCGGTGAGCGGCGGGATGTCCCTGTAGCGGGTAGTGTCCCACAGGCCGTGCTCGGCCCGGGGTGGCTTGGCTCTGGTGACTCTGCAGGACTGGCCTGCTCCTCCTGGACTTGTCCAGACGTAACACTCCTACCCCCCGAGGCCTGCGCTCCACGCCGGTCGTGGGACTGAGACCCTTCAGATGTCAGCTGGTCCTGAGCCCTCCTGGCTCACAGCTCAGGGCCACGTCGTGAGTCGGGGGAGTCGAGCACCACTTCTGCTCAGCCTCGGCTGCCCTCACACTTCGTCTTCTGCTGAGCTGGGTATGGCGATAGGGGATGGCGGGTTAGTGAGGCCCACGGTGTTTAATGTTTCTGGAAGATTCTGCACCCTTCAGCCCCGGAGTCGCTGAAGCAGAGCCTGCAGCAGGGCCAGTCGGCGGAACCCAGTGACAGGCTTGCTCGGGAAGCTGCTGGGGTCCGGCTGCTATGCCCAAGGCAGACAGCAGAGGCCAGTGGCGCCCCAGGAATGCGCTCCAGCCGGCTGGCCGCGCCCTTCAGCAGCGTCCTCTGGGCCCAGCACTTCCTCTCATTTCCTCCATGCTCCCAATACAGGGACATAGGTGTCTTTCCAACTTAGTTAGTGAAAGAGAATCCCGTGTGCGGCATGTGCATGTGTCCGTGTGTCCATGCACGCAGGCCATTGGAATGCAGAGCGTTCCCGTGGCGGCACTGACACACGGGAGGGAAATAAGTACACTGTGCCCTATTTTGAGGGGACTCTGAAACTCGGTGATCTTTCTCTGATCTTGCTAATTGCCTGTGTTTTCTGGTTTTACTGCTCAGCGGTGGCGTGGGGGAGATCTGATTGGAGGTGGGCAGGCCGCCAGTAGCAGGGGACCATCTTTGGAACCACTGTGGCTGTCCGGTCCTGACGCGGATTAGTGACCCAAGCTCGGGTGCTCAGGGCTTTTCCTGAGTTGCCAGTGTCCTGTTTAGTCCCGATTCTATTACTTGGCAAACAGTGTCCTGGAAAAAGACCTTGAAAAAAGAAATCTGGCCTTGAACCCAGGCTGGTGTTTCCAAGAATGATGAATTCCTGCCCCCTCGGCCTCCCCCCTCAGGCTCCCCCTTCGGACTCAGCCTTCCTCCCTCGGACTCGGCCTTCTGGGCGCTGCCTGGTGGAGCCTCTCAGCTCCGAGACCAGAGTGCTGAGCCGCCCTTCCAGGCCATCCTCGCGTAGATAGGAGTTGCCTTTCACTTTTGCTGAGATGGTTAATAATTTGTTCAACCTCCCAAAAAGTATCTTTTAAAAAAATAATCTGGAAAGCCAAAGTACCATGCAGTTTCTACATTTTCTTTCTGAGATGGACATAATTCTCCTTTAAATCTGCCCCTAACTAACCACGCGCAGGCTTCCCGTGACAGTGCCGTTTTTCCTCCTCCTCCTAACTTACGGGAGTGAGTGGGCAGGAGTCCTGGGGCTTCTCCACACGTGCCCGCCGTGCAGACGGGGCTCGCTCCCGCCCCGGCTTTGCCTCAGCCCCGGCTGTTGCCAGAGGAGTAGGGAAACCAGGCATCTGAGCTCGAGATAAAGCTAATTGTGTTGCTTCTGCTTCACTTAACCAACACCGTGAGAAGATGTTCTTGAATGTTCTCATTCATCAGAGTAAAGGGAGCCATGTAATGCTCTCTTTAAAAGTGCATGCTGTCAAGGAATATCAGTGTAATCCCAAGGAAACTCTGGAAGCTCTTCTAAGTGACTTGATTAATCCCCTGCTTCTGGAACGTGCGCTGGTCCTCCTCCACAGCCACGCTGCCTCTCTCGGGTCGTCTGGGCTGCTCCCCAGGGTACGTGGCCACGGCAGGAGCCGGAGGGCAGCGTCCTTGCCTCGGGTGCTGACCGTGGAGAGTCTCCCTCTGCTGAGGGCCCCATCCTCTCTGGCTCTGCAGAGAGCACCCCAGGGACTAGGAGCCAGAAGTGGGGGGATGACTGCTCTCCAGGATGCTTCTAGTATTGGGCCTTCATTGCATGGAGATTTAACTACCTGCCATGGGGGACGAGAGAAAGCTTTAAATTTGTCAACTTGTGTTGTTTGTTCATAATAGTATATATACTGTGGGGTATTTGAGGTTGCTTACTTTTCTGAGTAAGCCAAGGAAGTGTCCTTTAGGCCGGAGCGGGACTGGCTCAGGCCCTGGGTGTGGGAGTCGATGGCGGTGGGCTTTCACTTATTCCGGGTTTTAGACCAGTGACCCAAACTCTTGACTCTGATTCATCATCTGGGTGTGAGAGATAACGCTGTGCATAAGGTTATGTCACTGCTAAATAGTATGTCTTCATGAACAGACACCGTGTAGGCAGTGGGCATCTGTTCAGCAAGCACATGGTGCCAGGCTCTGTTCAGGAGCTGGACACAGCAGGACGGAGAAGGCAGCATGTCACCCCGTCAGCCAGGGCTGAAGTTTACGTTGTCACTCTGCACAGTGCTTCTCAGCCTCGGCTTGCTGACGTTTGGGGCTGGACAAGTCTCCTGGTGGGTCTGGATCCTCGTGTGTCGTTTGCTGTGGGTAATGGTGGGCTCTGTCCTGGGTGAACAGAAGTTTTTGACTTTGGAACTGGAGACTTCGCATTTCCCAGCAGAGAGTTTCGTGTAGCCGAGTTCCCCGTGCCTGGAGCGTTCAGTCTTACGGTGGGAAGTGTACAGGAAGCCATCCGAGCCTCAAGGGGGAAGCTGCAGGAAGTGTTTGTAAGTTATCTGCCTTCCTGAAGATATTTTATTAAAGATTGATTTAAAAAGAGTTATTTGGAAGGCACTGTTGTCATCTCCGCTCTGCTCTTCCCTGGCTGTGCCGCCCAGCCTTCTGCTTGGGACTGGAGGGGGCAGGTTGGGTGGTGGTGCCGTTGGGGACGCACGGCTGCAGCCTCTCCAGGGAGGCGCATCACCAGAGGCCCAATTTCAGTTCTGTCATGTGGGTGAGAAATGGGGACCTGGCCCTGAGGCAAAATGGTGTCCGTGTTCTTGAAGATGCAGGCATTAAGACAGGAGCATTTCCATGATCTATTAATCTGTTTATCCTGTCAGGGAGGAAACCTGTCAGATGTAGATGGGTGGGATGTGACTGGGCTGAATGAGGGCCCCCCTTTGGTCTTGAGAGGCCCTCTCTTGCAGGTAATTTGATGGGCTTGACTCAAACTTTTAATCATGCAATTTCAGTTGATGCTTAGGATCTTCCTCTCAAAGCTTGCTGCACGGTGTTAATTAAATGTCCTTAGACTGAGGGCTTGTTTGCAGTTTTTGCTCAGCTGAGTGCTGGTGGGATGTGTGGTGGGCATGGCGCCTAGGTACAGGTGAGCCGGGCTGGCCCGACTTTGCCCTCCTGGGGACAGTCCCTGCAAGGTGACCAGGGGATTAAAGCTTGTTAAAAACCAAAAATCAACTGAGTAAATTTGAAGATCTAATTGGCTTTATTCACGACTCATGAATTGGGCAGAATCCCATCTAGCAAACAGAAAGGAGCTCCGGGGAGCTAGACAAAGTGAAAGGCTTTTATAGACAGAAGGGGTGGGAAGAGGTTTCTAGCAAAGAGAAACTTTTTGGGCAAGGTGACCTTCCTGGGGGGGTAGGCGAGAGGGGTCATCCAAGGAGATTGCCTCACTGGCGCTGACCAGGGAATTCTGGATCCGCCGCTAAAGGCTGCATGGCTGGGGCAGGTGGAAACGGCAGTTGGGTCAGGCGTCCTTGGTTTGCTGCCTGGGGCTCTCACCCCTGGGAGGCTTTTACTTCCACATGCTTCTGGTCGGTCCTGAGCACGGTTTGTGTTTTATGCCTGCCTAATCTAGCCTTTACCTTTGAACCCTGAAATTGAGGGTGGGATTGTGTTTTCAGGTTCCTTAGAAATTCTTCAGTGCGGTGCTGTTCCCACACTGAAGGGTCCGTAAATTATGTTTGGAAAAGAGCACGTGCCCTTCACGGTAACACCCATCAGGACTCGGGTCGTGGTCAGGATGCTGCACTTCCAGCCGCCGACCCTCCTGGTTGAAGATGGGGTCTTTGCAGACAACAACGGGGCTCTGCTTTTGTTGATTTGGTCTCAGAACAGTTGTTTTTGGGGGTAAACGGAAGGGAGGGGGGCAGCCATAGATCTGAACTCGGGACATGCCGAAGCAGCTGGTCCCATGGCCTCCAGGCAGAGCAGTTTCAAGGTGACCTCTAAGTGGGCGATGGCTGCGGCTTTGCATCAGGGTTTAAAATATTAGTTTCACCGCCAAAAGGGAAAGCAGGCAGGGTTCCTAACACGGATGTGCACAGGTCTAAATATAAGAGGTGAGACAGGGACAGACCCAACTCCACAGCGGGGCTTTCGGAAACAGTTCTCGAGTCTTGGAAACAGAAACATAATTCTCTTTTGGTCCAACCACCTGTCAGCGGTAAGTGGTCATTATTTCATCATTTTGCAATAAAAGATAATAGAATAACGATTTATATCTCATGGCTGATGTTTTAATGTGTCTCTCTGTTATCCTGGGCTGACAGTCTGTGATTACAGTAAATGTTTTCCCGGTGACACCATAGTAATGACTCGTTAATGGGGATTAGTCCACGTTTAAATCACGTCCTCGCAGCGGCGCAGCCTGGCCCTGCCTTACCGCTCCTTGCCTTGGTGGGGGGGGGGTGGTCTTTGTGCT
The DNA here is from genome assembly GCF_003265705.2 of Callorhinus ursinus. Classification (NCBI taxonomy): domain Eukaryota; kingdom Metazoa; phylum Chordata; class Mammalia; order Carnivora; family Otariidae; genus Callorhinus; species Callorhinus ursinus. Next base: position 33,066,107 of record NW_027397080.1, read on the forward strand.
CAGCGGGTGGCCCAGCACCCGAGCTTGTCCCCCAGATGCACTTCCGGGGACTCCTCTGCATCCAGAGCCACAGCTCAGTGCCTCCATCTAGGTTTGTTCTGCAAAACCCCGCTGTCTCCATCTTCTGTGCCTACGACGTTTATCGGTTTTATTTTATTTTTTCTTTTATTTATTTGAGAGAGAGAGAATGAGAGAGAGAGAGCACATGAGAGAGGGGAGGGTCAGAGGGAGAAGCAGATTCCCCGATGGGCGGCGAGCCCGATGTGGGACTCGATCCCGGGACTCCAGGACCATGACCTGTGCTGAAGGCAGTTCCTTAACCAACTGAGCCACCCAGGCAAAAGCAGCCGGTCTGGGCTTCATGAGGTAGAAGGAAGCCACGGCAGAGCAGAGGTGCTTTCTTTCCCTCTGGGAGCACACATCAGAGTGAGGCTGGCTGGACGCAGGTGGATCTGACCCATTCCACCGCCCCCTGGTGCTGGGCACGGATGGGGCCCAGCTGGGGCTCCATTTGCATTTGAGGGAGTGGGAACATACAGGTGGGAAACCTTTTAAGAGTAACTTGAATACCATCTGCTTGGCTTCCATCCAAAAAAAAAATCTTGTAAGAAAATGATGTCAAAGCGATTTTTTGTTGTAAAAAGATATTAGTTGGGCTCTGAACTGGGGATAATTACAAAGCATTTCCAGAAATCTAAGGCTCCTGCTTAGTTTAAAGAGCATTAGTTTAGGTAACTTCATAATGGTTACCCATAGCTCAGGGATTACAGTCAGTGTTGGCGAGTTGTGTTGAGATTTTATGCAGCGAGTGCTCCGTGAGGTGGCTCAGCAGGTGTGTGTGTGTGTGCGCGCGTGCACGCGGTGACCAGGTCCTCGCCGGGCCATGGGGTGGCACACGGAGGACCTGCTGTCTGTCGGCCTTTTCTGTGGGTGGGAAGCTCCTGGAGCATAAGCCAGTAGTCTGATGTCCTGGGTTTTGGGCACTCCGGAGCGTTCCTTGACTCCGAGGGAGCTACTGTACTGTGCCTGCTCTCTCCTGCGGCGCCCTGGAGGGGACTCGGGGTTCCATGTGGCCACACGCTTGTGGCGTTTATACGACGGCCGAGCGAACGCACCTGCACCTTTTCTGTACTCTCTCGGCAGCGGGCGGATGGTCAGTCCGTCACCAAAGTTGTGGCTTCTGTTTTGCAGCCTGTGTACTTCCACACGTCCTTAAACCACCCTAATGTGGTAGCTGTGGTCGAGGTGGTCACCGAAGGCCGGAAGCGGGACGGCTCCCTCCAGGCTCTGTCGTGTGGGTTTGGAATTCTTCGGATCTTCGGCAACAAGCTGGAATCTCCTACCTCTGCCTCCCAGGACAAGCGGTATCTGCCTCGTTTTCTTCATCCTTGGGGGTTTCCAGCATCGTTTTGTGGAGAATTAACTGCTCATCATTGGCCATACTAGAAAGCTTTATGATGGTCAACTTGCGGTCTGTTCCTAACAGTGTGTCCTGTGGGATTAACTGTTTGCCATTTCTGAGTAAGCCAAGGAAGTGTCCCCTAGGCTGGAGCGGGCCTGGCTCAGGCCCTGGGTGTGGGAGTCGATGGAGGTGGGTGCTCACTGATTCCCGTGGGGTTTTAGGCCAGTCACCCAAACTCTTGACTCTGATTCATCATCTGGGCGTGAGAGATAATGCTACGCATGTCCTAAGTGATGTAGGGAAGGCGTTAGGGTTCGAAGCCGATGGCCAAGAAAGAATTCTTGAGACATCTTTGGTACAAAAAGCCCGGACACAGGACCTGTGGGCAGGAAGAGCTGCACCGGCATCGTGAGTGGTGGCCCATTATACACTTTCAAGTTGGGAGGGGTTCAGGGAGAGCGTAAGTCTCCAAGGAATTCGGAAGCAAGGTTTCCAGGGTCTTGAGCTATTGTTGGGAAAAGGTCATTTATTACCGTCTAATAAAACCTGAGTCATGAGACCCTTCAGATGTATATCGGTGGGCCATATGCTTGGGGGATGATTTCCAACATGTATCTTGAGGGGGATAGAGATAAAGGAGGTTTCCAAAGGAATTTTTCTATGTTAAAGTAGACTTAGAGGGTCCTGGGGGTTGGGCTAAGACTGCCTTTTGCCTTTAGCGAAGTATTAACACCGAGGCAGCTGAGTCCCTAGAGGAAGGTCACTGTGCCTGTTTCAAGGACTTGTCAATGGGCTGTAGGTAGTCATTTTTCTTCTGCCTTTGTTTCCCACATCAGTAAGGTTCCGTGGGTGCTAAATAGTATGTTCTTCACGAACAGTGTCACCCCGTCAGCTGGGGCTGAAGTTTCTGTTGTCACTCTGGGCGGGGCTTCTTAGCCTCGGCTCGCTGACATTCGGGGCTGGACTTGTCCTTACTGTGGGGGCTGTCCTTGTGCACTGCAGGGCGTCTAGAGCATCCCAGGCCTTACCCAGCAGATGCCAGAAGCACCCCTCTCCCCTCCCAGCTGTGACGATCAGAAATATCTCTGGACAATGTCCCCTGCGAGGCAGTATCATCCCTGGGTGAGAACCACTGCTCTAGATACGCAGCCTTGAGGATTCCTCAGATGTTGTCTTTTGTGGGACGCGTCAGAGATGATAAATTCCCCTGGTGTAGTGTTTCTAGCCCCTGGGCCTTGGGTGCATTGAGGCGATGCTCTCTGTGCACTGGAGGTGTGTGGCTGGGAGCTCTGGGGGCACTGGGGCTGCTGCTCGGCCCAGCTGTCTCTTTTCTGCAGAGGATGTGATTGTATGGCGTTGAGAAGGCTCTAGCAGGTGTGGGGTGAGAAGTGTGGCTGACGTTTCGGGACTGAAGGCAAGGTGCGGAGGGCTGACGTGCGCTCTGTGGGCTTGTTTTGCAGGTTGAGGCTGTATCACGGCACCCCCCGAGCCCTCCTGCACCCGCGGCTCCAGGACCCCATCGAGGGTGAGAGACGCGGCCCCCCTGGCCGGGCCTGCAGCGTTGCTTTGGGAGTCTTCCCGTCCTTCCTTCTGTCCCCCCTATAACTTTCCCAAGGGTTACCCGCTTTGAGTGCATCTTATGCTCTTTCTCAGCCTAAACCATTGTCAGCTTGGCTGATGTATTTAGCGGATTAGGGCAAAGTGTACCGTGGGCTTGGATTGTTGACACAGCGACAGGATCCGTGACACGCAGGCCTGAGGGGAGGGTGTTGCTTTGTGCGGACAGGCCCGGGAGAGGCAGCCCCGAGCCCCTGGGAGGGAGGGCTGTGGGCCTCCCAGGCTCAGGGGCAGTGGCTGTGCCCACCAGAGGAAGTAGCTGCTGTTTGTCAGCGGCCACGCCGGCACCAGAAACCTTTCACTGCAAGGTGCATGGGTTCTGTCCGGCTCGGCAAGTCCATCCAGCTGTGCCCGACTGCAGAGGACCGTCCTGCAGGGGTGCCCGCCATCCTCCTCGAGGCCCAGCAGCCGGGGGCGCCTGCCTGATGCAGAGCAGGGCTTCCTGCCGCACCTCCGTGACCCGGAGGGCCGTGTGGAGGATGGACAGGGGCGCCCGGTGGAAGCCATCTTGGAGGCCCGGGGTGGAGGCCCAGGGTGGAGGCTCGTGCTGGCCCAGGGCAGGGGTGTGGTGGGGGGGGGGTCCAGTGGTTGGAGCTGGATCTGTTTGGGAGGGTGACTTTCTGTGTCTTTGAGTTGTTGCCTGGATTCTGTGATGGGAATTTTGAGTATGCCCCATGGTCTGAGTTAAAAATCAAGCCAACCCCATCCCTTCCACTGCCTGCTGAATTTGGTGAAAATTTCACAGTAGAGGAGGGATTAGTCTGAAGCTTAATTTTACTGATAAAGATTGGCTCTTAGGTTATTTCTCAGTTGAGTCTAATCATTACTTTGCCAGCATTTTGTGTCCTGGGGCATCCTTAGGATCAGGACTTTTTTTTTTTAATTTCTTATTTTATATTAAGTAGGCTTCACACCCAACGTGGGGCTTGAACTCATGACCTTGAGATCAAGAGTCACATGCTCCATCGACTGAGCCAGCCAGGTGCCCCTGGATCAGAACCTTTTGAAGGATGTACACAACCAACACCTTGTCCTGGGGCAGCATGGGAAGGTTGTGTGGTGTGGGAGTGCCTGAGGAGGGGCCGCGTGGCTGGTAGCCCACCTCCTCATGGGCATTTCCAGAAATGTATGCATTTCTTGCCTGAATGGGCAATACATTCACATGATTCAGAATTAAAATAACATAAAAAAGCATGGAAAGGTTCATTGAGGCCTCCTCCCCCACCGCTCTGCTCCCTCCCCTGCACCTCAGGTGGCCTCTCTCAGCCTCCTGGACCCTGGGGGTCTTTGTACTGGGACAGGAGCAGAGGTGCATGTCCAGCTCTTATTTTTCCGTGAATGGTTTACCTTAGAGAAGGTCTCCTCTAGGTGCCTAGAAAGCCCCCCCTTCTTCGCACAGCCGTGCTGGTGTGGACGGCGGCCCATTTGCACCTGTGCCCACGCAGCTGTGGGTTGAACTCCCAGAAGCTGCGGTGCTGGGCCTGGGGGCTAGTTTGTAACATTTCTCCTGTTTGCCAACCAGCCACATGGGAGGGGGCCTTTCAGGGCATTTAAAATTTTAAAGTAAGCAGACTACATGTTTGTAGTGGTTAGGTATGAAAAACATAGTTTTCATTAATTTCTTTTTCTAATGAATGCAGTAGGTCATATTTAGTTCTTTTATCATGAAATCACGTAGTTTGCCTCAGGAGGTGGTGAGGCTCCTGTCAGTGGAAGAAATCAAGCCCAAGCAAGACTCTTTGGTGGGGATGAGTAGAGCGCATGTCCCTGGTCCCTCTGAACCCCAGGGCCCTGTGATTCTGGGCTCTGCCTCTTGTACCCCAGTTTCTGTGGGTGCTGTTCCCTCCACCTTCCGGAGCTCTGTGTCTGGGCCTTTCTCAGCTGCTGCTTTCTCCAGGATGCTCTCCCTCATCCACTTCTCCCTAGCTCACTGTCCGCTATCCGCACCTTTCCGGGGGTTCGATCCCGTTCTCCCTTGTGCTATGGGTATTGGTGTGTTTGTGTCTTGGGTGCCCCAGCAGAGCGTGTGTCCTTGAGGGCAGGGCTCTGTCTCAGAGGATGCTGCCCCCAGGGCCTAGTCCTGCTGCCCCGTGGGAGACGGAGGCCGGCTGGGGCCCAGGTGCCTTCTAGCCCCACCCGATGATGGGGAGCAGGCAGTGCCTGGACTTCACCACTCGGGGGTGGTGGGGGGGGAGGTGAGCAGGAGAGATTTTGTTAAGTTGCATTAAAAACAAGTATCTCTGTCACTGCAGTTTTAGCAGAGTTACTAAGGATTGATTCTTTTTTGCTTTTTGGGCTGAACTAACAGAACAATTCCCCTTTCTCCATGGAAAAATACATTTCCTGTTTGTGGTGTTTCTTTCTTAGATGCTCAGTTTATTGGCTGGTTTGACCGAGAGGGCCTTTGGTTCCAGCTGTACATAGGTGTTTTCTCCCCCAGAAAACAGACACATGACCCTGCTTGAGAGCTGTAGCCTGCAGTATGTCCTGAGGCCCCACCCGCTCCTGGAGCCTGTGTTCCACCTTCTTCCCGAGAACCTTCTGGTGTCTGGTCTGCAGCACATACCCGGCCTCCTTCCAGCTCACAGAGAGAAGGGTAAGGGCTGCTCTGTCTCTCTCCGTTTGGTGAGTCTGCACTATTTGATGCTCAGACCTTGCAGGGATCAGGCTCTGTGGTGGGAGGTGGGCTGGGCATGGCTAGGCACCCTCAGCAAACAGCCTGGTAGGGGTGGTGGTGGGAGGGGCAGAGGGGGAGGAGGGGAGGGGAGGGGAAGGGAGAGGAGCAGGGCGATGCCATCTCTCTTTGTAGTCCCTTCTGAGCAGTGTCTCACATCCCTCAAGTCACTTCTGTTTCCTTCTCTTGGGAAATGCTTTTGTAAGACAAATAGTTCATGTCTTTATGACCAAGGTCAGGAAAACCACTGTTGCTAGTTCTCAGCCTTACTGGACCATATCAGGGGCTTGATTACTGTTATTTTTAAATTGTGGTGAAATAGAACATAAATTTACTATTTTAATCATTTGTAAGTGTGCAGTTCAGTGGCAGCAAGTACTTTCACCTCTTGTACAACCATCACCACCATCCACCTCCAGAGCTTTCTCATGTCCGCAGACTGAAACTCTGTCCCCCCTAAATAACAGCCCCCACATCCGCTCCCCAGCCCCCGGCCACCACCATCCTGCTTCCCGTCTCTGTGAATGTGACTCTCCGGGCCCCTCCTCAGTATTGCCCCTCCTGGGACTGGCTTGTTGCACTCGGCCCCATGTCCTCAAGGTCCATCCTGGACCACATCTTTATCCACTTGCCTGTCCACGGACACTCGGGTGGTTCTGCCTTTCGGCTGTCGTGCGTAACGCTGCTATGAACGTGGGTGTGCGGTGACTTATGTTTGAAAACTGAAGTCCACGTGCAAGCCTCATGGCTCTGTCTTGGTGTGTTTTAGAACTAGGTTCTCCAGCGGTGGGTTAGGGACAACGCCTTCACCGCCCGGAGGTCACCGCAGAGGTGTGCTCTGCTCTCAGGCCTGCTGACAGGTCTTGACCTGGGCCTCACGCTCCCTCTGGGCCCTTTCGGAGGCTTTTTGTCTGACCTGAGGAATCCAGGAGAAGGGGCCTCACCAGTCCTTTCCCACTGGCTTTGCTGGAACCTCTCGTCTGGGGTGGGCTCCCTCCCTGTTCTGTTCTGGGGAGAGCAGGATTGGGTGTGGGTATGACTTAGAACAGAAACACTCAAGACCCCAAAGAAAAGAGGTAGCTCAGCTCCAGTATGAGAATGTTTTCAGTAACAGCGTCCTTGCATATGACTTGGAGTTCTGGTCCATGCTGGGATGCAGACATTGTTACCTGAATCCGGGAATTTCTGGGATGGGCCTGCGGTGGTTGTCACTATCACGAGGTCACTGTTTCACCAGTGTTCCTGAGTGGAGATGATGATACACGAGAAAGGATAAGTTAACGATGAACAGGACAAGTCCGAGGAGGGGTCCCAGCTTCGGATCTGCCGTGGCTTACGAAGCTCCACCCCCCCCCCACCACAGCCCCACATGGGAAGTCTTCTCCCCCTCGGTCATTTGCCTGTGCCCTCTTGCGAGGGAAGGAGGGGTCAGACAGGGAGACAGAATGCTGCATGGTCATCGCCATTGACATTGAAACCAAAATGACAACCTTGCATCTGGTGCTGAGACCTCGGCCCCCTAAGTACTGCTGTGCTACGTGCTGATGTCCAGATCCTAGGTGTGCACCTGCTTTCAAGTCAGCTTCCGGAAGTCTTTCTGACCTGGGCTTCTGGGTGGGCAGACAGTGGTTGGGGCCTGAGGTTTGTCCATCATTCTGTGACTTGCCAGTGGGGTCGGTAGAGCTGCAGATCAAACCTGGAAGTACCGTAGCTCGTCTGTGGGCTGCTTCAGGGTCACTACTGGAGCCAGAAGGGCAGCTCCGAGGGCCCCGAGTTTGCTCTTGTATCTTATGTCGGTCTGGGGAATCAAAGGGGCCAGGTACAGACCAGGGCATTGATTCCAGCGCCTCACCCTTAAAGATCATGTCTTCAGAAGCAGTCTGAATCCTGGTGGCTTCCTGTCCCCCCCCCGCCCCCAGTGGAGCGGCCTGTTGGTCACTGGACACTTACTGGATGCAGGCAGTGTCTGAGAAATTGCAACCCTGATAACAGTTTATGTTGTTTAAAAGCTAATGACCAGGGACCCTGGGAGTAGAGCCGTGACGTGCTTGGGCCGGCGAGCGCTGACTTCAGCGGGCGGGAGCGCACTCCCTCTTCTCGGGAAGAGACGATGGGAACGCAGCTTCTCACCAAGTCCCCCGGTGACCATCTGAGAGAAGAAACCCATTTTGCTCTGTCTTCCCCTGACTTGCGGCTCGCCAGGCTGATCTATGGCTCGCACTGGGCCTGCTGTCTGTGTTATAAATCCTGCCCAGGCTTTCAGGCTTTTGTGACTCACTCTTGGAAAAGGGTTTCTCTGCTGAATAATATTTTATAGCCCTGAAAGGGCCAAGGCAGGGGCCGTGGATTTCACTTGCAGTTTGCAGAGGGTCTGATTTTATTTTGGGGCCGTATGGGGACATGGATATTTGTTCATTTGTAAAATGCCACCATACAGGAGGATTGAGTTGTTTTTAACTGAAATTTTTATCGAGGTCACTCTAGATTCTCATGTGGTTTTAATAAATAATGCCTAGAGACTCTGTGTGTCCTTTGCCCAGTTTCCCCCAAATTGTAATGCAAGGTCACGGCCAGGATACGGACATCGACACGTCACCAGCCTCCCCCCCACCCCCTACTTTGACTCATCTGTGTGAGGACTGACTTTTGAAGAGTAATTTTCAACCCGGGAGTGACTGGAAATGACCGGTCCTAGCTGTGGCCCCTCTTGGCGGTTCCCTGTCACTCCCCAGAAGGAAGGCAGGCCTTTGTCCTCGAGCGGCTCTTAGAGGGAAGCTCTCCGAATCGGTCCAGATTAACAGGTCCATCATCTCTTCCTGCAGCCAGGAAATCCATGCAGCCTCCCTAATGTGGTCTTCTCTTCCTCGCTTGGTTCTGACCTTTTTACTTGCTTCGGTTTGACAGGCCTGGACGGCTGTGTCAGCACCAGGGTAATTGCTCACATGCTCCTGAAGCTGCTTCTTGCAAGGAGAGCCCCGTGCCCTGCTTAGAGCAACTCTCCATGCTGGGGCTCCTTGGCCCGCTCTCGTGGCCACAGATCTGCGTGCCAGTCATGTGCCCGGTGGCGTGCTGCTGCCTCTGTCATTGTGTGGGGTGGTCTGGGGGGATCGGGACCAGGAAGATTTCTCTCGTTTGGGAGAAGGCTCAGATCGCTCATCCTGCGTTGGAGCAGGCACAGAGCTTTGCATAAAGTAGCTGAATGCATTGAAAACTTAGTCGTAAATATGAGTGGGAAGCCCGTTTTCTAGAACTGGACCTGAAGGCCAGGGGCCAGTGCCAGGACTGAATGGAGTGCCAGGGGAGGCTTCCTGGGTAGATGCTCAGGGGGGTGTAGGGGTCCTGGGCCCACTTCCTCACAGGGCTGCTAGTGCTGGAGGAAAGCGGAGGACCTCACGCTCCCCCAAGCCTGCCGACACCATACAGGCATCTGAAGCGGCCGGAACACTTGGCCACAGCCCCCCGCCGGGGGCTTGGTGGGAGTGAACTGTGGACTGGCAGCGTCTGGGAGTGGGCATGGCCTCCGGGGAGACCTGAATGGAAGCTCGGTCTTCTGTGCCCGTGTCCACAGGCCGCCATCCATGGTTTGGATGGCTGCGGTGCTTCAGGGGGAGTCCCCGGAACCGTGGCTGGCAGCGGCGTGTGCCCGGCAGAGAGGCAGAGAAAGGCTGCTGTCCTTGTGTCTGTCCTCCATGACCATCCTCCTCACACGGAGCCTTCGATGAGTTTCTTCCCTGACCTGCAGACTCGCTTCACTCTGACCTCTTCTTTGTGGTTTGAACACCCACCTCAGTGACGTGCGTCCCCCACCCTTCCCTCCTTGCTGCCTCCCCCTGGGGTCCCTTCATTTGGTTTAACCGAGTGGCTGCTCCATCCTGCAGGCCCACTCATGTGGACGTGCCCCTGAAGCGGCCTTTGCCATCAGCCCTCCCATCCTGGGCCGGGCACTGGGTCCAGGCCCTGCTTCCTCATCTGTTAAACCAGAGCTCGGCAGAGCTGTCTGGAGAAGTGTTTTGTCGGAACTGTGTGTCCACTGGTCTGCCCCATAGTGGCCTGTTCTGGTTGGTGTCCCATGTGGTCCTCCCGAGTCGCTGCCCAGGAGTCCCCTGAGGTGCTCCTTGGAAATGCTGCTTCCCCCACGCCGGCCTGCTGTTACAGGTCGGACAGCATCCAAGCACCTCAGCGGCTGTGGGGCGCATCTCTCAGGCTCCCCGGGGCCACTCGGGTCCTTGCCGGGATTCACCTTCTGGATTGGCCCATGTGGGCGCGGGTTGCGGGTAGGCAGGGGTGGTGGTGGGGTGGCAGGAGCAGAGCTGGTGCCCGCCCTGTGTGAGCTCCAGGTGTAACCTGACAAAGGTAATTTTCAAGGAAAGTCCTCCCTTCCAGACTCACTCCCCAGGGAACCGCCCCAGAGCAAAGCACTGCTCCAGGTTTGGCTTATGCCTTATATCCCTAAACGGGTTCATCCATCCTTGGGTTTGTCTGTGATTCATCTGTGGATCTGCGTGTGCCGCCCCGAGCCTGGGAGAGGGCATAGTGCGGGACTCTTAGTGGAGCGTTCATATCTTGGATGGACTGAAGCAAGGGCGGATGTGTCCTCCCACACAGCCATCAAAGGCAACAGGGGTTTTAGAAACGCTCAGACTCCTTTCGAGGACTCTTGCCTGGGGCGCCGTCAACCTCATCTCATTCGGTTGTCCCTCTTACAATGCTGTTTGTCGGGTGAGGTGCGTTCTGATGAATCAAATGCCCTTCCAGGAGAGTTGCATCCCGGGAAGGCTGTGGGACCCTGTTAGGACCTCGTGGGGGGGCTCGTTGGGCCTCTGGGGGGGTGCTTCTTTTTTTTTTTAATGCTTTTTTAAAATTTTTTATTGTTATGTTAATCACCATATATTACATCATTAGTTTTTGATGTAGTGTTCCATGATTCATTGTTTGTGCATAACACCCAGTGCTCCACGCAGAACGTGCCCTCTTGAATACCCATCCCCCAGGCTAACCCATCCCCCCACGCCCTCCCCTCTAGAACCCTCAGTTTGTTTTTCAGAGTCCGTCCTCTCTCATGGTTCGTCTCCTCTGGGGGTGTTTCTGAGCACTTCCCTAGAGGATGTCACTACAGGGAGTTCTTGCCTGTTCTGTGCCTGTAAACCCCATTTTCTCAGCAGTGCATGTGTGGGGGTCCCCGAGGGAAGGGGGTCCAGTTTCCTGTAGGAGCAGTGCTGTTTCTGGGGATTGCATTCCCATCCACAGGCTTGGCAACAAACATGGGAAAGCTAGCCCCAGTCGCAGAGCATGAGGGCCAGGAGTCCCCCCTGGTGGTCAGCTCTGCCGAGGTTCCGTTAGCCCTGGCCGCTGAGGTTGGGTGGTGGAATGAACGGGGTGACACTTCAGATGGTGAAGCTGCTCTGAGGGGGATGTGGGAGTGGTCAGGGGAGAGGCTCTGCGTAAAATGGGGACATTCTTGGGACCTGCCCCTGGAGATGCATTTGGGGAGCAGAGGAATGGGCTGGTGAAGCTCAGTGCCGAGAACTTAGGAAGCGCTGAGCCCCAGGACCTGTTGTTCTTTCTTCACGGGATACTGTCCCCTGCCGTGGCCACCCTGTGGCCGCCTTTCTGCTCGGGAGGCCATTCTCCAGAGCCTGTGCCTCTCACAGGACATGGCCTGGAGAAAGCCGCCGGATGCCACCCAGTCCTGCCCTGCCTCTTGGACCCCTCAGGATCCGGACGCTTCTACCCAGCGCAGATGTGGCTCCTCGGTCTCGTCTTCTGGTGGAAAAACTGTCTTTCCTCTCCCTGTCTGACTTCTGTGTGTGGGACTCACTTCTCACCTGTCTGTGAGACCAGGGTCGTGACTCTTTGTTACTGCTAATGGCTCTGGGCCTGGGGCCACCTTATCATGGGGGCGCTGTGCAGAGCCTGCTTCCTGCCCGGACTGGGCCTCTTCCAGAGGCACTGGGCTCCGCCACCTTCCGGACTCCCGGTCTGGCTCCTGTTCCTGCACTGTTGCCCCTTGAGCTGTGGAACCAGACGGACTCATCCCCAAGGGAAATCGGTCTGGGAAATGGCCTTTGCCCACCACGGTTTTAGTTTCTGTATACGGCTGATTGGTGAGGGCGGGTAGGTTCCCTGTGGGATGGGCTGTGGTCCCAGCACATGTGCAAGTCTGTCTGTCTGTCTCTGCTGCCGCCCCCGTCTCTCTGAGGGCTGGCATCAGCCGGCGCCCCAAGCCCTGCCTGAGTCCACTGCTCCCAGCACGTCCCGTCCTTGCTACTCATGGATTCTGTATTCGCGAATCCACTCACTCCCTGAAGTTCTCACAGTGCTTTTCCTGGTTTCGTGGACATGTGCTCAGCAGCTTAAACATGTGAGTCTCCCTCACGCTCATTCCTGTGAGTGGGGCGGCCTGGGGCACATCACTTAGCACGTCTGAGCCCCGATTCTCTTGTAAAATAAAGAGAATAGAATGTACAGGGATGAGCCGTGCTGAGGGTTTAGGATTAGTCTGGTGAGATGTGTGTGTGTATGTGTGACTCTGTGTTCGTGGCCGCTTTATGGAGCACACCGTGGATGGTATTAGCTCTGTCGCTGCAGCACCATCCTGGCTTCCACAGCCGAGGAGACCGAGGTTTAGAAACTGGGGTTGGCCCCCAGATCCTGGCCCCAGAGTGCACGTGACCACCTCGGTGTCCTCCCTTGTTTCAGGACACGCGGTTCCTTCCCGCCTGCCGGGGAAGAGTCCTCAGCCCTCCCCCGCAGGCGGTCGTGTGGGCCAGGCTGTCTTCTTCCTGCGGATGACAGTCCCCGCTCCTTCCTTCTCTGTGTCCAGAGGGTCATGCTGCCCTGCCTCTTCTTTTCTGGAATCCCCCGTGAGCAGTCCCCAAACTGCTGGGTGGCCCGTGGGCCCGTGGGCGGGGAGACCCTGGTGCCAGGGCCGGTGGTCCTGCAGCTGCGGCTTGTGGCTCCTTCGAGCCCGGGGGGGACGCTCCTGGGGGGGACGCGCCCGGCTTTAGCTCCGTCTCTTACCTCTTCTCTCCTCCTCCTCTGGTGGAAGGTCTTAAGTCAGGACAGGCCTTGGACCCTTGCTGGACCATTTCATGGAAGGTTGGACTTGTGTGTTTCTGTTCTTTAAAGAAACACTGTGGTAACATAGCTGTAGCGTGACATTTATTGTTTTAACCATTTAAACCGTGCAGCGGGGGCAGGAAGGGCATTCACACCACTGTGCAGCCGTCGTCACCATCCACCTCCACACGCCTCATCGTGCAGAACTGCAGCTCTGCCCTGGGAGACGCTCGCTCCCTGTCCCTGTCCCCCACCCCTGCTGCCCACCCTTCCACTTTCTGCCTCTGATTTTACCGCTTTAAGTACTTCTTGTGAGTGGAACTGTCCAGTATTTGCCCTTTTTGTGACTGTCTCATGTCACTGAGCACAATGTCCTCAAGGTCCATCCAGGTGCCAGAATTTCCTCCCTTTTTAAGGCTAACATTCTCTGTGTGGATTGACCACATTTTTCTTACCCGTTCGTCTCTTGATGGACATTTGGGCTGTGACATTGAACTTTTGGCCGTGGTGAGTAACTATACCTGCATTTTGCGTGGGCTCTGATTCATCCATGGAGCAGCTTAAACACTTCTTTTTAAATTCAGAAAGGAATGTGCAAAATTTCTTAGAGGCATATGCATATTTGTGAACTATGCAGAATCTAACGCATATTTGTGATGGGGAAGGTGTGGAAAACCATAAAGAAGGAAATAAAGTCATCTGTGATTACTTCCCATACATATCCTTGCATACATGTAAATGCATAGGTTTTCAAATAAAATTGGCATTAAATGATCTAACACACAGTGTTATGTGTATTGTTTTCACCTACAATATTATGATTCTTTTTCAGTCATTAAATAATCTCTGACAATATGGGTTTTGTTCTCATTTTATGAGGAGGCACAGTAATTGGCTCAACATTCCCCTATTGGTGAGCATTTTGTTGTTTCTTATTTTTTCGATTATAAATAATGTTTAATGAGTATTCTTGCACATGATGTTTTGCCTCCACGTTTGATTAATTTTGCTGAATAGCTTCAAAACGTGGAATTAGTGGGGCAGAAGGTGGCAGAGGGTGTTTTTAGGGGTCTTGGTGCACGCAGAGGCAAAGTCAGAAGCGCCTCTGGCTGCAGGCTTACCTCCCGACAGAATGACCTATGGCTCTCACTGCCGCTCCCTCTGCGCCGAGTCTCACGCCAATTCTTTCCTTTCTCTAACTTCGGAATCCGCTCTTAAAGTCTAAGATTTTGTACCTTAATTCTTATGTGTAAAAGCTTGGGGAGAGACAGAGGACAGCAGAGCAGTGATGGGGATAGGAGGGCAGAGCCTGCGGGTTGTGTGCTCGCGGGGAGGCGGTTGGCTTGGCCTTTGTCCTGCCTTGGCGCCGGAGCCTGGTGGGGAGGGCCCTGTGCAGACCTGACAGCACCCCTCACAGCCGAGTGTTGATGCACCTGCTCTGCGCTGGGCACTGAGCTGTGTGCCAGGAGCCACCGTCCCCTTCTGTCCTCATGGAGCTTTCAGTCGGGGCTGCTCCCCCCCAACTCCCCCCAGGATGGGGACTTTTCTCTTGTGGTGTCAGTCCAGACGGTGTTTTTGCTTGTTGGCTTAATGTGCTCTTGAGTATTTCTGCATGTTTCCAAATGGTTCAAGGTAAACGTACAAAAATAAGAAATGGCATCATTGGCTGTGTTCTTGCTACAGAGGAAGTCAGTGATAAAGGGAAACCAAGCTGATAGGAACAGATGTTACCCTGCATTCTATAATCTGTGTTCTTTGGATTGCTGAATTATAAAATGTGTTCCTGGAGGAGGGTTGGGGGAGGAATCGGGCTGTAAATGAAACCGGGGCTTGTTTAATCAGCTTGGCGTCTCGTTGTGAACGGAGGTGGGTTCTGATTCAGCCTTCGGTCTGAATTCTGTGCCTGTGGTCTCTTCTCTTCCTGGAGGGCCTAGCACCACGGCCTGGACCTCGGTGGGTGAGAGCCCCTGGATGCTTCTGATGGTCCTGTCCCCATGGATACCTTCCATGAGCCCCCTTGTTGTTTCAGGGGACGCCCTCCGAAAGCCTCGCCTTCAGAAGTCTGTCACGTGGTACTTGGATGATTTATTCTTCACGCTGTATCCTTCCCTTGAGAAGTTTGAGGAGGAGCTTCTGGAACTCCTTATCAGCGATCACTTCCGGGAGGTACTGTCTTATGTCGCAGAACTTACTCTGAATGTGGAGATGCGGGTGGGGCAGGGCAGAGGTGGGGAAGCTGCCGGCCACTGATACCGCCAGGGTGGACCGTCCAGCCCCCGGTGACGCGGTCCTGCCTGCTTCCTCTTCTGGTGGCTTGCGAGAGACGTCTAGCCCTTTGTCTTAACTTTGGTGTGACGCGGGTTTTGTTCCCTCGATACCCTAACATTAGTTTTGTTATATTTTAGAACAGTCTTCATTTAAAAGTAAATTAAATCACCAAATGAGCATAGGGAAACCAATAAAACAGTCTGCATTTTGTCTCAAAATGTCTCAAAGACATTAGGCTCATTCCAAGGACATGACTAGAAGTAGAAGTCTTAGTCATTTTACCCCAGCAGACCCGGTTTCCGTGAAGGGGCCCCCGTCACAGCGTCCAGTTCTGCCTGCCTGTGTGGCACATTGCCATAAACTCCTGGCTGTCACAGGCCACAGCTTGTCCCCACTTGGCCTTTGGACAGGTAGCTCACTTTCCTGTATGTTCTGTGTCTGGACCCTTGAGTGGCTCCGCTCAGGCTTCAGGTCTCAGGGCAAACCCGACCGACCTGACAGCCACCTGAGTGTGCTGCTGAGGCCGGGGCCCCTTCCTCCACCAGGCTCTGTCTGTGTGTCACCCTGCTTCCTTTCTCCAGGTGCTTGACTCTCTCCGAGAGCACCTGGTTTCCTTACCTGTTCATTGCTCTATTATCAGTCCCTCTGTGGAGTATTTGTACCAGGAGGACAGGGTCATGGTTGGGTTCACCGTTGCACCCAAAGTGCATCAGTATCAGCCCATTGCAGGCCTTTAGTAACTCTCAGTCGTGACAATGAGTGGTTCCATCAGTAGGTACCCATCCTAGCAGTCTTTGAAGTGAGCAAGGTCTTAGTTACACATATGCGCGCACACACACACCTACACGCACACACGCACGCATCGATGAGATGGACTTTTTTTTGCTCCCTACCCATTTTTGATAAGGTAGTTCCATATGATGTCTCGTGTGAAATAGAAACACAGATGCTTTAGGACTATCATTGTTGAATTTTATGTATTCCCATAAAGATCACTTTATTATGTATTTTTACTAATTTGTATTTTTGTTCCTATCCAACTGGTAGCTACTCCGTTACCTCCATCACTCTGTTTTCATTACTCAGAGACTAATAGGCTGAATTTAGGTCTGTTCAGCTTGATTAATGGGCAATGAAGAAAACTTGAAGATTCAGGAATCATTTTGCCACAATCACATAATTTAATAAACAGTAATCGCCTGGAGGACTGTCCTTGCTCATTTGTTAAAGTCCCTGTACATTTTTTTCTTAAGATGAAACACTTTAATATCCAGCGATCACTTTGGGGCAGATTCCGTGTTTATTGGTTTATGACTTACTGCATAAATATGCTCCCTCTCCCTGCTGCCTCTTTGGCTCTAAGCCTCCAGTGTCTGAGGCACTGGAGGGCAGAGGCACCTTGGGGGCCGTGGGCTCCTGCACTCTGGGGCCCCGGGTCCCCTGTTGCTCATCTGCTGCATCTTGAGAATTGAGCTCAGCCATGGAAACCTGAACAAGAGTTTGGTCTTCCAGGGGGAGGGTGTGTCGGCGTGTATTGCCCTGAGAAGTGTATGCCTGAGATGGCTGTTACAGTTTCTTCTCTGCTTGCCTCTCCCTTGGGAGCTTCTGCCCTTCTGCCCAGGGACTTACTCTGGGTGACGTGTGCTTTCCTAGGGGGGCATTCCACTAGATGGCAGCGCGCTGGAGATCTTGGAGCGCCGCCTGTGCGTGGGCGTGCACAATGGTCTGGGCTTCGTGCAGAGGCCGCAGGTGGTGGTGCTGGTGCCCGAGATGGACGTGGCCTTGACGCGCTCTGCCAGTTTCAGCAGGAAAGTTGGCTCCTCCTCGAAGGCCAGGTACTCTCCCCAGGGTGTGAGGTGTGGCCCCGTGGAATTGGGAGGTACGAGGGTGCACATAAGCGGGGATCAAAACGAAATGGAGCTGTTTTTGCGTGTGAAGTGTACACTCGTCTGCCTGGGCTTCTCCCCTGGTGCCTTTGTTTCCTCTCGCTGGCTTATACCCATTAGGAGCAGACCTCGGTATTGTCTGGTTGGAAAAATCCTGATTTGTGCTGTGACAGTTCTGGAGTTAGCATGACAGGTGCCTCCAGCTGTGGCTGCTTAGGGTCTGAGGGGACCCTGGCATACTTTCCTCCCACTGGGCCTGCGATCGGTGTCTCATACAGTGGAGAACCAGCAGGCAGGAAGTTCTGCTGTTCTGTTCAGTCCTGTATTCCCAAGTCAGAATCAGAGACCCCTCCGAGGGGTGCCACGTGCGAAGCTGGGCAGAGGCTGGCCCTGGAGGATGAGCCTCCCTGGAGACCTGGCCGTATTGTCCGTCCTCCTGACATAAGCTCTGGCGATTTGGAACGAGTGTTGATTGAGGCACCTAGAAAGGCTCGGGTTTGGGAGCTCCCTTGGGGGCCAGACACACAGCAGAGTCAGCGGCATCGCTGGGGGCACTTGCCGTCACTGCCTAACCCGCCACTGCTCTGTGTTCTTGACCCAGCTCTGGAAACCAGGCTCTGGTTTTGAGAAGCCGCCTCCGACTGCCTGAGATGGCCCGTCACCCTGCGTTTGCCATCGTCTTTCAGCTGGAGTATGTGTTCAACAGCCCTTCCGGAGCGGACGGCAAGGTGAGAAGGGCCCGGGCCTCCGTGCCCTGAGGATAAACAGAGTCGCCACCGATGTTGTTTCTGTTAAAGCAGTGTAATTATTGATCATCGGCAGTGTGGATAACAGGTGTAGCGTGGGATCATAGAAATTGCCTCTTGCCAGTGATAGCTTTGTTAGTCATTTCCCGTCTGTATGGTAATAAAATGTTCTGCTGGCGGATGGTAATCAGTAGTTCAACAGGCATGCATAATAGCCTTAATTCACAAATATCAAATCGATAATTATTGTGAAAAATGAGTCTACTCTAATGTATTTTTCATATGATATTAAGTACAGTAAAGCTTGAATCTGCACAAGTGATAAATGTTTTCTCACAGTGAACTTTGTGTGTCTGTATCATAACCAAGTGTCTCTAAGGTTCAGATGGAAGAAATACAGTTGACCCGCGAGCAACACAGGTTTGAACTGCGTGGGTCCACTTACAACCAAAAAAGATTTTTTTGTAAATACAGTACTTTAAGTATATTTTTTTTCTTACGATTTTCTTAATGACATTTTCTTTCCTCTGGCTGACTTTACTGTAAGAATAGAGCATATAATACAAACCGCATACAAAATATGGGTTAACTGTTCCTGTTACTGGTCAGGCTTCTGGTCAACTGTAGGCTGTTAGTAGTGACGTTTTTGGAGGACTCAGAAGTTACACGCAGGCTTTTGACTGTGCGGGGGTTGGTGTCCCTCAGCCCCGTGTTAGGGTTCAGTGTATAGACATCATTTACATCACTGATGGAGATTCTTTGGAAAACTCAAATCATGCTATACGTAAGATTCGGTTTTCTGTTTGAAAAAGCAAATGTCAGTTTAACATGTAAATTAAAAATAAAAGGATGACAAGGCATCTTCCGTGGCAGTCGGTCGGCCAGTGTTGCTGCGCCGCTGATGGAGGACCAGGACTGAGAATGGTTTTGGGGTGAGCCTTAGGAAGGGGAAGGGGGTGCCGAGTGGGGGTGCTGTTTCATTTTCTCATCTGCTCTCTGCTGTCTGCACCTCAGGTCGGTGTAATTCAGAGTCCTGACCAGGTGAACAGATCTAGAGGCAGGTGTTCTGATTATGGCTGAACACACTGTCACCATCGTTTTAATTAAGCTGTTGTTCCCGGCTCTGCTTTTCTTTATTTATTACCAGAAATTGCAGCTGGAATGCAACTGTGTGTGAGTGTGCCTGGCTGCGTGGGGTGGGCACCCCGGGGCTTGGGTCGGGGACTCTGCCAGGAGGGAGGGGCTTCGGGGCTGGCCCACCCGGCACTGCTCCTCGGAAGGAGACATGGAGGGAGCCAGCCAAGTGGCCCTTGGGCCTGGTGCCCTCCGCGTCTCGCGTACGTGTAGAGAGTGTTCCCTACAGAATGTTAAATTACAGTTTGCTTGCGATTACAGAGTCTGTACGCAGAAACTGATGTGTCTCACGTGACACTTTGTTATTATTTAACTCTTCCCTGAAATGCTTAACCAGCGCCGGTGGTTTTACCATGTGTTCCTGCTTCACGGAGCCTTTGGGGCGCGGTGTGTAATAGCTCATCGGTTCCCGGGGGTGCAGAGGTTTCTCCTAAACACAGTATTGGATTCCGTTGTACGGCCATCAGCTGTGCTTTCTTCAGCGCAGTCTGTAAAGGGGGGTCCTGGGCCGGTCCCAGGTCCCTGTCTGCCATGTGCGTGGAGCAGCGGGGGGCCACACGACCGGGGGGCAGGCCTGAGTCGGACAGGTCTCCATGTTGGAGGGGAGGGCACAGGGGTGTTGCCAGCCCTCGTCCTTCCCTGGGAGTGTCCGTGTGTCAGTGGGGGCGTACCCGGGTTGTGGGGGCGGACAGGCCACAGCCAGCAGGCCCTGGATCCCTCTGCGGGCAGTCGTGGAGCGCGCTCTTCACTTGCATCCCACCTGCAAGTCTTTCTCCCTTTCTTTCCCTGTGTGAGAGCTTCGTACGATGGACACTCCAAACGTAAACTGAGGCAGACCGCATAGTAAAATGAACCAGGTAGCTCAGCGGTTGCCAACTGCATGCACAATCCTGTTTTGTCCATACCATCTCCCACAACCTGTTCTGATGTATTTCCAAGCAAATTCCAGTCATCGTCTGCTTAGATTACTGTGAACCTTGTGGCACGTATGACTTTTCTTCTTTTAACCTTTTTGTTTTGGAAAATTTCAAATATGAAGGGAGAGAGAAGCCTGTGTTGGACCCGGCGGGGTGCCCGGCCGCGCCCCTCTCGGCCCATGTCGCTCGGTCCTTGACAGCCCGTCGTTGCCTCTGTGAACGGTCTGTACGTGTCTCCGAGCGAGGGGGCTGCTGCAGTACCGTCATCACACCCGAAACACTGCATCACTCAATGTCCAGTCAGCCTGCGCGCACGTTCCTCAAGTACTTTACAGAATCAGAAGTAGAAGAGCCAAAAACATAAACGAAATTCTCTTTGGAAAATGATTTCTGAACCAAGTCTTCCGCACAAGGGGGGCGGCCATGGTGCCGAGACCTGTTCTCAAGATGTGTTCCTTATGTCTTGTGTTCTTTTATTCCTAACACTTGAAGAAACAGAACGGGCCCATGTCGCCCACGCTTCGGACCAGGAGCCAGAAGCCTCAGACTCCTGAGGCCCTTTGTGAGGCTGGCCGCCTTTAAGCGGTAAATGGGGAGAAACCATTCGGCTGCAAGCGTATCCAGTTTACACCCGGTCACCTGAGTCTGAGAGAAGGTTTTGGGTCCCGAGTATTTTGGTAGTCATTAACAACAAACTAGAAAGACTGTTTTGAGAAGACACGCTCTTTATTGGTAGGTAATCTGTTGTGAAGTTTTTGCATCTTTTAGTTAGCCAGGGCTTTAGTAAAGCCCTTTGTAATTCATCTTTGGGTTGGCTGTGAAGAGCCAACGGAAGCACTTCTTCCCTTCTGGGAATTAGAGTACGTGGGGACAGTGCGCCCGCATTAGGCGGCCCCTTTAGAAACACTGGAAGCGGCAGAGGTGCCGGCTCCATTGGTGTTTGCTGATGGTTAGTGCTGATGAAGCGGACTCCCTAGATCGTAAGAGTGACACAGAGTGAAGGTAGCTGTGAAAACAACCACACCCAGAGTCTTCTGCATTTTTATGTGAGAATAAGTGCACATCCCCTGGGGGCTGCCAGGGGTCAAAACAGTCCTTTTTGTGGAGTCACATAGCAAAATAACTTCCAAATCTCTAGAAGGTTAACATTAGCTAATTTATCATTTATGTATTTTCTAGTGTTCTTTGGACAAAACAAGTCCATATAACAAAGATTGGAGTGCTTGCCAGGTGCCTGGGACTCCTCAGAGCTGAATATTTTGATGTTCTGTATTTGGCACATGAGTATCATGCCTTGATTTATTCTGAAAATGATGTACATTTAAACGTTTAGAACTTGGAAATATAGATGTCTTGAGGGTTTTGTGGAAGTCTTTCAGGATAACCTGGCTTGTCCCCTGGAGCATGCTGCCCTCCATACGCCACCTTTCCACCCGCTGAGCCCGGGCTCTGCCCTCAGTTTCCCGAGAGCAGGCAGGGCTGAGTGCCCACTGTGCGCCGGTGGTTGCTGACGGAGAGGGGTCTGCTGCCGAGTCTTCCATTTTGTCCTGAATGTTGGGCTCCCCTTACGGCTTTAGGTAAGATATCAACTCACTCGCTTTCTGAAAATTGTTTTTGGTTTGTCTTTTTCAAAAATATTTTACTAAGAAGTTTCAGAAGGCCTAAAACAGTTTTAAAGTGTATAGTTCAGTGGCATTCTGACTTACTTTTTTTTTTTTAATGTCTTTTTTTTTCTCGTAACAGTACACATAACACAAACTTTCCCATCTTAACGGTTTTTAAGCGTGTAGTTCGGTGACATCAAGCGCATTCATGTTTGCTGTGCGGCTCTCACCTCTGTCCATCCCCAGAATTCAAGTCTTGTAAAATCATAGAGTATTTGTCCTTTCCTGGCCGGTTTCTCTCACTCGGAATTATGTCTTCCCGGCGCACCCACGCTGTGGCGTATTGGAGAATTTCCTTCCTTCTCACGGCTGAAGAATGGATATCCCGCGTATTCCGCGTTTTTCATATCCAGCCATCTGTTGTTGATGGGCTTGGGTGGTTTCCACATTCCAGACGTTGTGAATAATGCTAACATGGACACGTGTATACACATATCTCTTCAAGACCCTCCACTCAGTTCTCCTGGGCGTATACCAGAAGCAGAATTACTGGATTGTGTGGAAATTCTCTTTGTAGTTTTCTGAGGAACCCCACACTGTTTTCCACAGTGGCTGCGCCGTTTTACTTTCCCACCAACAGTGCGCGAGGGTTCTGGTTCTGCCGCATCCTCACCAGCACTTGCTGGTTGGTTTTCTGCTAACAGTTGTGTGAATGGGTGTGAGGTGGTGTCTCCCTGTGGTTTTGATTTGCATTTCCCTGATGGTCAGTGACGCTGAGCATCTTTTTTGTGCTTGTTGGCCTGTATCTTTGCTGGGGAGGTGTCTCTTCGGGTCCTTGGCCTGTTTTTGAGTCAGGTGGTTTGTTGTTTTGTTGCAGGGTTCAGGAGTTCTCTCCGTGTTCTGGATGTTAACCTTTTATCAGATAATGTGGTTTGCAAATTTATTTTCATCTTACTTTTGGTGGGCTTTTCTAGCTTTTCCAGCTAATAAATCAAGCTGTTCTAAGCATTCTTGGGCAAATCTTTATGGACACACGTTTTCATTTCTTGTTGCTGAGTGCCGTGGGACCGAGTTCCGGGTCCGAGGTAGATACACGTTACCTTTCCGAGCAGTGCCTGTTTCCCCAAAGTGTTTGCTCCAGCACTGTTTGAGGACAGCTGCTCCGCATCCTCACCAGCTTCTGGTTTCGACTGTCTTTAACGGCAGCCTTTCTCGTGGGCGTGAATGTGGTTTTAATTTGCCTTTCCTTGATGACCAGGGGTGAGTATGTGTTCTGTGTTTGTTGGCCATCCCTACTCTTCCTTCATGAAGCAGCCAGGCCATTGTTTTGGATTGTGAGTAGATGGGAGTTTCTTTTATATATTTTTGCTATAAATCTTGCATCAGATATGTAGATTATGAATATTCTTCTGTGGTCTGTCACTTGCCTTTTCATATTCTTAACATTGTTCTTGAAAAAACAAAAGGCATAGTAGGACTTTATATAATTTCTTTAAAATTTATTTGGACCTGATTTTAAACTTACAGACAAATTACAAAAATACTAGGAATACTGGTCTACTCCTACCCAGATTCACCTGTTCACGCCGGCCGCACTTGCTTTATCTCTGCTTGCTTGCCCGTTTCCTCCTCCCTCCTGTCCTGTGTGTGTGTGTGTGCGTGTGTGTGTGTGCATGCGCGCGTGCATGCGTGTGAACTCTCTGGGAATGATTGCAGACATCACGGCCCCTGACCCCAAACGCTTCCTTGTGCATTTCTGAAGGTGGGGTGCCCTTCTGTGGACGCAGACAGCAGCCTGCCTGGCTCAGCACCGAGTCGGGCCGTAATCTCTGCTGTAGTCCAGGCCTGCTGGTGACCTGGCATGTCCTTGGTGGCATCTCTCTCCAGTGCAGGGTGTGTGGTGGTAGGGTTCCTGCCTCCAGGGTCTCCTCTGATCTGGAGCAGCTCCGCAGCCTTTCTTTGGCATTCCTGATTTTATTTTTATAGGACAGTTTCCCTCCTTTTGGAGACTTTTATTTCTAATTTTTTAGATGTAGAGGTCAGTGATTCATCAGTCTTATATAACACCCAGTGCTCATTACATCACGTGCCCTCCTTCATGCCCATCACCCAGTTACCCCATCCACCCACCCACCTCCCCTCCAGCCACCCTGTTTGTTTCCTGAGATTAAGAGTCTCTTAGGGTTTGTCTCCCTCTCTGATTTCATCTTGTTTTTTCTCTCCCTTCCCCTATGATCCTCTGTTTTGTTTCTTAAATTCCACATGAGTGAGATCATATGGTAATTGTCTTTCTCTGACTGACTTATTTCGCTTAGCATAATACCCTTTAGTTCCATCCATGTCGATGCAGATGGTAGATATTCATCCTTTTTGGTGGCTGAGTAATATTCCATTGTATATATATACCACCTCTTCTTTATCCGTTCCTCTGTCGATGGACATCTGGGCTCTTTCCATAGTTTGGCTAATGTGGACATTGCTGCTATAAACATTAGGGTGCAGGTGCCCCTTTGGATCACTGCATTTGTATCTTTGGGGTAAATACCCAGTAGTGCAATTGTTGGGTTGTAGGGTAGCTCTATTTCCATCTTCTTGAGGAACCTCCATACTGTTTTCCAGAGTGGCTGCACCAGCCTGCATTCCCACCAACAGTGTAGGAGGGTTCCCCTTTCTCCGCATCCCTGCCCACATCTGTCGTTTCCTGACTTGTTAATTTTAGCCATTCTGACTGGTGTGAGGTGGTATCTCATTGAGGTTTTGATTTGGATTTCCCTGATGCCGAGTGATGTTGAGCACTTTTTCATGTGCCTGTTGGCCATTTGGATGTCTTCTTTGCAGAAATGTCTGTTCATTCTTGCGCAGGGGCCATGCTAATCCTCTCTGTAAAAGAAATGTCTGTTCATGTCTTTTGCCCATTTCTTGACTGGATTATTTGTTTTTTGGGTTTTTTGATAAGTTCTTTATAGATTTTGGTAGAAATGCTTTAAAGTGCGTGTTCCTCATGTTGGATTTGGTGATGTATCCTCCTGATGGAGTCAGTGTCTGCATCTCTGCTGGAACACTGCAGTGGGGTGGGTGTGTCCCTCAGGGACCCACGTCAGAGGTGCGTGCTGTCCCTCTGGCTTCGTTGGCCTGCTTAGTTTTTTTTTTTTTTTTTAATTTTTTTATTGTTATATTAATCACCATATATTACATCATTAGTTTTTGGTGCAGTGTTCCATGATTCATTGTTTGTTCATAACACCCAGTGCTCCATGCAGAACGTGCCCTCCTCAATACCCATCACCAGGCTAACCCATCCCCCCACCCCCCTCCCCTCTAGAACCCTCAGTTTGTTTTTCAGAGTCCATCGTCTCTCATGGTTCGTCTCCCCCTCTGACTTACTCCCCCTCATTCTTCCCCTCCTGCTATTTTCTTCTTTTTCTTTTTTCTTAACATATGTTGCATCATTTGTCGCAGAAGTACAGATCTGTGATTCAACAGTCTTGCACAATTCACAGCGCTCACCGTAGCACATACCCTCCCCAATGTCTATCACCCAGCCACCCCATTCCGCCCACCCCCAACCACTCCAGTAACACTCAGTGTGTTTCCTGAGATTAAGAATTCCTCATATCAGTGAGGTCATGTGATATATGTCTTTCTCTGATTGACTTATTTCACTCAGCATAACACCCTCCAGTTCCATCCACGTCGTTGCAAATGGCAAGATCTCATTCCTTTTGATGGCTGCATAATATTCCATTGTGTACATATACCACCTCTTCTGTATCCGTTCATCTGTCGATGGGCATCTGGGCTCTTTCCACGGTTTTGGCCTGCTTAGTTTTGATCACTGGTCAGGTGTTGTGTGATGTCCCCACTGGACCGTTACTGGTTTTGTTGTTGTAGCTAAGAAGCAGTCTGTGGGGAGACCCTTTAAGCCCCTTATCTCATTGTCCTCTGGAGTTGACATCTGTTGCTGCCTCTCACAGAGTGTGGATTTCCAGCTTCACATTGGGATGGACTCAAGGACACCTTTAAAAAAAAACCAACCCCCCCCCCATCCCTGGTTATTCTAGTGCTTGGATTGCCCCAGAGCCGCCCACAGTCCCTTCAGGCTGCGTCCTTATGACCTCCTCTATTGTGTTCTGCTTCCTGAGCGATTTCTTACATTCTGGCAGAACAAGAAGCCCCAGGCTCATCTTACATCTTCCCCGTTCCAGCCCTGAAATCAGCCATTTCTGTGAGGAGCTGTGGTTTCCCACCCCTGCCTTTTTCTCAATAAAATTTTTCTTTTAGAAAAGTTTTAGATTTACAGAAAAACTGTGTAGATAATACAGAGATCCTACACACCTGTCCCCAGTTCTGCTATTATTAGCCTCATTACGATGGTACATTTATCACAACCAGTATTAATATATTATTACCAACCTCAGTCCATGCTTTATTTGAATTTCCTTTCCTAAAGCCCTTTCCTGTTCCAGGACCCCACCTGGGATGCCACACGTCATGTAGTCATCATGTCTTTGGACTTGCGTGCCTTTGGACTGTGACACTTTCTCAGACTGCCCTTGTTTTTGATGAGCCCTGGTTCTTTTTATTATTTTTATTTTTTAATTTTTAAAAAAGATTTATTTATTTGAGAGAGAGAGGTGGGAGGAGGGGCAGAGGGAGAGAATCTCCAGCAGGTTTCCTGCTGAGCACGGAGCCCGATGTGGGCCACATCCTGGGACCCCCAGATCATGACCTGAGCTAAAATCAAGAGTTGGTCGCTCAACCGCCTGAGTCACCCAGGCACCCCAGCCCTGGTTCTTTTTAAATGGGATGTGTCTGCGTCCAGATCTGGGGGTTTCCCAGCTCTGATTTCAGTGGCCAGAGCTGGGAAACTCACCATGGAAACACACATGCACACATACGCACACATGCGTGCACACACGCGTACACACAGCGTGCACAGACTCGGCTTAGGACTGGAATTCTTGCCGACCCTGGGCCATCTGGCAGGGCGCTCTGAGCCTCCTTCCCCATGGTGCCCTGCCTCCTTCCTCAGGGAGAGGCCAGCCGCACCACTGGCCCCTGCGCAGGGTTGCTCCTTCGAGAGAGACGGCCTACCAGCCGGAGTTCAGAGCCGCTTGGCCTTGCCCTGCCGGGTGGCCATGCTGCTCACTCGAGCCACAGAGGGCCCTCCTGTTTCTGTCTGCCTTCAGGTTTGTGGGTATTTCCCTTCCCATCCTTAGTGACTTAGTTTTATTTTTTGAATGTGTAGGACACTAATATGCTTTTAAAAAGTAAAAATTCTACCAAGAAGTGGTTTCAGAAGAGCATCGCTCCCTCTGTGTCCCTTCCGCTGCCTTACCCTGGGCGGGAACCGGCGCTGTCGCTCCCGGGCTGCTGCGTGTGTGTGCAAGTGCACACGCGTGTGTATTCTTGGCTCCTGTTCAGCGCGAGGGGGGCTGACTCCGCATGTGTCCCTGCTGTCACGCTGGGCTGGCCACAGAGCACTTCCCCCTCCTTTGCCGGCTGCAAGCGCTCCATCGTGCCTCATAGCTGTTCACGGATTTCCTGCGTTTGGATAGCTCGGCAGTTTGCAGGGCCTTGCCGTTGGACACCGTGTGGGGGTGCCGTCTGAGTGCTTGCTCGCTTCGCACTGTGGGGCTTGTCTTCAAGGTACGCCCAGAAGGGCTTGCTGGATCGAGGGCTGGGAGGGTGACCCTTGCCGGGAGTGGTGTTGTCAGGCTCTGGGGTCTGTTGCTCGGAGGGGCGAAGTGGCATCATGGTGAGTGACGGTGAGCGAAGTCGAACGGGTGGTCATGTTTGTGGGTTGTCTGTTCACTGCTTTTGCCCGCTTTTCTGTAGTGTTCTTGCAGTTCTTTACATGTTGTGCTCTTTGTGAGTGAGGGCATCTGCTCTCTCTCAGGTGAATTTGCAGATGTCTTCTCCCACTTTGCCATCTGCCTTTTTACCACGTCCCCATTTCTGGCCACGTCTTCGTCTGCTCTGGAGGCCATAACAAAATGCTGTGTGAACGTCAGACACGTATCCCTGCCAGTGCTGGAGCCCAAGTCCAAGGTCATGGTGCCACTGATTTGGTTCTGGTGAAGCCTGACCTTGCAGCCGCTGTCCCTCCCACTGTGATGCCTCCAGGGCTGGGGTTGGTGGGGGGGGGCCGGGGGCGGGGTGGGGCGTGGCTGCAGACAACCTTTCCCCGAGTGCTGATTCCTAAAGAGAGCTGCCTTCTCCCAGGGCCCCTGGGGACCCCCTCACGGAAGGACCAGCCCTGGCCCCCTGTACAGCCATTCTCTGGAGAGTTGGCTGCTCCAAAACATGCGGTCCCCCGTTGACCTGTGGGGGTCCCCCGGCCCCGAGGAGTGGAGGGGCCGTGCCCACAGGAAGGGATGCCAGGCCGCCAAGCCTGAGCCCTGCCATCAAGGACTTTGTCGGACCCAGGAGGAGAAGGCGGAGGGAAGCAGAACAAGGCAAGGGGCAGGTTCTCCCGAGGAAGCCCATGCACGTACCAAAGCCGCTGGGCTGCAGACTCTTGTCTCCAGAGGCCTGGAGTCCACACGCCTGTCGCCCTCACCAGGCACAGCTCCAAGCTCGGGACCATTTTGCCTTTGCTTCTTTTTTTTTTTTTTTAATTTTTTATTGTTATGTTAATCACCATATATTACATCATTAGTTTTTGTGCTTCTTTAATTCATTGTCAAGTGACCACCTTTTTTTGCAAAGGGGACTGAAGTGTTATGACCTCTTTAGCCAGGATGAAGAATTGTCCCAGGTTATGGAACTCTCTTAAAACCACAGCCCTGCTTGTCACTGCTCACGTGTATGTTTACAAAGTCTGTCCTTGGTGGAATGGAATGACTCTACTGTTTGTCAGGTGATTGCTGTGCCTTTGAATGACGCGTACTGTCACGCGCGGCAGATTAAGTGACCGACTGTGTGTTGTTGGGTTTCCTTCTCCACCGTGAGTGTGAAGGAAATTAGCCTGCAGCAGCTGTCGAGTTCACTGTCCATCTGATTTACAAAAGGCTTTGGCATCTAATTGACCGGTGTCTGGAAGGACGACTTTGGGCTGATGACACCTGTCCTGTGAGCCTTTGCTTTGTCCGGTGGCATCACCCAGGCCCTAGGTGCCTGTCTCTCTCCTGACCCTTCACCTTGTAGGCTCTCAGGCCTTGCGCAGTGCACCACAGTGGCCAAGGACCCAGTGTCCTTTACGGAGAATGCCGAGAAATGGGTAACCTGGAGGCGGCCTTGCTCCTTGCTGGTTGTCCAGGTCTCACTGCGCTTACGTGCCCGCCAGTCATGCGGGCGGAAAACTGCCCCTCTGGAGGACGGTCCTTGGTCCCTGCCGCCTGTGGTGGTGGTGGGCATTCTTGGGGCTGGGGTGCAGGTCACACAATGGATGCGCCTGCATCCAGCCCAGGGCTGGGTTCCCTCCGGAGGCTCCAGGGGAGAATCTCTGCTGCCTCTTGCAGGTTTTGGCAGCCCCTGTCCCCCCTTGGCTCACGGCCGTGTCGCTGCAGCTTCTGCCTGCACGTGGCCTTCCCTCTGTCTCTTCTCTTGGTCTCAAATCTCTTTCTGTCCTGCTTTGTAAGGACACTTGTCATTGGATTTGGGGCCCACCTGGATAATCTGGATCTCCTAATCTCATAATACCTAATTACAACTGCATGGACCCTTTCTCCAAATCAGGTCAGAATCGCAGCGTCTAGGGTTTAGGCTGTGGACCTGCCTTTTTGAAGCCGCCGTGGAGCCCCCCACAAGGAGCCAGGTGGCAGCATTCCCGGGGGTCAGGGCTGTTGTCTGTTTGGGTTCTGCCTGGTGGATGTTGGTGTGGCCCTTCTGTTCCATGACAAACCTGGCTTATAATCCAAGTATACTCCTTTGGCCTCTTGTATATTGTTTGCTGTTATAATTAAAAGTCTAAATGGGGAACAATTCAATGGTTTTTTTCTCTTTTGTTTTGTTTTTTTTTTTCTTTTCATGAAGCCAAACCCAGTTGGGCAGGATAAGATGTTATGAAGTAACTGACTTTATCTCAACCACTAAAATTCACCGACAGGAGGAGCCTTGTCCCGTTGACCAGTTAAATAGTTGCTCTCGCTCTGCCCACCCGCTTGGATGCACCTGACCTCCTCAGAGCCGGGGACTGGGCTGGGGGCATCTGAGGGACATGGGGTTGGGGAGGTTCTCGCCTGCAGGTGTCGCCCCGGCCTGGTGGAAGAGAGCACGGGCTAATACATGGCAACCGAATTGCCACTGAGCCCTAATTGTTGCAGAAATCTTTGCAAAGGAGTTATCAGTGACTCGCTAACTGTCTCTTCTTGTTGGAGCTGTTAGAGACAAAAGCGAGGGGAAATGGTTATGTGTATAACTGTCAGATACTCTGCACAGGGGAGAGCTATTATCGATCGAGAACTAGGAAACCAAAGGAACTGTGAAATTGGAAGACTGCATATCAGAATCACCTAATTTGAAAGATTAAACCAGAAGGACTTGCACAAATAGCAGGATAACTTGGATACATATTTTATTTTTGATCCTGTAATAAACTGGATTTTATAAGGAGATGACTGTTTACAAAAGTAGTCTAGAAATGATTGACTCTACATAGTTTTTCTTTTTTAAGATTTTATTTATTTGACAGACAGAGAGAGGAGAGGGAGCACAACCAGAGGGAGAGGGAGAAGCAGGCTGCCCACTGAGGCCAGGAGCCCGATTCAGGGACTGAGCCACCCAGGCACCCTGCATAGTTTTTTTTTAGTGGCCAATTTTGCTAATACATTTATAGTAATTTTTTTTAAAGATTTTATTTATTGGGGTGCCTGGGTGGCTCAGATGGTTAAGCATCTGCCTTCGGCTCAGGTCACGATCCCGGGGTCCTGGGATTGAGTCCCACATCAGGCTCCTGGCTCAGCGGGGAGCCTGCTTCACCCTCTGCCTCTGCCTTTCTCCTTGCTCATGCTCTCTCTCTCTCTGTAACTCTGTGTCTCAAATGAAAAAATAAAGTCTAAAAAAAATATTTTATTTATTTATTTGAGAGAGAGCACGAGAGCCAAAGGCAGATGCTTAACCGACTGAGACACCCAAGTGCCCTCAGTAATTTGGTTTTTAAAGAGCAGTGGATTTAGAGTCAACTTGCAGTCAGTACGGTTTGATGTCACCGTCATCAGCTAACGGGATGGGGAGCAGCAGGTATCTGGCACGTGTTGGAAGTGTTAGGCAGAGTCACATGCGTAGGCTTCTTACTTTGCTGGTTCTTCGTACTTCCAGGATGTGGTGGTGTTCTCATTGAACTGGCAGGGACCCAAGTCCCCGCTCACCCCTGTGACCGGGGCAGATGGGGTGGTAGCTTACCCCGTGAGCTGAAGTTTGGCTCAGGACAGGCCCCACTGAAGTGAGGTTGGTCCACTTATGATGGGGCCTCAGGAAGAGGGATTAATTCAAGACCAGACGCTTACTCTGGACATTTCTCCCACTGTGACTGAGGATCTAGCAGGATGGGAGACCGTCGGGCAGAGGAACAGGACCGCCTGACTGCAGTGAGACGAATGTGCTTCCTCTTCTGTGTTGGGCACTGCCCGCACCTTCCCTTGGCTGTGGCGTGGCCCAGCTGACCGTCGAGCCCTCTGCGCTGGGCTCCAGCCAGAGTCCTTTGGTGTGTGTGTGCGTGTGTGACGATCTGCCTCGGGCAGATCCTGGCCATGGCAAGGGCATGGCAGCTCACCCATGTGCCCCAAGTAAGCGGGGTTCCTTGGGAGCCCCAGCTGCTCTGCTGCAGCCTGGCCTTCTTCTGTGGCTTCGACACGGCCCGTGTCCGCGGGCCCCCCTCGGCTCCCACCTCCTTGGGGATGATGTCTTTGACTGTCCCGGATGGGGCATGGGCTTCCCTTCCTTCCAGGAGTGTGAACCCCCCCGCCCCAGGCTGCCCGCCCTCCCCCTGCCCGGGGCCTGAATGGGGAGGGCTGCCTGGCTTAATGGATGTGGCTGGTGGTCTAGAGACCACACGGGGTCACCCCGTTCCTCTGCTGCCCATGAGGAGGGCCTTAGGAAGGCTGTGCTTGTGCTCCCGTTACCGCCTACAGCTTCTGGTTTTTCTCCTCCCGCATCAGCAGCATCACCCCCAGCGCCAGGCGGCGGGCAGAGGCAGGGTGGCTCCTGACCCTGGGACTGGACTGTTTCAGTGCGACTCTGGTCAGGACGGCTGTGCGCCGGGGCTGGAAGGCACCTTGCTGGGCTCCCAGTCCGACCGGCTTGCCGAGGGCCCTGTGGCCTCCGGCCGAGAGCGGGCCTTCCTGGAATCCTGATATGCTGCCTCCTGGGGAGCCTGCGGCCTCTACCAGTCAGGGGCTCGGCGGAGCCGGGGTGTCTGACAGCACCTCTGGCAAGGCGGCCGTCGCCAAGTCCCACACCCCGGCTGCGCAGGGGTTCCAGGCCTGGAGTGTGGCTTTATTCGTAATTCTGAGTGAACCGATGAAGTTTAATGGTACCATTAAAACATGCTGAGTCAAGCCTGAAACCGTATTTGAGAAAATGACTTTTCCCTGATCCCAGGTTTTCCTTAGTGTCCTCATTGCTTTCACTTGGCTAGTGATAGAGAAGGCGGAAGAAGGAACGACACAGAAAATTGGGCCTGGCCGGTTTCCCAGGTACACAGAGTCACATGTGTGAAATGTACCATTCGTTATGAGCAGAAGTGTAGCTGGAGAAAATGTGTGTGAATAATACCAAATTGAATTCCACGTGCATTCTTCATTATCACTAACACCAAGTGTCGTTCCTAGTGTTTTCCTAATGGATGTGGGTAGTTGTGGGCAAGAGACAGCGTGCTTACAGATCTGCACAAAGAGCCTCAGGTAATCGGGGGTCAGAAGGATGACGTCTGTCTTTAAAAGAAAAGCCGCTGCTGCTTTGAGCCAGAAGGGAGATCCATAGAGGAGAGGGTGCTGGTTAGGTTGGCGGGGGGGGGGGTCTCAAGGTGGGCGGCTACTTCCCTGCCCTCCGAGCTTCTGTGTCATGCCCTGCTGCTCTGGTTCCTTCTGCGTGACCCTGCCTGGCCGCACTGCTCCCTCGTGACATCTGCAAGGTGGGTCTGGTGGTAAGTCATGCACTGACGCACTTCGTTTCCCTTCTAGGCAGCTTCGGTTACCTCTCTGTCTAGCATGGCGTGTATGCACATGGTTCGCTGGGCTGTTTGGAACCCCTTGCTGGAAACTGGCTCCGGGAAGGTGATCTTACCTCTGCAGGGTGGGATCCGGCCCAACCCCTCACACTGTCTGGTCTATAAAGTACCCCCGGCCAGCATGAGCTCCGAAGAGGTAAGTTGTTCAGATACTTCGTGAGTATGACTCTTTGCATGTGAGCTTCTAGCAAGTTCCTACATTTTCAAAACCAGAAGTTGACAGGTTTGTGGATGTGTCACGAGCAGAATTTTTTCATCTCATGGATGTGCCCTTAAAGGACGAGCATGATTGCTGACTCATGTCAGCTGTGACCTGAGGCGGGTTTTATCTTGGGACTTAGGACATCCCCATTCGCACATCAGTCTCGAAAGATGGCCAGAGGGCCTGTGACTTTTATTTGTACACACTGTGCAAACAGGGTCCACTTCTGTGCTGTGCGTGTACATGTGGGGGATGGGCCTTGTGCAGTGCCAGGGCTATGGTCAGCTCCAGGCAGTGGGCGTCAAGCCTGGCTCATCTCTGTGCCTAGTTTCTCGTGCCTGCTGGCCCTTGGCTCCTTCCAGCTTTGCACGGAGGGCAGGCCACAGCAGGAGTTTAAAAATCTGTGCTTGGAATGAAGATTTCTCTGAACCCTGGTAGAGAAGACAGGTAAAGGGGGGCGGGGCCGGTTGAAGGGTGTGCGAGGGGTCTCCTCTGCCGGCCACTGCCAGCCTTGCCTGATGGGTAGCAGGGACCCAGGGAGCCGCGGGTACCGCGGGAAAGTGCTACTGGTGACGGAAGCCCATCCCATGCCAGCGTCACTCAGTGTCCCATGCAGGGTGCTGGGATCTGCCCGTGCCCCTGAACCGTACTTCGTCTGTCTCAGCGGTGCGGCCAGGAGCCTTTTACTGCTCACCCGTCTCGTTTTTCTTAGGTGAAGGGACCGTCCCTGGCCCTTGAGTGAGCTGTCTGTGTGCTGACTCTAGCGACAAATGTGATTTTCAGTGTTGTTATTTACGATGTGGATAATGCTTTGGGGACCTGGGTAAGGGAACAGCTGATTGTGCAGCTTTTCTTATTACGGGACTGTCTCATTATGGGACCACATTTTGCTGCATTCCCTCACGGACTAGTCTGAGCCCTTATTGTAAAACTCCCATTAGAAATCCTGAAGCCGTTGCCTCTCTCTCTCCCTCTTGGTATGTATATATGTATGTATTTAAATATTTATTCTATTTAATTTTAGCCTTGTCATGCCACGACAT
The DNA here is from genome assembly GCF_003265705.2 of Callorhinus ursinus. NCBI lineage: Eukaryota > Metazoa > Chordata > Mammalia > Carnivora > Otariidae > Callorhinus > Callorhinus ursinus. The sequence continues at coordinate 33,099,829 of NW_027397080.1, forward strand.
TCCCTTCACTTTCTAAGTGTGTAATGTAAACTGTATTGGGGGATAAGTGTTTGGAAGACTTGACTATCTTGAGGACACAAATATATCAAATACTGCCATTTTTCACAAGGAATGTCACTTCTAATTGGGGTTTCTCAACCTCAGTGCTGCTGACATTTTGGGCCAGATAACTCTTTGCTGTGGGGATTGTCCTGTGCTTCAGCGGATGTTCATCCCCAGCCCTGGCCTCTACCCGCTAGATGCCCACAGCATGCCCCCACCTGCGACACATTGAGTTGTCTGTGGACATTGCCAAATGTCTCCTGAGGGCAAAATTGCCCCTGGTTGAGACCACTATTTAAGCATCTATAACTAACCCAAAATAATGAACCAAAACTGGTCAGAAACTTAATTCTGCTTCCTCCTCTGCTTCTTCCTGTGTTTGTCTTCTCCAGCACTGTCGGCCTCTGTCCAGGCAGATAGCGTGGAGGCCCAGGTGTGCCTTGTCTCTGCCCCCACACTGGGGCATTCCATTCAGTGAACTTCTACTGAGCACCTATATGTACCCTTGGAAAAACGTCCCCGATCCCGTGAACTTACCCTTAAGGGGAAGTGGCAGATATTAATCAGAAGAAAATATTAACATTAGAAACATCCCATAATTTTTGGCTAAGTAAATTTGGGGGTTTGTGTTATGATTATTTCAATGTTATTTCCTGTGTAGGTTAAGTAGTGTGTTATGATTGTTTTCTTTCTTAACCAACGCCTGTATTTTTCCAAGTAATTGTCTTTTAAAAAAAAATTTTATATCTCCAGAGGCAGCCACTTTCAACCCTTAGCTGTGACTTATGGTGTTTACTTTGTTTCCAAATATTATGCTTCTCCTGCTCTTTCTTAGTTTATCAATTTTAGACATTATGTATTGACTTCCAATAATGATAGATGAGAACTTTAGCTTTTTGATACACTCCTGCGCTCTTTAAAGAAACCACTCTGTCCTCCCACTGTGTGGTGTTTGTTTCCAGAAGCGTGCAGCACAGTGGGGTCTGGCTCGAGGGTTGTGAAGCCCCAGGGAACTGGACCAGTCTGGTGAGGCCACAGAGAGGGAGGGGCTTGGGAAACAACCCCATAACTTGTTTAAGACATGATAGGTTAACCCTCAGGCTGCACATGCTTGAGTCTGACCCTGAACTGCTGTACCAAAGACCCAGAGAACTGACTGTGGATAGACCACCAACCCTGTCCCAGTGTTGCCCTGGGTGGATCACATGCAGGAGGGATCCGAATAGTGCTGCACGGGTTTGACAACCCATAGAAGGCTGGTTGGAAACTGTGGCCTGAACCTATTGTGCTGATTTCTGATGAAACAGAAATATCAACATACTCCACAGGATTTAGGTGAGACTCAGAGTCTCCTAACATAATATCCAAAATGTCTGTGATATAATCTAAACCTAATTGACATGTAAAGAACCAGGAAAATCTCAACTTTTAGAGAAAAGACATTCAACAGACACCAAAACATTCCATGCAAACACTAATCAAAAGGAAACAGGAGTGTCTGTATCAACACCAGATAGAGTGGACTTTGGAGCAAAGGAAATTTCTGGGAATTAAGAAAGATATTACCCATGATAAAAGAGTCAATTCACCAAGAAGACATAGCAGTCCTAAAAGTGTGTGCATCTAACACAGAGCTTCAAAATACATAAAGCAGAAACTAATTAGTAGAAGTGAAAGGGCAAACAGACAAATTTATGGCTATAGTTGGAGACTTTAACACCCCTCTGAGTAAACCAGGGAACACATAGAAAATCACTGAGGACACGGAAGAACTGAATGACATCATGAACCGTCTGGATCGACATGACTTCTATAGAACCCTGCACCCAACAGCAGCAGAACGCACATTCTTTTCCATTGCACAGGGAACACGCAGACAGACCACATCCTGGGCCATAAAACAAACCTTCACAATTTCTAAAGAATTGGAATTATACAGGGTATGTTCCGTGATTATAATAGGATTAAACCAGAAGGCAATAAAGATAGGAGTAAAAAGTATGGGCACTTGGAAAGTAGACAGTACATTTCTAAATAATCCATAACTCAAAGAGGAAGCCTCAGGAAGAAATAGAGGATGTTTTGGACTGAACAAAAATGAAAATACATCAAAAGGTGGAGGATGCAGCTGATGCGTGCTTCCAGGGAAATTGATAGCATCAAGTGCTTGTATTAGTACAGAAGAATGGTCTCCATTCAGTAATCTTATCTTCCACATGTAGGAGCAAGAGAAAGAAGAACAAACTAACCCTAAAACCAGCAGAAGAAAGTGGTAATAAAGAGCAGAAACCAATGAAATTGAAAACAGAACAGTACGGAGACAATAGAGAACAAAAATAGAGAAAATCAATGAAACCAAAAGTGGATTCTTTGAAAAGATCAATAAAATTGATACATGTCCAGAAAGAGCTACAAGAGAGGACTCAAATTGCTGATGTTAGGAGTGGAAGAAGGACCATCACTGCTGGCCCCACAGGCATCAAAAGGACAGTAAAGGAACATTGTGAGCAACTCTGTGCCTATAAATTTGGCAATTTATCTTAAACCAGAAATTATCAAAACTCACCCAGGATGAAGTAGACAAACTGAGTAGTCCTATGACTATTACAGAAACTGAATTTGTGGTTAAAACACTTTTGAGAAAGCAATATCCAGGCCTATTTACTCTGAATTCTACCAAATGACTTAAAGAAGAAAGAAGAGCAGTTTTTTTCAGTCTCTCCCAGGAAATAGAAGGGAACAATTCCTAATTCACATAATGGGGCCTGCACTATCCTGATAACAAAATTAGAGAGAGACAGCATAAGAAGACCATGGACACATGTCCCTCATGGACATGGCTGCAGAATCATCAACAGAACACTCACAAATTGAATCCACAATATGGAAAGAAGACAACACCATGACCGAATGGGGGTTTGTCCGAGAAATGCAAGGCTGTTTTTGTTTTAAAAATTAATCAATATAATTCACCATAGTAAGAGCCTGAAGAAGGTAAACTGTATAATCATAGCAATTGACACACACAAGGCATTTGACAAAATTCAACATTGATTTATGATAAAAAAAAAAAACTGTGAACAAACTAGGAGAAGAGAAGCCCCCCCTTCTGCTCGGTGGCATCCACACAAACCCGTCAGTGAGCATCCTACTGAGTGGTGAGAGGTGGGGTGCCATCCCCCTAAGATCAGGGACAAGTGAGGGATGTCCACTCAGCATTCAGAATCTCATTCAGCATCATACCCGAAGTCCTAGCCAGGGCATGAAGGCAAGAAGACAAAATAAAAGACACACAGATTGGAAAGGGAGAAACAGAACTGTACTTGTTTGCAGATACCATCATTGTTTGTATGGAAAGTCCCCAGGGATCTACAAAAAAACCCTGCTAGAATAAATTAGTGACTTTATTGAGGTTGTGGGAGACAACAGGAGGTCAAGATAGAAAAATCATTCATTTCCGTATGTTAGCAATGAAAAGTTGACAAGCAAAATAAAAAACAAAGCAGTATTACTTACAAAGCCCTTTCCCTCAACGAGATAAATCTAATAACATGGTGTTTATGGAATCTGTCTGCTGCAAACTGTAGCACGTTCCTTTTGCTGCATGTCACTATTCTTGTGGTTACTCTTGGTCTTGGGTGAGATCACAGAGGACCTATGTAAATGGAGAGACACGACATCTTTATGGACGGGAAGATCCAATATGATAAAGATATAAATTCTCCCCTAATTCATCTATAGATAATGTAATTTTAATCAAAATCCCAGCAGCGTTTTTTTTTTTTTTTTTTTTTTGTCTACATATAGAAAAACTGATCCTAAAATTTATACAGAAAGGCACAGGAATTAGAAGAGTCCAAGGAATTTTGACCAGAGTAGTGAAGTTGGAGGAATCATACCCCCCTGTTTGACATTTAGAGTAAAGCTTTTGCAGCCCCTGTAAAGGGCTGTGTGAGGGATTGGCACATTAAGTGAGGGGAACAAAACAGAGAGTCTAGAAGTAAACCACAGTGTCCTATAGAATGAATTCCACACACACCACATGACCCAGCAGTCCTGGTCTTGGAGACATGAAGACTTAGGTTCACATAGAAACATGTGCCCCAGGGTTTGTAACCGCCCACACTGAAAAGAGCCCAAAGTTGCTTAAACGTGTGAATGCATGAATAAACCGTGCACGTCGTACCACAGAATGCCACTCAGCAGGAAAAGGAACCGACGACTGATATGTCCTACTGCTTGGATGAGGCTCATCAGCATTGTGTGGAGTGCAGGAAGCCAGGATCAAAAATGATCTGTCATATGGTTCCATGTATATGACATCCTGGGAAGACCAGGTTGCCATGATGGAGGGCAGCTCAGTGACGGTGGGGCCAGGTGGGGGCAGCATGAGGGAGCGTTTGGGTGATGCACTGCTCTGCGCCCCGATTGTGGTTGTGGTTACATGTGTTAAACAACGATATACCTACATTTAAAAGGTCAGTTTTACATAGGTTTGTTTAAAAACACAGGCAGACCTGGAGAAATGGGATTTCTGCTTGTGTAAGAGTCTTCCCTGCTAATGTGGTCTTCTGGGATGTTAATGCCATGGCTAACTGTTTCTGCTCAAGAAGTGACTTGATTATAATCTAGGAACACGAGGCTTCAGCCGTCCCTGGGTTGACGTCAACTTTGGGCTGGGGGACCCGTTTCTGGCTATAACACAGGGGCACTGGTGATGGGAGGCGGCTGCCATTGTTCTCACTGTGTCAACCGTTGGTGAAGCAGGTGGAGTCGGGGACCGTCCAGTTCCAGTACTCACTGAGCCCCGAGGGACACCTGGATACAGCCACGGGGCTCATCCACAGCCCTGAGGCAGAGCGGCAGCCTTCCAGGAGGCCACCCACATCCCCTGCAAGTAAGTGTTTGCAGAGAACTGACTTTTCCAGCGCATGGCATGACTTTATATGTTCCCGAGGAAAAATACTTAGTCCAGTACAGTAACATTTATTCAGTAATTGCCACAGATGGGTTTAATTTGGGTCCGTTGGTTGAGCTTTTGCTTAATATGGAAGTAGAGAATTGGACGGTGCCAGAGCGTGGCCCGGTGCCCTGTCAGCTGTTTCTCACAGCCCTCTGACCTAAGGCCTGTGGAAGGCTCTGCCGGTGACACTCAATGGGGCAGGTAGCATAGGGCCCTGCAGACGCGGGCTCAAGAGTTAGAGCGTGGCCAAGAGCCATGGGCTGCCGTCTCTGTGGTGCTGTTAATGTGCTGACCATTTGTTGTTCTGGAAAGTTGCTTTCTACTCCCTTGAAGCGCTGTCTGGGAGTGGGGTGTCTGATCTCAGCTTGTGGCTTTGAGAAAGGGAGCGAGGGATACCAGTAGAGCGACGTCCTTCTCCGGGGAGCAGTGACGTGTCCGCATGGGTGCGGGTAGCGAAGGAGCGATAGTGGCTGCTGGGCTTGTGTCTGGCTGGCTCAGCGCCTCTTGGCTTCTGCCCAAGGACCCCTGAGCCAGTGTCTGACTGAGAAGCCCACCTGTCAGGCCCCTGCAGGACTGTCGTCAGAGGGGTATTGGAGAAGTTCACTCTGCAGGGCGTTGAGCCCTGGCCTGAGGCTTCTAGAGATTGCTCCAGCTGAAAGAATGTTCTAGATCATAGGAGGTTCATCTCTTAGGAAGTTAGGCAGGTAGGGAATGAACAAACGTGTAAGCCTGCAGAGGGGAACTTAGTCCTGGTCCGTCTTCCTGATGGACACTGCTCGTTTCCAGGGAGGACCTGCTGGTGTCTTGGCTGCAGGTCCTAGGTGCTGGAGCAGAGGCACTGGTGGGTCTGGGACTCATTTGGGACTGATACTTTATGAGTTGAGATTCCAGTTTATGGAAACTGGTCTTGTTGAATTTGACAATTGGTGGAAGCAGTCCACTTATTTCTTTGGCCTAGACCTTGACACAGTGACCACTGTCTTCATGGTCTTCCAGGGTTTTCTGAGATACCTGAACGTATTCAGGTACCAGACAAATAGTCCGTTGCTTTGGGACAAACCACATCATTAAGCATTTTCCTTCTTCTCAAAAAGGCAGTGCATTTGATGGTTTTAGTTGTTTTTTCAATTTTTGAATATCGTGCTCACCAGCTTGCTCCCAGGATTTGTGTTTACCACCAGAGTGTCTGTTGATAACCAGTCTTTAACGTCTGTGGCCCCACTGGCCGTGGGGCTGTTGCCAGGATATCTGCCGGAGTCCCCGCAGTGGTGGGCGGAAGGCATGTATTTTCTGTCAGGGTCTGTGTAGAGTGTTTCCAGTTTGTCTTGATAAAGTTGAACGCCTTGAAGGCATGGAATATATCATTTAAAAATACTAAACAAAGGGTGCAATTTATTTCCCACCCATTCTGTAAATCTAGCATCTTTCCTTCCTTGACGTATATTCGTAGTTACATTTTATTTTATTTTTTAATTTTTTAAAAAGATTTTATTTATTTGACAGAGAGAGAGAGACAGCGAGAGAGGGAACACAAGCAGGGGGAGTGGGAGAGGGAGAGGGAGAGGCAGACTCCCCGCAGAGCAGGGAGCCCGATGTGGGGCTCTATCCCAGGACCCTGGGATCATGACGTGAGCCGAAGGCAGACGCTTAATGACTGAGCCACCCAGGCGCCCATAGTTACATTTTAAAAATAAAACAAATACCGACCTCTGAGAAAGGTAAATATGGAAGATAGTGTCTCAGATTATAAAAACAGGTAAACATTGTGATTAAATATTTTTGATGAATTTACTCAAAAAAAGGACAGTAGTGAAAGGCAGTAGGCGTAGTTCATCTCCGTCTGTGGAAAAGCCTGAATAAGTGGAGTCCTGGGAGGACGCGCCTGCACAGCTAGCTTTGCCGGGAAGGCGGAATGACTTTTCCTGGAAAGGAGTTTTCAGGGGCTTAGTTTACGGTGCGGTCATGGTGCTGGAAACAACAGCTGGTTTCTTTGAAGACTTTCTGATCAAGTTAATTCTAAGCGGTGATGGGATTGCCTTGTCACTTGGCTGCCTCGGGCATGCACCAGCTGTATGGGCTGTGGGCTTGGGCTCACTTTCTCAGTTGCCTTGACCGTTGTCGTGTGCAGATCTGGGATTTAAACCTGGTCTGCCGCGCTCTCTGCTTCCTAGAATTATCTGTTAATTGATTGATTTATTTTTATTTTATTTTTTTTAGATTTTATTTATTTGACAGAGAGAGAGAGAGAGAGAGACAGCGAGAGCAGGAACACAAGCAGGGGGGTGGGAGAGGGAGAAGCAGGCTTCCCGCCGAGCAGGGAGCCCGATGCGGGACTCGATCCCAGGACCCCGGGATCATGACCCGAGCCAAAGGCAGTTGTTTAACAACTGAGCCACCCAGGCGCTCCTGATTTTTTTATTTTTAAAAAAGATTTTATTTATTTATTTGAGAGAGAAAGCGCGCATGCACGCATCAAAGGGGGGGCAGGGGCAGAGGGAGAAGCAGACTCCCCGCAGAGCAGGGAGCCCGACGTGGGCTCGATCCCAGGACCCCGGAGATCATGACCTGAGCTGAAGGCAGATGCTTAACCGACTGAGCCACCCAGGCGCCCCCATTAATTGATTTTTTGCTTGGGATTCACGGGGATTCTTGGATCTCTGGGTTTATAGTTTTCATCACATTTGGAAAAATTTTCATCCCATCCTTCAGTTTCCGTGTTCTCCCTCCTTTGTGGCCCCGGTCACACAAACGTCAGGCCGCTGGAAGTCCTGCTGCACACAGCTCGTGGTGCTCTGTTCCTCGCACTGCTCTGTTCCTCGCACTGCTCATGCTCTCTGCACTGGAGACGGTTTCTGTTGCCGTGTCTTCAGGGCCGCTCTCCTCTCTTCTGCAGCGTCTGGTCTCCCGTGCACGCCAGCCAGGCTGCTTCTTGTCACAGATGCTGTCATTTCATCCCCGGAAGTTCTGTCTGGGTCCGTTTTACATCTTCCCTGTCTTCACGGGGCGTGTTCAGTGTGTCCTCTAGCTTTCTGAACACATGAAATGTAGGTGTAAGCCCTTTAATATCCTTGTTTGCGAATTCTGATAATCTTTGTCAGTTCTAGCTCAGTTTTTACTTATTTATTTTTATTTTTTTGAGAGAAGGAGAGAGAGCGAGTGGTGAGGGCAGAGGGAGAGAGAATCTCAAGCGGACTCTGCACTGAGAGTGGAGCCTGACGCGGGGCTGGATCTCATGACCTGAGCCAAAACCAAGAGTCAGACACTTAACTGACTGAGCCACCAGGTGCCCCAATTCTCGCTCAGTTTTGATTGGGTAATTTTTATCCTAATTTGGGTTGTATTTTTCTGCTTCTCTGCTCTCAGTACTTTTTATTGGATTACAGATATTGTGAATTTTCTTTTATCGAGTGCTAAATACTTTTGTATTTGATAAATACTCTTGAGCTTTGGGAACAGTTTGATCCTTTCGGATCTTGCCCTTAAGATTTGTTAGATGGGATCAGATCAGCTTTTAGTTCCCACTGACAAGACCCCTTTGTGTCCTCTACCTGACATCTCCCGAATTACGAGGTTTTCCAGTCTGGCCTCTGCAATGGGCCTGTTTCTGGCCTCCTGTAAGCACTAGGGACTGTTCCAGTGGCTCTTGCCCCAGCATTGGGTACTTTCCTGATCAGTCATCTGCTGGATCCTAGGGGGGACCCTCTGTAAATGACCAGAGCTCCCTTTCTGTTCACCTTGTCCTGTCTGGTGCTTGGCCCTGCACACTGGAGCTTCGTCGGTCTTCTCGGACCCCTGGCTCTGTCTTCTCCATCAGGGGTCCCCCGTGCCCCATCTCCCTGCACTGTGACCTGAGACTCACTAACTGCAGTAAGCTGGGGCAGTTGCAGGTCTCCCTTCTTTTGTTTCCTGCCCCTCGGGATCACTGTCCTTTGTTGCCTGAATTCTATTGTCTTGAAACCTGTTGTTTCATATATTTTTTGTCAGCTTAAAAAATTTTGTTTCAGATGCCTTTGTTTCTGGTCACTGTTTCTTGACTCCATGTTGGCCAAAGACGTCTAGTCTTTGCCTGCTGTTAATGGTTTCTGGGCTGCTGAAGTCCTCCACCCCAGGGCTGATAGTCCCGTGGTTCTGAAAGTTTTCCCAGCTACTTTGTGCTACTGTGATTCACTAGACATGCTGTGTGTTTTCGTGACTTTGAGTCGGGCTCATGCTCTCTGCTGGAGCGTATCTCCCCTGTGCACTGCATTTATTTTGCTTTGAGATAGATTCTTTTTTTTTAATTAAAAAATTGCATGGTTAAGAACAGCCAAGGCAGTTTTGAAGACGAAAAAAGCGGCTTCACCTTTCCTGATTTGCAGATGTATAGAGTTACAGTAACTAGAACAGTGTGGCATCGGGACAGAGACAGATAAGAAGACGCAGTGAAGAGTGTGATGGGTGGACAAGTTATAGATGAGTGTGTGTGTGCTTTACTGTTATTGTCGTAACAAATTACCATACATGTAAAGTGGCTTAAAATAGTACGAACTTACTGTCGTACAGTTTTGGAGGTGAGAAGTCCAAAACGGGTCTCACAGGCTGACGAAGAGGTCTTGGTGGGGCTGGTTCCTTCTGGAGGCTCCGGGGCAGACTCTGTCTTCTTCCCAGCCTCTAACAGCCGCTGCATCCTTTGGGCCCTTCCTCCCACTTCAGAGGCACTGGGCAGTTTCCAAATCTCTCTCTGACTCTGATCTCCTGCCTCCCTGTCCCATATAAGGACTGTTTTGATTGCGTTGGGCAGACCCAGTCATCCAGGAGTCTCCCCGATCAGCAGCCGTTGTTACTGGCTGTGCAACATCATTACATTGACAGGTTCTGGGATTAGGATGTGGGTATTTCTGGGGTGGGGAGCGTTGTTCTGCTTCCCAGCCGGAGTAGGCAGGGACCAGTCACTTAACCGTGCGGGAATGATTGTCCATAAGGGACATATAAAATTAGACCCTAATTTTATATCATGTGCAAAAATAAGTTTTAGGTGGATTATGAAACAAAACTCTAGAAGTGGTAGAAAACTCTAGAATTAGAAGATTAGAAAGAAGAAAGATTGTAGAAATAGCTGCTCCAAATCAATAAGAAATAACGAAAATGGGAAAGAAAAATGGGCAAAGCACATGAACAGGGGATTTCCATGGAAGAAGCCAGGGTGGCCAGTGAGCACGAGACAGGGCTCAGTGTCACTAGTGACTGGGGAAATGCACAGTGCAATGAGGAATCACTTCATTCCTCCCCCGACCTCCCCGCCCCCACCACTGGGGAGATGTAGCTGTCTCATAGCACGAGGTCCACGAGGATGCTCGTGGGCAGAGGGTCTTACCACGCCGGCACGAATGCCATGCAGACAGACGCTTTGAGGAGCAGTTTCATGATGTTTCGTTCATACCCTGCGACTCAGAGGTGCTGTTTCTAGATGCCAGCAGAGACCGGCTGGTTCCTCAGTGCATGGTGGCCTGCCCACTCCCCCTCGGGGATGGGAAAACGAGCTGGTGTATTTGGACGACCAGATGCCATACAGCAGTCAGAATGAACCAAGTAGATCTTTGCATGTCCTCAGGGATGAATCTTCAAGACCGTGTGTGGAGTGAAGACGGCAGGTTCTGAAAGGAAGTGTATGACGTGGCAGCCTTTGGTAACTTTGACAACAGTCACGTGTATCGTTGACGGGCGTGTGTGTGCTGATGGGATGACCCTGGACCACGCACTGGCTGTCTCTGTTCGTCAGTTTTCTCAGCTGTGAAATGGGATGCAGCACAGGCCTGAGTAGGAAAAAACAAAACTTGAGAAACCTTAGAAAAAAAATTGGAGGATATTTTCATGACTTTGGGGTTAGGAAAGCTTTCTTTTTTTAAAAATTATTATTTATTTATTTTTTTAGAGATTTTATTTATTTATTTGGGAGAGAGAGTGAGCAAGCACGAGTGAGCATGAGCAGGGGGAGGGGCAGAGGGAGAGGGAGAAGCAGACTCCTCAATGAGCAGGGAGCCTGATGCAGGGCTTGATCCCAGGATCCTGGGATCGTGACCTGAGCCAAAGGCAGATGCTTAACTGACTGAGCCACCCAGGCACCTAAAAGGAGATCCATTTTATTTTATTTTATTTTTTTAAATTTTTTTTTAAAGATTTTATTTATTCATGAGAGACCGAGAGAGAGAGAGAGAGAGAGAGAGAGGCAGAGAGAGAAGCAGGCTCCCAAGGAGCAGGGAGCCCGATGCGGGACTTGATCCCAGGATCCTGGGATCACGACCTGAGCTGAAGGCAGGTGCTTAACCATCTGAGCCACCCAGGCGCCCAAAGGAGATCCATTTTAAAAAGAGATTATTAGGGTGCCTGGGTGGCTCATTGGGCTCCTGGTTCAGCGGGGAGTCTGCTTGTCCCTCTGCCTCTGGCCTTCCCCCTCCCCCTGCTTGTGCTCACACACACACACACACACACGCACTCAGACACACGCACTCACACACTGTCTCTCTCAAATAAATAAAATCTTTTTTTTTTTTTAAAGACAATAAACAAACTACCAAATATTTTAGGTAGCAAAAAGAAGAATGTACCACGCTGGTGTGAGATGTGGATACTGGGGAAGGGGCATATCTGGGGCAGGGAGTATATGGGAATTCTTTGTCCTTTCTGCTCAGTATTGCTATGAATATAAAACTGCCCTAAAAATAAATCCTATTTAAGAAAAGAAAGAGATAGAGGGAATGACTTGTGGGAAACTTTGTAGTTATGCCCATCTTGATTTGATTCATTTGTGTTCAGGATTTCTGTCTGTCTCCATAATCGAGCTTCCTCTGTGGCAGAGGTCAGTAGACTTCAAGGCCAGATAGTAAATACTTCAGCTTTTGTGGGCCGGATGCCCTGCCGCGGCTCCTCTCTGGTGCTGTCTGGTGAAAACCATACGAACGAGCTTGGCTGTGGTACAATAAGTTCATTCACAAACACAGGTTGTGGGCTGAATCTGACGGGTGGGCCGTAACCATCAGATCCCTGATCTATAGCTTTCTTTTTTGTCATGTCTTTATCAGGTTTTGGTATTTGGAGTGTGCTAGTTTTGCAAAATGAGTGTTTAGTTAGGGCTCTCTAGAGAAACAGAACCAGTGGGCTATCCATGTAGGAAGAGATTTATTATAAGAAGTTGGCTCACACTATCTGTGGAGGCTGAGAAGAGGCTCAGGAAAGCTGCTGGTGTAATTAGTCCGAGTCCAGAGGCCTGAGAGCCAGGGAAACCCACCGTGCAGATTTCGGTCTGGGTCTGAAGGCCTGAGAAGCAGGAGCATGGAGGGCAGGAGAAGATGGGTGTCCCAGCTCCATGGTCAGGCAGGAGGGGCCCATTTTCTCCTTCCTCTGCTCCTGGGTTTTATTCAAGCCCTCATCATCCCACAGATGGGATGATGCCCACCCACACTGGGGAGGGCAGACTGCTTCCCTCAGTCTTTCTATTCAGATAGTAGTTTTATCTGGAATCACCTTCACAGAGACACTCAGAATGATGGTCGGCCACATATCTGGGCCCCTGTGATCCATCTTGTCTACTCAACACAAAAAATTCATCATCACAATGAGTTAGGATGCTTTCTGTCTTTTTCTGGGCTTTAAAATAGTTTCAACAAAAGGCAGGACCTGTTTCTTGAAGGTTTGATAAAACTTACCTATAAAGCCATCAGGAACTTAGTGCCTTTGGAAAGGATTTTTGGACAATGTTAATCTTGAAAACAACCAAGGTTATTGAGCAGCAGTTGGGTTTATTCCAGAATAGCAGAGGAATTGCAAATGGGGATGTGCAGACCATGGTGAACCCTAGGCCAGTCCCAAGAGCAGAGGAGAGTGAGGGCCTGCTCATAGAGGGAAGGAGGAGGCTGGGAAGGGTGGTTTTGAGCAGAAGTTCACTGGAGCAAAAGAGAGCTCTGAGTGGCGGCTTCTCATGGGCTGCAGGTCCCTGCTGGTCCCCAGGCACGGCCAGGTGGGGGTGGGGGCACCCTGCCAACCCCCTCTCCATCCCCCATCTCGATGGGGTTTCCTTGGCTCGTTTCCACAACCTTTAAGTTTCTGTTATGGTTTATGGCTCTATTTAGGTTTTCCATCTCAGCTCATGTTAACTTTGGGGATACATAGTCTTGTAGACGAATGGTTAATTTCATTTAGTTTACTAAGATCCTGGGATAAACTTGTATCTAACATAAAAATCCTAATTTCTATCTCTGTGTAGATTCCCTTTGTCATTCTTGATCTTTTGGCGAGTCTCTCCTCTCTGTCAGACTTACCGGAGGTGTTTCCCTTTTATCTTCTGTAAGGAATCGGCTCTTGGTTTCCTTTATTGGTTCTCATGCTGTTTTGAAGTTTCTGATTGTAGCTTTAATTTTAATCTAATTAATTATAATTTAATTTTATATGAGTTTGCCTTTATTAATCCCCTCCTCTTTTTTTTTTTTTAAGTTTTAAAGAAGTTGAATGTTTAGCATATTTCCATTTGTCTGTTTAATGAAAACATTGAAGGTCCTGTGGTTTCCTTCCAAGTACCTCTTTGACTCTATTTCAGACATTTTGACCTGTGGTGTTCTTATTTCCTAAATTATTGGTTTCAATTTCTATTTCCCTTTGACCTCGAATTTAGAAGTGAAAAAAAATAGTCTCCCGTTAAACTATCCACACTGAACTTGTCTCGTTTGTCTTCAGAGCCCCGCCCAGGCGTCTCCCTGGTGAGTGCGCCCTTTCGCCGCCCACAGCTCTTTGGAGATCCGTTGTTTATTTCATCCTGTTGTTGGTTCCGGGGTCTCCTCCCCCAGCCCCCTCGCTGCCGTTGGACTGACTCGGTCTGGTTTGCCACAGTGACAGATAATCCCCAGGTCTCGCCGGTTTAAAACACAAAGGTTTGTCTCCTGCTGTCCCTCCCCATCTGTCAAGGGTTGGTAGCAGCTCCACCAGTTGTGGTCACAGATGGCAGGTGTCATCAGTTCTGCTGGCCACGGTGCCACAAAGAAAGGGACACGTTGGAGGAGCCTGCCCCACGGTCAGAGGCTCTGGCCTGGAAGTGACACACAGGACTCCTCCCGGCTCAGGGTGGGAGCCAGCCGAGTGCCCACACCCAGTGGCAGGGGCAAGTGCCCTGGACAGTGAAGAGGGCCAGATCTCTGGTGTGGGCATGTGCTCAATACTGAGCACTGTCCTAGGAGCATCTCTTGAGTGGGGGCTGTGTGCCTCCTCTTTTTGACCCCCAGGGTCCCGGCCCAGGAAAGCACTCGGCATATGTTTGCAGAGCTGATGTAAGGCTTGGCCGCATCCTGGCACTCGAGTTCTGTCTGTCTGTCTCTCTGTCTGCTTCCCATACCCGGTCCCCTCACCATTGAGCTCTCTCATTGTTGGCTTCCTTCCAGGAAGAGTCTCTCCCTATAGCGACCCCAGGGGCTCTGAGGTTACCGTTGGGTAGTTGTGTTCAGGGGCCCCATACAAGTCCTGAGATGGAGCCCCTTCCCTCTGCTGTGTCCCCGGCCTTTACCCGTGTGGGTAAGAGCTGGGCGGGTGCTGCTCTCGGAGGAGTGTGGAGTCAGGGTGGGGAATGCAGATGTGTCACCCATGGATTGAGGGCCAGGGAGTCCATGGATTCCAAGTCCCAGGCCGTTCTCCAGCACGCTGCTGCTTCTGCGTGTGGTGGTATCCCGGCTTTGGCCAGCTTTTCCTGCATTTCGAGATGTTCGAACCAGCGGGTGTTAGCAGTCCCTGCCCCTCTGTGCTGTGTGAGCCGGACAAGCACCAGGGAGTCCGGCCCGTCCCCTGGAAGCGCGCCCCCTCCAGCTCCACAGGGGCAGCTGGGCAGAGCGGCACCCGCGGGAGGCCGGACGTTCTTGGGCTCCGAGGCATGTTGTGGAGGTTCAGGGGGAAGGGGCCCCTCCCCACAGAGACAGTTCACTCTGGGCTCCAGCTCGGTCTCTCTGATGACCGGGGGAGGGTGTGTCTTCCTGTGCAGAGCTTGGCAGGTCGCTGGAGGGTTTGGGATCCAGTACACACGTCTTCCGTTCCCCACCGCCTTTTGGGGGCCAGCAGGTCTGCACGGATGGAAACTGATTGCATTTGCTTTACTTAATCTGGATTTATCGTTGAGTTCATGTCACACCAATGTGATTGCTTTCATCCCAGGTTCACTCGTGTTTAACTGCTGATGGAAACTTTCCCTCCCTCAATATTTTACCAACTTATACGGTTCTGTTAGAAATCTTGATGACATGCGGCTGTCACGTTAAAGTGAGGGACTTTGGCTCTCTGTCATGAATTATCTTTTTTATGTCCTCTGTAGAATTAACGAGGGAGCTGAGGCCCACTCCTCACCCTCCGGGAAGGAGTGCACGGAGCCACTAGAGGGCACTTGGTCTTGGTTCTTTGAAACTGGAATTTCCGCGATTTGAAAATCAGCTGTGGAAGGGGTCTCGGGAAATATGTCATCACGGTGTTTCTGGAATGCCCTGACTTAGGTTCTTGGCATGGTTGTGACCTTTCTTGTGTCAATGCTGCAGGGATGCCCAACAGGAGGCTCCCTGCCCCCAGGGGTCGTGTCACCCAGGCAGTCACGCAGGAGGGGGGTTTGAGCCGCCAGGCGGGAGCCACGTGAATGGGCAGATGTAAAGGGTTGTGTGCGCTCTCTTGGAGGACGTTAGTGGTGGCTCAGAGCAGAGGTCTCGATGGGGGACAGGCCACTGCTGTGAAGGTGACCCCAGCATCGGGCTTTGGTCACAGCATTCCCCAGTCCTCTGGGGTCTGGATAGCTGAGGTAGGGCACCTTGCGCATCTTGGTTTTAGAGAACTCCAGCGACAGGATGGACAGAACCATGACACCTTCGCAGTGACACTCCCTCGTCAGCAGCTGGAACATGCATTTCTGCCGTGTTCTCTCTGCTTAGGGAACATCTGGGTATGGTGCCAACTTGCATCCCTTGCACCACAGAGTCCAGTCACTCGCACAGGTCCAGAGCATAACTTCCCGGGTGCTGAAGTGCACTTTGGGATCCTGGGTGCTAACTTAGCAACACTCTGGCGACTGCTGACAGAGGCAGCGGTGGGATCTCGGGACGCATGTCCCTCGCTGGTCCTGACCACCCAGCCTGCTCAAGCAGCAGGTGGCCGCTGTGGTGGGGCTTGTGCAGCTGCGGGTGTGGACACTGTGGGCGGGCCTGGGCTCGCT
The DNA here is from genome assembly GCF_003265705.2 of Callorhinus ursinus. Lineage (NCBI taxonomy): Eukaryota > Metazoa > Chordata > Mammalia > Carnivora > Otariidae > Callorhinus > Callorhinus ursinus. Next base: position 33,116,037 of record NW_027397080.1, read on the forward strand.
CTTGTGCAAGTCCAGCGCCCCCCAGCAGCAGCCCCCATGTGTGCTGGGCCCCCCAGGTGTCCCGTGCGCAGGAGCACCTTGGCCACCTGTGCTCTGCGCTCCTTCAGCACTGAGACCCACAGCCGCCCCGTCACTGAGCTGTCTGCCGTTTATCTCTGCACAGATCTTGCCCATTCCCCCCGTTTCCTGGGGTCCGAATCTCAGGGAGAATAACTTATTACCCCCAAGTAATTAGAAATGAGGGCCTTTCAAATGGGTTTGCCGTATGAATTCTTAGTGTCTGAAGAACCATTAAATATTGATTAATGCTTTATTTTCAAGGCCCAGTGGGACATTTATTTTCCCAGTTTTTCTTTAAATCATGGCGACTCTGTCTTTAGTGGTGCTGACCCCTTCCTCTTTCCTGCCTTTTGGTGCCCGCTGTTCGCCCCATCCTGTAACATCGCCGACCCCTCCCTTCCAGTCCGAGGCCTGAGCCAAGCGGCCGCCGCCTCTGCCGGTGAAGGTCTGACCCCCCAGCTAGACATAGGAGGGTTTGTGCTGCTGGACGGCGTTTTCCTCCGTGAACACCCCTCAGGCCTGTCTGCTGGCTCCTTTCCTCAGTTCCCCCCAGAATGCACAGCTGTGTTTGAGAAAAGCACTCCCAGGAAGACAGCTAGCATTTTGGGATAAAGGGCTTTGGCGCTACCTGCTACCCAGGTCTGGCCCGTGGCTGGTGACGGACAGGAAGGTGGTCGTGCTGTTGGCCCCGCAGCGTTTCTAGGGGGGCTTCTGTTCCCTCCAGCCTGGTGTTCTGAAGACCGCTGCCTGGTCTTCTGTTGACCTGTGTACTTGCTTCTGTATCTTTCTGTGGCCCCTGTCCAATCTCCTCACCAGAGCCGCTGTCTGGGCAGTGTAGATGGCTCAATTTGCGCGATCCTGCATGGTGGCCCTCCCGGCAGAGAAAGCGCCCAGACACAGGTCTTTGTGTGACCCAGCAGGATGTGGACAGCCCAGATGTCGGTGACGGCAGTTTGGGCTTCTAGAAGCTGAATTGACAGAAGGGAGGCTTAGACCATTGAACTTCCGTTGACTGCGATTTTTAGTGAGTTGAGGCTGACTGGGGAGTAACAGAGTGTCAGGGAAAATTAATCTTCAGACAGCTTGCAGACCTGCCGCAGCAGGAGCTGTGAGCTTCTCCTTGGTCTCAAGCCGTCGGTGGGGACCCTGTCTGCACGGCACCTAGCCCTGGTGGCGGGGGAACCATGCATGTAGTCCCTTCCTGCTGTTCTCGTCACTGTCTCCGAGGTCAAGGCGGGACATGGCTTCCCGGGCTCTGTGGCCCGTGGGTTGCCCAGAGCGTGTTCCAAAGCCGTTGGTCCTCTCTGCGTTTCCGTGTTCTTCTGGAAACCAGAGCCCTGTGGCTCCCCAGCAAGGGGCACATGTGGGGAGAGACTCCGGGGCCAGCAGCTGCTTATGGTGTCTCCGTTGATGCAGCCGAGCTGACCACTGTCACTGGTTCGCCTTGTAGTGATCATTACATTAAAATTTAAGTTCTTTTTAATTCCCACAAGCGATACAGGAATATGCATGCTCACTCATGTGCATAAGGGTGAAGTGACAGCGCCTTATCCTTAACCCCACTCTGTGAACTTCGGTGGATTTACCTACATACTCTTGCCTCCACTGTGCCTTTTTTAAAAACTCTCTTCCCCTTAACATGGATGAGCGGACACAGGCAGGTTGTCCGGTAACTTGCCTTTTCCGCTCTGTAACTTCTCTTGGCAGCTTTTCCATGTCAGGATGCCCTGACGGCCTGGGGTGAGCACACACGACCAGAAAGCGTGAGGCCAGGCAGGTTGGGGGGAGAGCTGGAGTGATAGCAGACGAGCTCAGGTTCCATTCTCCCAGGCTGTGACCTGGGGGAGCGGCCCTTGCTCTTGCACATGCCCCAGGTCTTCTACACACTGCTGAGTGATTGGACTGCCCAGTTCCCGCTGCCCAGCACCCGTGGCGGCACCGGTCCCAGCCAGGGGGCAGACGGGTCAGGCCCTGACTGAGTCGGGCACCCCCGTGGCTCGTGGGCACCCTTCCCCCCTCACCCTCCCCCCCCTCCCTGCTTCTCTCCAGGCCCGCCAGCGCCGCAGCAGGGGCTCGCTGCCCTCCAGGACTCGCCTGTGGGACCAGGGGTAAGTCCAGGCCCGAGAGGCCTGTTTCAGAATTCCCAAATCAGTTATTTAAAGGCCCCAGGGGCAGGACACTTCTCTGCATCTTAAAAACAGTGGTATCATGTTTGCTTTGCTGGGGCTGGGGACGGGGGGTGTGCTGGCTGTGTCCCCATCCCATCCCCGTTCCGCCTGCTTGTGCGGCTGGCGGCTGCCAGCCGTGATTAGTGATCCCCCAGGCTGCCGTCAAAAGGCACATTCAATACTTTTTAAAAATGAGGAGTTCTCCCTGGCATTTATGGCTAATAGCTGAGAACCTTTCAGGGCCGAACAGCCTTTGTTTGTTCCCGAGGCGCCACGGTGTGGTTTTCATCCGCTCCTTTCCTAACTGGCAGCCACTGGTGCCCCGGGCCGTGAGGCCACAGCCGGGCCTGTAGGCTGAGCATCTGGTGCTGGCAGAGACGGCCCGTGGCCAACAGAGACCGGGCCTGTTGGCCACCGCCTGCCTGTCAGACAGCAGATGGTTCTGGGTGCGAGGGTCTCCTGTGTAGGAAGAGAGGCACTGGCTTGCATGGCCATTGGCTGGCCAGTGAGGCCACCTGCCCCTGGAAACCCGAGCTGGTCGTGGTGCTTGCCCGGTGCTCTGACAGCATCATTTTGTGCAGGGTCAGAGTTGGTGTGTCTTCCTGATGACTTTGTCTGCCAGGATCACCCTGGAAGATGACTTTCTAGAAAAGTCGGGTAATTCAGTATCAAAGGCTGTCCCAAGGAAGTGGCTTTACTGTGCACCATGCAGCTTGGGAACTGGCTCAGGAGGGAATGTTGTGTTTGCTTGAAGACACATGTGTGGATACAGCCTCCCAGGCTTCCCTGCTGGCCTGTTCCAGCGTTTTCCGTCCAGTACTGTGCACGTCACCCTCAGTGTTCAGGGACCACACAGCAGCGCTGCCCACTTCCAGAGGCAGTGTGTGGGTCAGAGGGGAGCTGAACAGACCCGCACAGCTCTTCTCTGCCCCCTGACAGTGCTGCAGGGTCCCCCATTGCTACACGCCCTCCCCCCGGCCACTCTTTCGACACCTTCTCACATGCTGAGTCCCTCTGTAGCAGCACCGCATTGGGCCAGCTGTCGGTGTGTGTTAGAAACAGAGTCCGGGGTTTGAGAGGTGGCTCTTCCGCGGAGCGTGGGCCCCTTCGCAGCTGCATTCACTTTCCAGACGTCTGCGGCCTTTACGGAAGGCTTACTTACTTACACTTTCCAGGACTTCTCATTCAATTCCCATGATAGTGCTGTGATTTAGGTACTGTTTTCACCCCACTTTGCAGATGAGGAGACTGAGGTAAGGAAGGGCTTGGTGACTTGCCCTCAGTCATGTGGTAATGGTGGTAATGCTGGTAATGCTGGTAATGCTGGTAATGGTGGTAATGCTGGTAATGGT